>NC_045542.1:149215186-149515186 GCF_009769535.1 Thamnophis elegans | reverse complement strand
TCCGAGGTTGAATGAGCCAATCTGCAGGTGCGAAGATGTTTTGCAAACAGTCGTCCTGGGAAAGAGATAAGGAACTGTTCCCAGGCGCTTCTCTCCAGAGGCTTCAGAACTGAGGCAAAACAGATGGCCCTCCCCCCTTACCAGGGGTGAAATTCAGCAGGTTCTGACAGGTTCTGGAGAACCGGTAGCGGAAATTTTGAGTAGTTTGGAGAACCGGCAAATACCACCTCTGGCTGGCACCAGAGTGGGGAGGGAATGGAGATTTTTCACTATCCTTCCCCTGCCACGCCCACCAAGCCACGCCCACAGAACTGGTAGTAACAAAAATTGAATTTCATCACTGCCCCTTACATATTCCCCAAAGGTAAATCAAAGCACAGGGCAGATAGAAGTCAGAGCTGGGATTATAAACTAAGGCAGTGATAGTGAACCTTTTCAGCACCAAGTGGCTGGAATGTGAGATGGAAGCCCAAAGACCAGCTGGCCACCGTGCACATTCACACAGCCAGCTGGTCTTCGGGTTTCCGGCGTGCGGGAAGATGGAAACCAGAAGAGCAGCTGGTGGCGGTGCTTAAGCCCACAGAGAGGGCTTTCCGTGCCACCTCTGGAACTCGTGCCATAGGTTTGCCATCATGGAACTAAGAGATTACAGCAGTGTTTCTCAACCTTGGCCACTTGAAGATGTCTGGACTTCAACTCCCAGAATTCCCCAGCCAGCATTCGCTGGCTGGGGGAATTCTGGGAGTTGAAGTCCAGACATCTTCAAGTGGCCAAGGTTGAGAAACACTGGATTACAGGATATGTAATAAACAGGAAGAGGGCAATAAGTGAATAAATGATCCAGGATCCTCTCCTCACGGAAATGGCAGTGTCATGATAGGGATTTGACATTCACTTAACAAAATGGGGCAAGAAAAGTCATTAAACGGGACAACAACTCAACAGATTTCTCACTTAGCAACATAAATTCTGGGCTCCATTGTGGTCATAGGTCGAGGGCTACATGCATTACATTCCATCATGGTGCCACATGTTAGAAAGAAATGCGTGGTAGATGGATTTTGGGCAATGGAAGCCTTTCCTCCAACATTCATGTTCGCTGCCTGGGGAATTATGGGAGTTGAAGTTCACACGCCTTTAAGTTGCCAAGGTTGAGAGCAAGGCCATACTGCATTCACTGTGCCATTATTTCCTGTGTCCTTCATGATTCCATAATGGTTCCCTGTTCCCCTCCCCCCCTCTTCTGGAAAGGTCCACCTGTGTGAAGTGGAGAACCCGCAAGATCTGCCAAGTTTGGAGTTCCCTTTCAACGTGCGCAAAGGGCGCCCCCTGTTGGTTGCTGTGAAGATTCTACGCTCGGATGCCACCAAGAATGCCAGGTTTGTGCCTTGAGGATGGAAATAAAAATATGCATTGTGAAAGCACAACCCATCGTATACATTTTTTTCAACCTGACCAAGAGCTGTGGTGGCACAGTGGTTAGAATGCAGTACTGCAGGCTACTTTTGCTGGCTGCCTGCAGTTTGAATTTCACCAGGCGGAAGGTTGACTCAGCCTTCCATCCTTCCGAGGTGGGTAAAACGAGGACCCAATTTGTTGGAGGCGATATGCTGACTCTGTAAGCTGCTTACAGGGGGCTATAAAAGCACTATGAAGCGATATAGAAATCTATATGCTATTGCTATTCTTCAGCATCCTGGACACCTTTCTGATGTGTGGATTTTAACGCCAGAAGTCCTAGCAATGGTCAAGGTCTAGGCTGTTTTAAAAATTAGACCTTCTTAATCTGTTTGACCATTGCTAGGACTTCTGGGGTTGAAACCCACACATCAGAAAGGTGTTCAGGTTCAGGAATGGTAAGTTAGCCCATGTTTTCCTAACCCGATTCACTCCAGATTGCGTTGACATAAATGTCCATAATAGAATGTTCTCAGCCTTGATTCACAATATTGCATTTACCTGTTTTAAATGTCGTGTTAGCCTTAACTTTTTTCCCATCCATCTCAATGGAATTTGTTTGTGGCTGCTGACTTTAAGGAAGTAGAAACCCTCTCTACATTAAATTTGAGCTCCCTATTTATTTATCTGCTCAAGATTTCTCATAGAGGCTTTACCTGGGAGGTAATTTGAAAGGGATATGTTGCCACAAAGGCAGTGTTCTGTCAGATAAATTCCCTTAGATGAACTTTTAGAGCCGAGGTGGCGCAGAGGCTAGAGTGGAGTACCGCAGGGTACTTCAGCTGACTGCTAGCTGCAGTGTGGCAGTTCAAATGAGTCTCTTTGAGAGTGGGCGGCATACAAATTAAATCAATCAATCAATCAATCAATCAATCAAATCTCACCGGCTCAAGGTTGGCTTAGCCTTTCATCCTTTCTGAGATGGGTAAAATGAGGACCCAGATGGTTGGGGGCCATAGGTTGACTCTGTAAAAACCGCTTAGGGAGGGCTGTAAAAACACTATGAAGCTGTATATAAATCCAAGTGCTATTGCTTTTATACCGATCCTAAATTCAGCTTTCATTACTGAAATTCCTACTTCAATACCGGTAGTCCTTGACCTACAACCATTTTTTAGTTCAAAGTTATGACTGCACTGAAAAAGTGACTTACGAATGGTGCTCACACATTTATGACTGGGACGATGTCCCAGTCATGTGACTGTCACAGGCAGTCACATGATTTTGATTCGGGTGCTTGGCAACCAGCAGATATTTACAACAGTTGCAGTGTCCTAGGGTCACACGATTGCCATTGGTGAACTTCCTAGCTATCCTTTAAGGAATCTACCTGCCTTGGAGTTTTCCTTGTTATGGATCTATTAGTTGGAATCCTGACAGAGAGTCTAACAGGCAAATGGGGGGAGAGGGATTCGCTTAACGTGTGGTTTGCTAACCATTGCGGCAAAAGTGTTGTAAACTTGGGTGCTCAGCAACTACACATTGCTTAGTGTAGTTACCACAACATCCGAATTGTCATCATAAGGTGAGGACTGCCTGTATACTTATATCAGGGAGTGCTAGAGATTGTCAGGAAGCTGGGAAATGAATGGAAGAAAGCAATAAGAGACAGCGTAGGAGGAACTTGATAACAGCTTAATTCACAAAAAGGAGCTTAGTCCAGGTGTAGAGAAGTTGGGAGAAAGCATTTCACAACATTCAGATAGACTCTGCCTTAATAGCTTCACTATAAATGGAAGGAAAGGGAAGAAGAGGACCATCGGAAGCAAAGGGGATGGACTTAGTTAGAGTGGTATTGGGTGCATGATAACAACACCTGGATAACCAGGTGAGGGGTAGATCATTACTGAGAAAATCTATTTTTGTGGTTGCTAAGAGTGGTGGCTTAGTGGCTAAGACGCTGAGCTTGTCGATCAGAAGGTCGGCAGTTCGATGGCTCGAATCCCTAGCGCCATGTAATGGAGTGAGCTCCCTTTACTTGTCCCACCTTCTGACAACCTAGCAGTTCTAAAGCACGTAAAAATGCAAGTAGAAAAATAGGAACCACCTTTGGTGGGAAGGTAACAGTGTTCCGTGTGCCTTTGGCATTTAGTCATGCCGGCCACATGACCACGGAGACGTCTTCGGACAGCGCTGGCTCTTTGGCTTTGAAAAGGAGATGAACACCTCCCCCTAGAGTCGGGAACAACAGCACATGTGCAAGGGGAACCTTTACCTTTATCTAAGAGTTGACACCAATTTGACAGCACATAATCAATATGTTTACATTCACAGGAAGACTGTATTGTGCCCTGTTACAAATTGCCAAGGTGCTTTGGTGGCAAAAATGAGGGGATTTTGGATGGTTGAGGGAAAAAAAAAACGGGAACAAATTAAATCATCTGACACCACCCCCCCCCCCACAAGATGTCCTCTTTTGACACCTGTCAACTACCTTCCTCATCTCCTTGCCCCTGTCTTTTGTCCACACAGGAATGATTTCCTGAAGGAGGTGAAGATCATGTCTCGCCTGAAGGACCCTAACATTGTGAGATTGCTGGGTGTGTGTGTGCGGGACGATCCACTGTGTATGATCACAGAGTACATGGAGAATGGGGACCTCAACCAGTTCCTGAGTGGACATGAGTTGGAAGACAAGCTGGGTGGCAGCCCCAATGGGAGACCAACCATCAGGTACCTATTCCAAATTTCTGAAATCAAAGTCCAGCAAGGAACTGATATATATATTCACTGCAAATTATTTGCATTCTCATGCACTGTCTGCATGCCTGGTTAGGATGTTGGGTTGACGAGCAGCAAACCCACATTTGAGATCTGAGCATTGCGGTGGGATGGAGTGAGCTCCTGTCCTTTGCTCCAGCTCCTGCCACCCTAGCAGTTCAAAAGCGTGCATTCGCAAGTAGATAGATAGGTTCCACTTTGGTGGGCACATTAATGGGGACATGAAAGGAGCCCTAACTAGGCATCAGTCTTGGGCAATGGTGACGTCACTGGCTAATCCTTTCAACCCAGAAGCCCCTGGGTGCTTCCAACATGAATATGATATGATTGTCTGCATACAAAAATACAGGTAGTCACATCTGAAACTCAATACGTTTCTCAATGTTCCAGCTGGGAAGCAAACTTTATACATTTATTTATGAATAGTCATTCATCTCACAAAATGTGAAAACTATGTCGGTTAAACATTGTCTTACTACTTAAACTGGAGTCCTTTCCTAAGCATCCCATTTATTTTCCTGCATATTTTCCCTTTACTATCTGCTGTTCTTACCTATTGAGCAGCAGATTTTTCAGACAATGTATTGTAGTCTACAATTCAGACATAATTTAATTTAATTTAATTAATTTAATTTAATTATTTAAATTTAATTTATTTAATTTATTTAATTTATTTAATTTATTTAATTTAATTTAATTATTTAATTTATTTAATTTTTAATAATTTAAATATTAATTTAATTTATTTTTAAATTTAATTTAATTTAATTACCTATTCACCCATGGCGACTCAAGGCGGCTTACAGAATATATAACCACATTTAAAACAATAAAGCTAATACAAAGAATCAAATCAATTAATATACTAAAATCACTCCCTACTCTGGCAGCAACTAGCTCAGCCTGACCTCAGCTCTTGCCTTTTTCCTTTTACATTTTTCTTCTTTTCATGGTGACAGTGGTGAGGCTCTGCCTCCCCTGACTGCACGTCCCTGCTACCTGTATTTGCTCTTGTAGGGAGGCAGAGAGTGAGATACTCCTTTTCTAAATTAACATTCCGGCCATCTTTTTTTCCTTCCTCAGCTATCCCACTCTGGTCCATTTAGGGGCTCAGATAGCCTCTGGGATGGCGTTTCTTGCCTCCCTCAATTTTGTGCACCGGGACTTGGCAACCCGAAACTGCCTGGTGGGTGAAGGCTTCACCATCAAGATTGCAGACTTCGGCATGAGCCGGAACCTCTATGCCGGAGATTATTACCGCATCCAGGGCCGAGCCGTGCTCCCGATCCGCTGGATGGCTTGGGAGTGCATTCTAATGGTGAGTGTGTGAAGTGACGAGCTTTTTTAAAACATTGCTTAGATATTATAAAAAAAAAATTGTATATATGTCTCGGCTTGTCTAGGTCGGCTTTACAAAGGAACATTCAAGAGCAGAACCAAGAAAAGAAATAGATAAATCTAAAAGGACAGCTTTCTGAAGTCAAGCACTGTCTTTTATAATAAAGGACAAATGGTCCCTGTAGGAATAAGAGGAAGAGGAAGAAATAATAACCAGACTTGCAATGTTTATCTTATTATAGCTTATCTCAGTGATGGCTAACCTTTTTGTTGTTGCATGCTGAAAGTGTGTGTGCACTCCCCCCTGCACACTCCGCCCCCCAAGCATGCGGACGGAACCCCCCCCACACCCCGATTTGGGCCTAGTAGGCCTCTCTGCATCCTCCTGGGAGCAACCACGGGCTGCAGGGGGGCTGCGCCACTGCCCTGCTGCCCATTTTGGGTCTAGTAGGCCTTCCTGCAGCCTCCTGGGAGCAAGTATGGGCTGCATGCGTGTCTCCCACATACGCCCAGCCCCAGCGCATGCATGGTAGAGACCCAAAAACCACCTGGGAGGTGGGAGGTGTGCGCGCATGCGCAATGGAACTGAGTTGGAGTGACGGCTTGTATGCTCTGCGCGCCACCTGTTCGCCATGAGGGGAATATTTTAATACAGTTATAGTCTTCCTGTAGAGTTAAGAACTGGTTAGGTCAGGGGTAGTCAACCTTTTTATACCTACCCCCCACTTTTGTATCTGTTAGTAGTAAAATTTTCTAACTGCCCACCCAGTTCCACAGTAATGGTGATTTATAAAGTAGGGAAGTCAATTAAATTTAAAAAAGGAAAGTGCTTCAGTATCGGACAAAACCCCTACTGCCCATCATGAAAGCTGGAATGCTCACAAGTGGGCGGTAGGGACCAGGTTGACTATCACTGGGTGAGGTCTTCCAGGGGGGGGAAAAAAAACCCACAGTACTTTCAGTCCCTATGAGTGGTGGAAGCTGTTGCAATGTTTTTTTACTTGGGATTTTATATTTGTGATTTGTTTTTTCTGGCTTCCCCTGACCAGAGCCCTCAAGGTTGAATCATGTTGTAAAACTGGTTTTAATCAATCCAGGGATGACATTTTTTTCCCTCCCCTCAGGGTAAGTTCACCATGGCCAGCGACGTTTGGGCCTTTGGTGTTACGCTGTGGGAAATCCTCATGCTGTGCCAGGAACAGCCATACAGCCAGCTGACGGATGAAGCTGTAATCGAGAACGCCGGCGAGTTTTTTCGACATCAAGGCAAACAGGTAAACAATGGGACCGTTTAACAACATGCCTAGTATACAAAGTTTATATAATACATTAGACCAGGACTCACGCGCATACATGGATAGGCAGTTCTCAGCTTACGACTACAATTGAGCCCAAAATTTAGGTTGCTAAGTGAGAAATTTGTTAAGCGAGTTTCGCCCCATTTTACGACTTTCCTTGACACATTCGTTAGGTGAATCACTGCAGTTCTTAAATTAGTCACATGGTTATTAAGTGAACGTGGCTTCCCCGTTGACTTTGCTTGGCGGAAGTTTAAAAAAGGGGATTACATGAACCCCGAGATACTGAAACCGTCACAAATGTGAATCAGGTGTCAAGCATCACAAAACCATGGGGACGCTGCAACGGTCCTAAGTGTGAAAAACGGTCATAAGTCACTTTTTTCAGTGCCGTTGTACCTTTGAACGGTCACTAAGTGAAGTATTGTAAGTTGAGGACCACCTGTATCTGGACAGTGCATGGATTATTGTGTCGTGGGAAACTCAAGTCACTCTTTCAGCATGCTTTGTGAACCAGTCTGTAATGTTAAGTTATCCTGTGATTTCAATAAAGGAGAATATTTGTAGCTCAGGATTGAAATGTGGGATCCTTGATGCTCTCTGAGCTTTTTTGCTTGCTTGAAGTTGTCTCAATTACCCAACTAGGTAATATCATGAACCACTCCCACCGATGGAGCAATTCTCTTGTATTTAAACAAAGAGCAAGCCTCACTCTCTTCTAGCACTGATCATGTTACCTAGATGGGTAATGAAACGTCTCCAAGAAAACTACCAAGCTCAGGGAGCACCAAGGACCCCAAATTGTACCGCTATTTATTTATCTGAGCACTGTATTCCAATTGAAAACACGGCTGTTGTGTTACCTTAACCTAAACATAACTGTTCTGACCTAGGCTTCCCAAGATCATGACGTCCTGATAAAACCTCTTTTATTTAGGTGAAAGGGAATTCCTCTCCAGCAAAGTCCCGGCAAATAGTCTTTCATGAGATTTCACAACTACAGACATTTATCGGGCTTAGAGAGCTGCCAGGCCGATATTTTCCAAATGCCACGGTGTAGCAGACAATACTTGGCAAGAAGTCAGGAACAGATCTTCACCCTCATGAACTGAACTAATTGTCTCCTGCAAACTCCCCTCCTCTTTCGCTCCCTATGGGAGGGGGGCCATTCACCGTCCACCTGTGCCTTTAATCCCAAGTCGGCCCGTGTTCCTTAGCTGTTCCCTTCTCCTGGCAGCTCTGTGCATGAGGACATCGGGAACAGGCTCCAGCTGTTCTTCTGCCCCACTGATCTCCAACTCCGAAGGCAGCTGATAACTGTCATCCCTGGCCTCCGCTCTGCCTCCGATGCTGAGCCCTAATCAGAGCCTTTCCCGGACTCCAGGACTGGCCCATGTTCCTCCCTAACCTTCTCACTGTCTGAGTCTGCCACCAGCTCCACTGGCCACTAGAGGGCCACAATAATAGCATGCTTTATGAACTTAGGCACTGTTTAGTACAATCTCTGCAGAAGGCTCTTCATTGTGATGAGGGGTAGACATCATAATTTTAAAAAGTGCAATGCATAATTTGAAACTTGTCAAACTCAAAGCAGAGCACTCGCTGTTACTTAACCTCAGGTTTTCCTGCGTGCTTGAAATTGCAGTGAAAGTCGACAGCAATAGACTTCTCCAGATTCCACATCAGGATATCACATCATTTAAGGCAGAAATGTTTCCATCAGCTGACCCCCTGCCTTTTTCAATCCTGGACCGCACTCCAAATGTGAACAGGAAACCGTTGGCCTACCCTTCCCTCCCCCCAAACACAAAGCTTGCATTTGATTTAATTTAAAATGAATTAAAATCCGGGGAGGGATCTTAAAGCTTGTGGTTTGGAATTGCACACACTGTGTGTCTAGCTTAGGGTTTGATGTGGCACTTAGAAACAGGTCATATGTGATTTCCTGTCTTCACCACGTAGAGAATAAAGTTTGCTGGTTCCATATTAAGCAGATTTGTTTCTTGCCTATTCTACTTGGATGGAGACAGGAATAAGAATAGTGGTAGCAAAAGCACTTAGACTTATATACCGCCTCGCAGTACTTTAGAACATTCTCTGAGCAGTTTACGATGTCAGTGTATTGCCCCCAATGATCTGGGTCCTCGTTTATCGACTTTGGAAGGATGGAAGGCTGAGTCAACCCCGAGCCCCATCAGGATCAAACTCTTCACTGTGGGCAGAGTTTGCCTTCAGTATTGCATTCTAACCACTGCGCCACCAAGACCTTGAGTCCAGGCGTGAAATCAACTTACCTTCGCTACCGGTTTGCAAATGGGAGCACGCGCGCACCTCCGCGCATGTGTGCATGCACCTCTGTGCATGCGCAGGACCTTCCGCACATGCACAGAGTGTAAAAAATGAGATATGATGACATCTGGGCGGGTGGGCAGAGCCTCCTACCAAGCGCGCCTGCAAAGGTAAGTAGAACCGGGGGATCTGCTGTGCCAGGCGATTTAGATTAGCTAGAAAGCGGGAAAACTGATGATTCTAGCTAATATAAATCGCATGTCACAGTTGATTGTCGGAAATACTGGTTCACCTGAACCAGTAGAATTTTTTTGCTACTGGTTTGGGTAAACCAGTAGCATTTTTACTACCAGTTCAGGTGAACTGGTCTGAATGGATAGCATTTCACCCCTGCTTGAGTCTTTTGAGCTTTAGGAAAATCCAGGCTTTGTCTTGGGCCTGCTCACCTCAGGGCCATATCACGCCATCTCTTTTCCTTCATCCTCAGGTTTATCTCTGCCGTCCGCCCACCTGCCCCTTGGCCGTCTATGAGATGATGTTGAGATGCTGGGCACGAGAGGCCAAGGACCGCCCATCCTTTCAACACCTGCACTGCTTCCTGGCTGAGGATGCCCTCAATATGGTGTGAACCCAAGCTAGCACCGGCCCTCGGAGGCTGTGTTAAGAAGTTGGACATCACCATAGAGACTGCTGGAGACCGGATGTGGCTCAGAGGCCATTGTGCTCCAGAGCATTTTTGTGGGACATCTGGTTGTTCACTCTGGCCCGGCCTTTGCTCGTCCAAATCTCACCATCCACCTTCCAAGTTGTGGTTCTCTTTCTCAACTGGTTTTCTTTTGGGCTCTGGTCATCTCTAACTAACTTATTTCGTCACATGATCCAAAATTGTTATTCTGAAATTCTTACCAGGTGGTTTGTTTTCCACTCTGTTAACTCCTATTTCTCCTCGTCCTAAACCAGTCTGTTTCAGCTTTAAACCAACTGGGTGCCTTCCTGCTGTGGGTAGAAACTACAATTCTCAGTTGTTTTTTTTAGTATTTATCAACCACAGAATAAGCAACTATGTGTCTGTCCCATATTGCGCCAAGAACATTTGCAGCAAAGGACAGTTGTAAGTCCGAAACATCTGGAGAACCTGAGATTGTCTGTAGCCAGAGACCATGTTGGCTAGAAAGTCTTAGTTCCTGTCTTAACACATCTGGGCGACATCCAAGCAAGGAAGTTGCTCTGTCAAACGTAGCCCTATTCATTCTGCCATAATCTGAAGAAATATTTTATTACTTGTTCTTCCAAATGTTTCTTCTATTGCATCATTCTAGGTCTTTCTTCTGTCCTTTGATCTCCAGGTTTTGAGGGTGAGCTAAGGAAGCAGGGTTAGTGGCTAAGATATTTACTCTGTTTTCCTTCCTTCAGCAGCAAACCGGGCACATGTTCTGATTGGGCTAATCATGTCCTTCACTCAACGTTAGCAACTCTGTCAGCAGGTCTCCTACAGAGGACTGTCAACACAAAATACCTGGGTCCCCAATTTCATAGTCAGACCCATCCCCAAGTAGCCCTGGATTTCAGCCCCTCATTGAGAACACGAGGAGAGGATATTCACGTTGGCTTGCTTAGCAGGAGTCTGGCAGGACAGCTGCAGTAAAATGCTTAAAAGTTTTGAACAATTCAAGCACAGTACAATATGTGCATTGTGCTACTTTGAATACTAACACTCCTCCCCCCCCACCATAACCTCCAATTCTTTCCTTTGACACTCCAGAGAAATTGTGGGGGAGCACTCTTCCCACCCCCCACTCCCTGGTCCTTCGCACACTCCTTTAGCTTGCCAAATTAGATTTGGGGGGTTTGAATGCTCTTTAATGGGATCCTAACAGAAACATTACACTGGATTGATAAGCAAAGTTGGAGTGATTGTTCCATTCATTGTTGAAAGCTTTCCGTCCGTCCGTCCATCCATCCATCCATCCATCCATCCATCCGTGTTATTTCAAACTGAACTGAACATATATCTTTTGTGGTTAAAGCCTGTGTAACATGGTGTGCAAAGCTCTCTACAGATCTTACATAAAAGCGATTGGTGGGGGCTTGAATGAGAACATGGGAGTTATAATCTATCAGAACTGGGGAGGCATAATGTTAAGCAAGGCTACCCTTGCACTGTAATTCACTAGCATTGAGGGAAGGGGGTGTGGACTGGATTTCATTTTCTCCCTTGCATGATGGAGGCAAACTCCATTAACCTTAGAGAACTCAGTAGTGTTCCACTGTTTGTGTGTGATGTCTTTCTCCAGAAAGTCTCTCTCTGTGTGTGTGTGTCTCTCTTGTCTCTGTCTCTCTCTGTCTCTTGGTCTCTCTCTGCCTTTCTGCCTCTTTGTCTATGTCTTTGTTTCCCCCCCTCCCACTTTTTTGCTGTATTTTTTGTCTCTCTCTCCTTTTCTGAGAAAGTCTGCATGTGTCAAAGGGAATATTTTGGTCCTTTGACTGACTCCATCTGAGGCGTGCTGCATTTTGAGCTTGTAGATTCATGGACTAACACTGGCAAAATAACTGGGACCATCCGGTCCAAGCACACTGGGATTAATTAAGCACTGGATGTTTGGAGAAGCTGGAAGAAAGAAGTGGCTTCAAAGATACTTCACGAATCCACGGTTGGCCAAGAGATACCTGCTCCTCGCTGTTCTCAAGAGCGGGCAAGAAAAAGAGGAAGGAGCCGAGATTGGACGGATCTGACATGGCACCAACCGGACTTTTGGGCTGGATGTGTTCATGGACTGAACCGCAACATAGAATTGATGCTGGTTCCTCGTAAGGACCAGTCTTGCCATTCCACATCCTCCAGATCATCCCAAAATGATGGGGACTTGGCCCTGTTCTTTGTACACTTGTTTTGTTTTCTTTTTTTCCTGGAGACTTGAGGTGACCTGATTGTAGATACTGTACTGTATAAAAGGGTGGTTGGAAAAATGCACTTTTCCAAACTAAAGAGAAGAGTCAGGAAATCAGTGTCTGAGTTTTTGTTTTCTCCTGTGATTCCATGATAAAGATGCCACTCCAAAAGTGCCCTGGAAGTTAGCCATGGCATCCGGGCACATTCCTAGCTGTCATCTGCGTTGGATCACACAGGCAACTTCTGATAGGCAACCTAATATGCAATAAATACCTTGGTGGAAAGGAGACAAAGGGACAAAATGGCTTTCTTTTTAGGCTCCAACACAATGTTGTTTAATGTCTTAAGCAATAAATAGATTTTGTTAAGTAATTAATTCATCAAACCTCTTTCAAAGTTGTAGAAAGTTGTAGAAATGGGAATTCCTAATGTCTTCAACATGTCCTAAAATAATGAGAGCTTTCTATGCTTTTGGGATGCGGTAACTCAGTGGTTAAGACGCTGAGCTTGTCGATGAGAAAGGTCAGTAGTTTGGCGGTTCAAATCCCCAGTGCTGCGTAACAGAGTAAGCTCCCGTTACTTGTCCCAGCTTCTGCCAACCTAGCAGTTCGAAAGCATGTGAAAATGCAAGTAGAAAAATAGGGACCACCTTTGGTGGGAAGGTAACAGCGTTCCGTGTGCCTTCGGTGTTTAGTTATGCCAGCTACAAGACCACGGAGACGTCTTTGGACAATGCTGGCTCTTTGGCTTTGAAACAGAGATGATCACCACCCCCTAGAGTCTGGAACGACTAGCACCTGTGTGTGAGGGGAACCTTTACCTTTATGCTTTTGGAGGCATCCTTTATCAGAAGAAAACCCCCAAGATAAAACATGGGATAACAACTTGTTGAACCTGGTCCTTCAGAAGTTACCACTGTGCAGCTCAGTCTTACATGTTTTTGCTTAGAGCAGGGGTGTCAAACTTGCATTGTCATGTGATGTATCACAACTTCCCCTCCCCTTCGCTAAACTGGGGGTGGGCGTGGCCAGCGCAATGCGAATCCAGCCTGCAGGCTGCAAGTTTGATACTCCTGGCTTAGAGGCTCCCTTAAGATTTGTAGGGTTCGTTGACAACTCAGATTGTATAGAACGTCCAATTCTGTTAAATTGATTGCGTCCAATTTTATGCAATCGAAAGAAATTCTAACACTGAAAACCAATGACAGGGTTCACGCACAGTAGTAACCCAGGCTTGTTTTAATCATGGTTTGTTTGATTGTCTGAATGCTCATGTTGCAAGCTGTAAACCATGACTTATAAGCCACAGTGGCTTGGTATGTAAAACATGCGTATTAAAAACAAATGGGACTGTTGTTTTATGAGATTGTCAGAAAGTGTAAAAGATTGTGTGATGGTGTTCTTTAGCAGACATATTGAATAGATTACCATATTTGGGCTGTAAAAATCTAGAGAACTAGTCGATGCAGCAAGCAGCAGGTTTCATGTACCTCTTTGCTTCCTCCTACAGTTCATCTGGATCTTTTGGCAGTCCAGAGATGATCGCCCTGCCCATTTGTGAAACCTGTGCAAAAGAGGGTGCAGTGTGATGCACTTCTGAAATTTAGTTCTTGTGTTTTTTTCAAATATGTACAAAACCAGAAAAGCTTTTCCGTACATAGAATGATTCCCTGGAATCAGCGTGCAAAGGGATGTGTGCTACGGTTATATTCCTATTCTCTCAGGAGGAATTACCACAAAGCTGAATGTTTTTTCCCCAAGAAATTGTACATAGGATTGTAGCTTTAACATGGCTAACTGTTGCTTGATGGGGGTAAGCTAATATTTCAAGTATTTTCAATTGTTTGAAATTTACTCATCTTAATTAGATGTATATTTCTGTTTGAAAATGTTTCAGTGGTACAGTGTGCCAATAACTGCTTCTCTCTTTTTTTGGGTTGTTTCATCATCTCTCCATTTATCCTGTCAAATGCCTTTTCTGTGTTTTCCTGGGAATACTTGTAGCTGTTTCTTTATGTGTATCGGGATGTGTATATATTTGAAGAGCAGAAAAAAAGAATAGATTTTTTTACATTAATATATAGAAGTTTGGGGGTTCGTTTGTTTTTAGTTCCTTTCCATTTATGTGGTGAAATAAAACGCTTTGCATTTTGTATACTACCACAGTTGGTCTGTGAAAGTCAGCCTTTCTACTCACAGAAAAGAGAATCAAATTGGACTGGAGGATGTGCAAAAAAATAATCTTTGAAAAGAACCCATATCAATTTGAATGTAGCTGTATAATGATATAAATGCAAGGGTTAGGAAATGTCAGAATAGAGGTATAGCAATAGCAATAGCAGTTAGACTTATATACCGCTTCATAGGGCTTTCAGGCATCTCTAAGCGGTTTACAGAGTCAGCATATCGTCCCCACAGTCTGGGTCCTCATTTTACCCACCTCGGAAGGATGGAAGGCTGAGTCAACCTTGAGCCGGTGAGATTAGAACCTCTGAACTGCAGATAACAGTCAGCTGAAGTGGCCTGCAGTACTGCACCCTAACCACTGTGCCACCTTGGCTCATACAGCTAGTAGTCACAAAATGAATGGCCATTAAGCGAGGACTACCTGTATAGCTATATACTTAAATTTCCCAGCCCTTAAATAGAACATTTATGGCACAAAGCAGTTCATATGATCACGTCTATGCAAAACACACACACACACACACACCCCCTGCTCAGCTCTAGTATGATTTTATTAGATTTTGACTTGGGGTAACATGGGGACCTACCCAGGCAATTGTGGCTTATTCAGCAAATTGCAGTTTAACAACCATCAACTTACAATACTTTTGCATGACTATGCCACATTATTTTCTTTTTAAAGGGTTAAGAGGATAATTTTCTTTCTTCTAGTAACTCTTCCTCTTTTGGACTTTCTATTTAAGCTTTGCAGTGGTGTTCTCCTGCGAGGCCCAAAACCAAGAATGACATGAGGCAATTCTTCCAAGGAGAGTTCTTTATTGTTTCACACCTATAGACAGAATCTTGCCAAACTGAGGACAGTTGTATCTGCATCTACAGTATACTCTGGGAACTATTAAGGAGGGGCTGTCCTCATCCTTTTTCTTCCACACATGATAATCTGGGCTGGGTTGACTCTTCCTCCACCAGAATGCCTCCTTTCCCTCCTGGGGATCTCTCAGTATGCATCACAACTCCTCTTAATAAAATCCAGCGAGCCCTCCGAACAAACAAAAACAGAATCCCAAGAAATAATTCAATTCTTTTACCAAAATGAAGATGGACTTTGTGCAGGTGTAAAGTACATTTTACAGACGTGTAAGGTGATGATGGGTGTGCTGTTGGAAGATCTGAAGGTCCAAGTTGGGAGCAGGTTGCAGAAGACTTACCCTGTGGTCAACAAGAATTAACACTGATTTAGTGATATATCAATTCTCGATCACCTATTGTTGATGCTGAAATAAGCGACCTGTGATTGGGTGAATTGCTCTGATGTCAGAGAATGCTGATGAATATCTGAGCTGCTGGAGACAATTGTTAGGGTTCATCAGCAAGGAATGTTTACTAACATTCTTGCTACTTTGAGGGGAAGGGAGAAGTTAGGTTTGCATGCTGCAATGGATAATGGGTTACTGGGTTATTGATAGGGATAGATCATAAATAGGCTTGGCTGTTACATTTTGTAACATGCTAAAGGGTTAACTCAGTCAATCAGAATAGAGCTGGAAGGGACCTTCAAGGTCTTCTAGTCCAACCCCCTGCTCAAAAGGGAGACCCGATACCATTTCAGACAAGTGACTGTCCAGTCTCTTTTTAAAAACCTCCAGTGATGAAGCACCCACAACTTCTGGAGGCAAGTTGTTCCACTGGTTAATTGTCCTCACTTAATTCCAGGTTGCTTCTCTCCTTGATTAGTTTCCACCCTTTGTTCCTTGTCCTGCTCTCTGGTGCTTTGCAAAATAAATTGACCCCCTCCTCTATGTGGCAGTCTCTCAAATACTGAAATACTGCTGTCATGTCTCCCCTAGTTCTTCTTTTCTCTAGATTAGCCATATGCCAAATCAGGGGTGGGCTGCTGCCGGCATTACTGCCATTTTGGTGTGCATACAATTTTGCTTGTGTGTGTGTGCGCATCTGCCCATAAAAGCAATAAAAATTGCTCTGTGCATGCGCAGAAGCAAAAAACAAGATGGCGGCGCCTACAGCACCGCTGGGAGAACAAGTCCAGGGACGTGGCAGGCCTGGGTCACTGCCGGTTCCAGTGATCCAGGACGCCAAACTACTATCGGTTCGGTTGAACCGGTCCAAACTGATAGGAACCCACCAGTGCCTCAAATCCTGCAACCGTTCTTCATATGTTTTAGTCTCCAGGCTTTTAATCATCTTAGTTGCTCTTCTCTGCACTTTTTCCAAAGTCTCAACATTTACTTTTTTGACCCAGCTACATTGTCAAATCTTTTTGTTCTGAGCCTTCACATCTGACAGTTACCATGTTGGCAACACTTTTTGCCGGGGCTGCTTCCTCCTTCCGCATCAGTTGCCATAATCATTTGATCCATCCATTCATGTCCCTGTGTTGGCATTATTGCTGGCCTTTCTGCCCATCTCTTTCGCCAACTTCTCCCTCCCTCCCATCCTGGATGCAGTAGTGTTAACGCAGTGGTGTGGAAAAAAATGCTGATGCAGCTTTGCTAGCATGCAGAGGTGGAGAAATGCTGCATTATCATTGCTACAAAGAACCCAGCTGCAATTTTGAGTTCCTGAACATTTCCCCTCCCCTTAAAGCGGAGTGCCAAGAACAAGGAAGAGCAGGGCAGGAGAAAAGACTACAATGAATATTTTTAGCCTGGAGGAAAAGTGTGTGAGCCATTCAAACTAGAGGAGAGCATTTCAACCCAAGGGTAAGAAAGTGACTTAACTATTTACTTTAAGCTGATTCTTTGCCTCTGAAGCCAGGAGGTGGGGAAAGGGAAGAATATTTGAGATTTCCTGGGAAAGTATGACGGCATGGCTGGTCTAGTGAAGAGAAGGACCAGGGGGGACAGGATAGCAGTGTTCCAATATTTGAGGGGCTGCCACAGAGAAGAGGGGGTCAAGCTATTTTCCAAGGCACCTGAAGGCCAGACAAGAATAATGGATGGAAACTGACTAAGAAGAGATTCAACCTAGAAATAAGGAGGAACTTTCTGACAGTGAGAACAATCACCAATGGAACAGCTTTGTCTTCGGAAGTTGTGGGAGCTTCATCACTGGAAGCTTTCAAGAAGAGACTGGACTGCCATCTGTCAGAAATGGTATAGGGTCTCCTGCTCGGGCATGGGGTTGGACTAGATGACCTACAAGGTCCCTTCCAACTCTGTTAATCTGAAGTTCTAAACATATTTAATAGGAAGTGAATCTATTGAATTCAATCGGCTTTGCTTGCTCCCGAGTCAACTTGACTCAAACAGCTTTGCTCTTCCCTTGCAAAATAGACTCAAGTTGAAATAACTGAATACAATGTTGGGATAGAAATATACTTTAAAGTGGTCTGTGTGAGTTATATATAGTATTTTCACTAAATTTATTGCATTAAGTGAGTTCCTGTAAGAAATTATTTATTGCTGTGGTGATTTTTGCAATGAGTTCTGATGTCTTCTTAATCTTGCTCCTGATGGGTTTTCTATACAGTTCCAAAACATGTCAAATTTCAATTAAAATCCTCCTTGGAAATCTGTGTTATTAGCAAGCGAGTTTGGGGTTTAGTAGAGGGTGGTCTGAATTGTCTGCAGTGGCTCAAAATCCTGGTTTGAATCTCTCTCAAATCCCAATCTGATGAGATATAAATCTCTCTTCTCCACCATCCTCCATGGCTGAAGAGTGATTCTCCTGTCCATATTTAAGACCGCTTAATAGAAAGTATGCAAAGGACTACCTAGGCTCTGAAGATGCTGGATTAAATGCTTAATCTTGCTGAACGTTGGTTCCATGCTAGCAATTTATTTATTACTAGTAGCTGGATACCCATGCTTCGTGATGATATCACGGGTGAAATCCAGCAGGTTCTCACAGGTTCTGGAGAACTGGTAGTGGAAATTTTGAGTAGTTTGGAGAACCGCTAGTGAAAATTTTGAGTAGTTTGGAGAACCGGCAAATGCCACCTCTGGCTGGCCCCAGAGTGGGGGTGGAATGGAGATTTTGCAGTAGCCTCCCCTGGAGTGGGGAGGGAATGGAGATTTTTGCAGTATGCTTCCTCTGCCACGCCCACCAAGCCACACCCACAAGCCACACCACACCCACCAAGCCACGCCAACAGAACCGGTAGTAAAAAAAATTTGAATTTCAACCGGACGAATTTCACCACTGGGCTATGCAGGAGAAATTCGATTCACAATCCATTGGCTCAGTGGTGGTTGACGATTGAAACACATAAGGGAATATCGCTCCTGCCGCCTTGAGTCCAGAAGCAATTCCATAGGTGGAAGCCGTAGACATATTGGTGAGGTACTGTATGTTTAGTACTGTAAGGAGTCCCAGACCTCTCCTGAGTGAAGGAGTGGAACTTCTGCCATTTTGAACTGAGGTAACGGAATGTGAGGCAACAGAATTATTCCTTTCTTACTTAAAAGTAATTTTTTTAAGGGCTTTCATGACCACTGAAGTTTTCTTAAAATGAAGAAGGCTGAAATAATTATAATAAAAAAAATAAGCTTTTCTGAAGATTCAAAGAAACACGGTGTCAGCTGTAATCTTATACTTGCTTGTGCTTCCACAGACTGCCATGAATTGTGGGGTGGGACTGGGAGGAAGGCAAGGAGGAAAGAGAAAGTTAAGTTTTGCATCTCTGGGAGTTGCTGTTTCAAGGCCACCTGCCTCCCTTCCTGTACACAACTGGCCATTACAAAAAAATCCTGCCTGAACTTGGTTGCACGGGGTGGGTGGAGGGAGGGGAAGGTTAAACTTAGGGCTTCTGGCGTGCGATCCTCAGTTCTGGCTACGCATCACTGCAATGCACTCCTAATAAAACGATGCCTTTCTCAACAGATGGGGCCGAGGATGTTTTTTATTTAGAGGTTTAATTGGCGGCAGGTCTGACACTTTGAGGGGTTTCCCCTCCCTGTGGTGGGCTGTGAGAATCACCTCGAGGAAGAAGAGGAAGCGAGGCAGCCCAAACAACGGTGAGATAAGACATTTCTGTGTCCAAAATAGGAATGCAATTTGAGAAAATGTCTCCGGGTTTATCCTTCCTGGTTCGCTTTAGGGTAAAGGCAGGCTCTGTTTCTGTAACCCTGAAAGAAAAGTAGTTTTAGGATTCGTGACTTTGGTGTCCACGGCTGATCTATCTGGGATGGCAGACGCCCCTTTGCCTCAGTCTTCCAGTACTTGAGGGGCTATCACAGACAAGAGACGGTTGGCTTATTTTCCAAAGCACCTGATAGCAGGACAAAAAGTAATTAAGTAGTTCTGCTTTCTCCCTGTTTCTTGTCACCTTCTTGTCACTTTCTCCCAGCAATGGACCAACTGTTTCCTTGTTTTTTTTCTTCTTGTTTTGAACATGTGGGAAGAAGCTTTTTTTAAATTATTTTTTACTTTTATCGCAAGCCTTTGTTCATTGTGAGCTTTAGTCTTCCTCACTTCATCTTTGCAGGCTCAGGCTATTTGCTGATATTCTGCCTTACACTATATTGCCAAAAGTATTCACTTACAACTGATTCTGATTATGTGGATGTGTGACCGAATACGTTTGGCAATATAGTGTAGTTGTGTGCCCTTCTTTTCACTTTTTATACTTATCCTCTTTGTCTTTCAATTTCCCAGAGAGTTCTTTATGCAGTCATGCTGGTTTCTTTTGAGAGCTGTTATTTTTCTTCTTCATTGGTATTGTGTTAGACGGGGCTTTTGTAATCTCATTTTTCAAAATGTCCCAAGCTTCTTGAGTTGTTTCCCCCTAGTTTGACTTTGTTTTGCTGCTTGTGCTTGCATAATATTGAAGTTATGGGTGCTCCATCACTAGAGGTTTTAAAGAAGAAATTGGACAGCCAATGTCTGGAATGGTGTAGGGCCTTCTGCTTGGGCAGAGGGTTGGACTGGAAGACCTCCACAGTCCCTTCCAACCCTATTACGGTACTATATTTTCTATGTTCATTCAACAGCCAGAAATAGAAGCAGTTCTAACTTGGGAAAGTTGTTCAGGCTCTCTTTGAATCAACCAACATGGCTTCAGTACGAGAAGTGTCCAGTTTCACCGAAGACCTGCTGTGCCCCATTTGCCTCTCCCTCTTTCGGGAGCCCCACATGCTGGAGTGCGGCCACAGCTTCTGCGCTCCCTGCCTGGAGCCCTGCATCCCCAAAGGGCAAAGACGTGGGCTCTGCCCTGAGTGCCGACGCCCCTTCGCTTTGCGCCGCATGACGATCAACCGAGCCCTCTGCAGCTTGGCTGAGAAGGCCCGGCTTCTGAAGCTGGATGAAGGGACACAGCTGAGCAGCACTGGAGGCTGGTACTTCTGTGAGGAACACGAGGAGCCTCTCAAGCTCTTCTGCAGCCAAGATGAGGAGCCCGTTTGTGTCATCTGCCGGGATTTGCCTCAGCACCGGGGACACGACTTCCTGCCCATCAAAAATGCGGTTCAGTCCTATCAGGTGAGAATTGGACCTGGGAGGAGAAAGAAGGTGGCCTCTGGTTGAACAAGACACTAATCTGTCTATCTGTCTGTCTGTCTGTCTGTCTGTCTGCCTGACTCATTCTATCACCTATCATCTAACTGCCTGCCTACCAGCCTGCATGCATGCATGCATGCATGCATGCATGCATGTCTATCTATATTGTCTGTCTGTCTGTCTCTCTCCCCCTCTCCATCTGTCCGTCCATCCATCCATCCATCCATCCATCCATCCATCCATCCATCCATATCTTCCTTCCTTCCTTCCTTCCTTCCTTCCTTCCTTCCTTCCTTCCTTCCTTCCTTCCTTCTCTCCCCCTCCCTCTCCATCCATATCTACCTACCTACCTACCTACCTACCTACCTACCTACCTACCTACCTATCTATCTATCTATCTATCTATCATCCATCCATCCATCCATCCATCCATCCATCCATCCATCCATCCATCCATCCATCTTCTATCATCTATCATCTATCATCTATCATCTATCATCTATCATCTATCATCTATCATCTATCATCTAACAATCTTTGAAATTTATTTGCAGCTTATCTCACCGTCAGGATATTTTAGGTGGCTTATTTTGCAAGCCAAGATAAAGTAGAAATAGAATTCACAATAGAAACACTGAAATGTAGATTTTGAAGCCTCCCAAGTATTTACCAGGAAACATAAGTAGATTTCTACTCTGAAAGGCATGAAACATGAATACTGAATCCGTATCTCACATACACTATATTGCCAAAAGTATTTGCTCACAACTGAGTCTGATTATGTGGATGGGTGAGCAAATACTTTTGGCAATATAGTGTATATTAGGAATTCATTTTCCCACTTTCTGCAGGGAGGATACACTATTTGATCTATTGACCACTAGGTGGTGGCAAAGGATAAAAGGTGTTTTTGAATCCATGGTTATATCCCTTCCAGTCTCCATTCATCTGGATTTCTGTAGCTGCTGTTGATGAAGGGAGTTGAGGAAATAGTTTTTGTGGAAATTGGTTTGGGAGTGGGAAAAAATATAAAAAGAAAACCTGCACAAAACCATACACTTAAAAAAGCTGAAAGATATACATAAAAAGCAAAAGTCTAAACCAGGTCTATCAGTAAAAAGAAATACTGGGGAACATCAAAAATTAATATATTGGTAACCTAATCTATCACAGTACAAAACACTCTTAACCATCATAATAAATTAAATGCTAATTAAGGCTGGTTTGGGGACAGAAGTCTGATGGATTTGAAGTACTCTTGAGCAGAACCTGGCAACACAAATGTCATAGCAGAATTATGTATAAAATTGTCGTGTGATCAGTCAAATGCTGGTGTTCATCTTAAGTGAGATCTGAACTTTCTCTTCCTTGTAGGACCAGCTGAAGGCATCTCTGGAGCCTCTTGAGGAAGGTCTCAAGCGGTTGAAAAGGAGCCAGTGCCACCAGCGGGAGAACATTCTCGAATTGAAGGTACAGCTGGGAATTGGGGATGGTGGGGACTTCCTGTTTAATGCTAAACCGAGTGTATCTCCTCTCTCTTCATCCCAGCAACTATTGCTGTCGATGCTACTATATGTGGCTCATTAAATTAATATCAGGTTTTTCATGGTGAACATTTAATCCAGGAGCCTGCAATTCACTCTAAGGAAAAGAAAAGCTACCTGCTTGTTGGATTCTCATCACATAAACAAACAAACAAACAAACAAATAAATAAATATGCTGTAATATGGCATTCACCAAAATTGTCAACCATGCATTTTTCAGGAAATTCCATTCTGTTCCCTTTTTCCCTGGGATTCACAATTTAGTTTTAAACATTTAGAAGCACTGTGGTGCTCTAAGCTACCACAAAAGACACTCTTACAATTAGAACTTTATGTACCGATAGAAGGGAATATATGTAGCTCAGGGTTGTACTGTTGGGATTGATGCTTTCTGAACTTGGTTGTTTTCTTGTAGATGTTTCACTACTCATCATTATCTGTTCTAGAAGGGAGTGGGGTTTGCACTCCATTCTAGCACTGATGATATTACCTGGTTTGGTAATGAAACGTCTAAAAAAAAACAGTCAATCTCAGACAGCAGCAAGGACTCCACAGAGCTTTGTGTGTGTGTATTTAAATAAATGGAACTTTGCGTGGATGTACATCTGTGTGTATAGGTGTGCTGTCACTACATTATAATAAAAAAGGGAAAAGATTTAAATTGCTAGTGTTGCTTAGGTAATCATCACAGTGTCATTGATTGATTGATTATGGGTTACCTGAAATGGGGTGGCATATACGTTTAATAAATAAATAAAATAAATTAAATCAAGTAGTTTTCAACTCCTAGCAAAACAGTTTCTCCATGACAAACTATCCCTAAACTGTTTTTTCAGATCTTCCGATGGGGCCCCCATTACCACTGACACTATGTCCACCATCTTTGCTTTTGCTCTTCCTCCTCTTTTCTTTCTTTCTTTCTTTCTTTCTTTCTTTCTTTCTTTCTTTCTTTCTTTCTTTCTTTCTTTCTTTCTTTCTTTCTTTCTTTCCTAGTATTAGAGTCTCCTTCAGAAGGTTAGGTTTTTCCATCACATGCCCGGAGAAGTAGGATGTTTTGAATTGTTAGTGCTTCAAATGAAAACTCAAATGAGTTGATTTGTTTCATGGTCCATTTCTTTCTTTCTTTATGGCTATCCAAGGTATTCTCAGGAGTCCACCCCAAAACCAACACCATTGTGACAGGTAATCGTTTTTGTTTGACTAAACCACAATCTTTTGCTTCATCTATGTTTCTCCAGACCTGCTCCGAATCCTTGTCTGATCATGTCTCTGGAGAGTTTGTGAAGATGCACCAGCTGCTGAATGACAGAGAGCTGGGTATAAAACAGGCCTTAGAAAACCAGAGAGAAAAGAACTTGGCGCAGATGGAAGCCAAGTTAAAGGAACTGGACTGGAAGATGGCCTCTCGGTCAGAAACTCTGTGCCGTGTGCAGGCCGGCCTTGAATCCAAAGACCACATAAGTTTCCTCAGGGTAAGAAGGACAGGAGGCTGTGGGGTTTTCTTGGGAAGGAGAAAATTGCAGGGTGCATAGATTGCACCAAACCATTGTCAGAAGAAGAATTTGGGGTTCCAACTTGAGCCGAGTAAGAATAAATAAAAATGAGATTCAGACAGTTGTGAGGGAAGAAGAAATATTTATTCCTAAAAGCAAAACAGTTTGCTTTTAAGGGCAGGATGCAGAGAAATGGGGTACAGTGGCCAACTTTTATAGGGGGAGCTTGTCTGGGATGTAGAAGTGTTTATGTGCTGAGAGTTGTGTGTGTTTGTGAGTATGTTTGTGAACATACAGTTCTGCTGGGGGACTTATTTTAATTAACTCATTTTTCATTTTCATTTTATTTAAATTTATAGGCCGCCCTTTTCCCTGAGGGGACTCAGGGCGGCTTACAATTAATGGGAAGGGGGTGTAGGACAAAACACAAGAAGGAAAAAAAATATGTGAATAATAAAAAAATAAACCAATAAAACACAACATTCATTCAGCATTTGGGTGGGGCATTTGTCTTTGTATTTGTCTTTGCAGACCTTATCCTTTGATATGTGGATTAGGCCTGGGTAACTTATTTCAGGGTTTGAGGAAGATTTCTAATTTGATTAACTTGGAGACACTGATTCTCAGACCGTTGTGGATTCTGTTAATATTTTAAGGGACAATGGAAACAGTATAAAGAATAAAATATATATTTTTGATATAAAACTTCTCACAACATGATTTGTTCAATGATTGACAAAATCTCTGTGGTTTTTTTCATCTTTGTAAGCCACCCGGAATCACTGAGAGTCAGTTGGATGGCCAAATCAATTTTCTTAAACAAATAAAATAAGGAGGACTGATTTCCTGTAACAAATGCTAGGCTCCATAGTGTTTGTTGATGTAAAAGAGAGATCGATCACAGGTGTTCAGTGGCGTCTCAAGCACTCTGACTCTACAGTCCTGAATTTTTGTTTCTTCTATATTTGTTGTGATAGTATTTCACTGGGATTTTTTTTTCTGATAATAAACAAGGACATGATCTACTGAGGGCAGAATCTGATGTACACCATTAAAATCAGTGGTGGGATTCAAATAATTTACCAACCAGTTCTCTGCCCTAATCACTAGCTGGGTAGGCGGGGCTTAGTGGTCATGTGATCATGAGGGTGTGGTCAAGTCAATGTCACTCAGGTCGAGGGGCTTGCCGCCGTCGGCAGCTTAATGAAGCTGCCCTCAGAGTTCTGGTTCGTATATCTATTTAAGATCTTAGATATCTCTTTTTCCAGGCAAGGAAAAAGTAGGGAGGGACCCTCAGCCAGTTAGAATCCTCTTTGGAGTTCGCAGCCCTTTTTTCTTTTTGGCTGCGAACGAAAGAGAGTGAATCAACAAAAGCTGAGTCATTTACTCCGGCCAGATCTTCTCAGCTATTTTTTTTCAGCTCTAGGCGAGTTACTTCCCCCCTCAGAACAAGCCTTTGTAATTAACCCATTTAAGATTAATCCGGGCAGTGACCATACCTGTGAATTTTTCTTTTTTCTCTATTTAAAATACCAGCTTCAATTTTATAAAAGACTCCTTTTGTTTAACTTTAAAAAAAATGGCGATTTTATAACTTCCGCATTTGCTATAACAATATATCTTCAACTTCCTGGACAGATTTAAGGGATTACAAACTAATTAGCCCTGTTCCCTTGAAGATTTCTTTTTATTAATTGCCAGGGGTTTGTTGAAACTACCTTATCTCAAATTAACGTGAGTAGAGACTCTGTTTGCTTCCCTTTTTATCATGGCACCGAAATCGAAACCCAGACGCTCTTCTACATCAGCATTTGTTACAAAGCCTCTGTCCTTGCCTTCTATGCCCTCTACTGGAGATTTGCTAACAAAAGAATTTCTTTTTGAAATCCTTAAAGAGTTCAGAGAGGAAATGCAAAAATTTATTTCAGACTTTTATGACAGACTTGATGCCAAGATTGCTCAAACAAAGGAGGATATGATCGAGGTTATGAATGTTATGACAGATTATATTGCTGGAATGGAGGATAAATTGGAACTTTTGGAAGAAGCTAATTCCAACCTGACATCTAAAATTGAAATATTACAACAGGAAATCCAAATTGTGCAAAAACAACTTGTCATGATAAATTATAAGAAGACTGAGTCTGCAATAAGAGTTAGGGGATTGTGTGAAAATGAGCAGGAGAATTTGAAACAGACCTTTTTTGAGGCTTTTAGTCGCTCGGTGGGAAGTCCGGGACTTAACTTTGATTGGCAGATCCAAAAAATCTATCGCCATAATTCGTACGTAGCAAAACAGCGACAACTTCCGAGGGACATAATTATATATCTCGCCACAAGAGAATCCAGAAACGCGATAATACAGGAGTTCTACAATAATAGGCTGCGAATTGATGGACAGGATTTGATTGTTTTCAAAGAAATACCACCTCAAATATTAAGAGCCAGAAGAGACTATGCTTTCTTAACTAAGGAACTCAGAAACTCTCAGATACAGTACAGATGGGAAGTGCCGTTTGGTATTACAGTTACATTTGATAACCAAAAATATTGCCTCAACTCTGTTTGGGAAGCCCGAGATTTCTATTACAAGATTCTGAAGGCGGGACTTCCTGAATCACCCGGACATGGAGAAAGACAAGGAGAAGGAGAAGAGAAACAGCGGAACACGTGGCTACAAGGCGAGGGGCATTGCTTTCCCCCTCTGGAAGGGCAGAAGAGTAGAGAATAAGGACTTAGTTATGCTTCTAAAACATTTGCTTAATTTTTAATTTGAATAATACTTTGTGATTTCTGTCTTGGGTAAAACGGCATAGCTGCATACTGACGAAGAGACATTGAGACTGAAAGAGACTGAAAGAAGTGGCGATGATTTTGGAATATATATTGTATGGGATTTAAACAGGACTCGATGGATAACTTTGAATTTCTACTTTAATTGTTCATGATTTATTCTTTAGGGTGAGGAGAGCGGAGATCGTGATCTTCTTGGATTGTGGTTCGGGTTGAATGGAGCTGGGAAGTGTGGGGTAGATGGGAGGGTAGTGAAGGTTTAATTAGAGTTTATTTTGAGCCAGAAAGTAAGCTGATCTTTGTATAAATTGTTATTTGAATATAATGTTTGGAAAGATATACCCATAGAGTCTGCAGGAAGGTGAAGCAAATATAAGAGGAGTACGGATGAAAATAATATATATATATGGACACGGGTAAAGGCAGGATGGGAGGAGTTGGAAAAGGAAACCGAGAGAAGTATTTGAATGTTTAAATGGTTTAATAGAGAAGGAGGTAAAAGATAAATCAAAGGTTTGGATATTTAGATAAAGAGATAAGGCCCTTAGCTGGAATTCCATTTAATTAACTTACTTGGTTTCAATATAGTTTGAAATCCTGCAAGTAATAAAATAACTGAAATTAGGAATGAGGTACATTGTTTAAGATTTAAAAATGATGGGAAGCTGAGTTTAATGTAGAGAGTCTGTTGATTTTTCGGGCTTTTCCTTTTTTGTGTGTGTGTGGGTTTTTTTTTTTTTTTTACTATTTCCTTTTTTTTATTTTTCCTTTATCTTTTATCTTTTAATTCTAAAGTTATTTGATTTTAATATACTCCAGACTGTGCTTGATAAAGAGTTATGCCGGGTATGGGACCTGGGAAGTCGAAAGGGGGTTAGGGAGGGGGGTTTATGGGGGGGAGGGTGGAGGGTGGAAATACAGTCTCAATTTTTAGAACAATAAGAATGCACTTGTATACTGTTGCTCTATTTTCTTTTTTTTTCTTTTTTTCTTTTATTTTCTCTTTTTTTTCATTTTTCTTAATTTTAGAGTAAAATATAAACTGAATAGATTAATGAATTGTAGAGATACACCAAAGTGAGGAGTAGAGGGAAAGAAGAGGGAGAAGTAAAGAGGGAGTGAGAGGGGAATGTAAGGAGGGTGAGATGGAGGGAAGGGGAGAAAGGAATGTTTGAGGGGGAAGGGAAGTAGAAGAGGGGAATGTTGGAGGGGAGAAATGAAAGTTGGAGGGGGAGAAGAAAGGGTGTATGGGGGATTGAAGTGCTATGTTGGTTTTCTATGGTGGAAGATGAGTTGTGTTCATTGATTTTCCTTTTTTTTAAATGCACAGTATATAAGTGATTGTATAAAATGAAAATGAAATAAACAGTTTTAAAACGAAAGAAATATTTATTCCTAAAAGCAAAACAGTTTGCTTTTAAGGGCAGGATGCAGAGAAATGGGGTACAGTGGCCAACTTTTATAGGGGGAGCTTGTCTGGGATGTAGAAGTGTTTATGTGCTGAGAGTTGTGTGTGTTTGTGAGTATGTTTGTGAACATACAGTTCTGCTGGGGGACTTATTTTAATTAACTGTATTTGTGTTTGCAGACCTTATCCTTTGATATGTGGATTAGGCCTGGGTAACTTATTTCAGGGTTTGAGGAAGATTTCTAATTTGATTAACTTGGAGACACTGATTCTCAGACCGTTGTGGATTCTGTTAATATTTTAAGGGACAATGGAAACAGTATAAAGAATAAAATATATTTTTTGATATAAAACTTCTCACAACATGATTTGTTCAATGATTGACAAAATCTCTGTGGTATTTTTCATCTTTGTAAGCCACCCGGAATCACTGAGAGTCAGTTGGATGGCCAAATCAATTTTCTTAAACAAATAAAATAAGGAGGACTGATTTCCTGTAACAAATGCTAGGCTCCATAGTGTTTGTTGATGTAAAAGAGAGATCGATCACAGGTGTTCAGTGGCGTCTCAAGCACTCTGACTCTACAGTCCTGAATTTTTGTTTCTTCTATATTTGTTGTGATAGTATTTCACTGGGATTTTTTTTTTCTGATAATAAACAAGGACATGATCTACTGAGGGCAGAATCTGATGTACACCATTAAAATCAGTGGTGGGATTCAAATAATTTACCAACCAGTTCTCTGCCCTAATCACTAGCTGGGTAGGCGGGGCTTAGTGGTCATGTGATCATGAGGGTGTGGTCAAGTCAATGTCACTCAGGTCGATGGGGAACTTCGCCTTAGTTGTTACAATTATAATAAGGGTTAACCGGAGAGACAGTTTCTATAAGCAGGGCAATAAAGATTAGGCTAGAAACAGCACCAGAATGTTTCCTTCCTGCCTTCCTTACAGGATTAGCCCTGTAAAGTGGGAAAATACAAAAGATTTCTTCCAAAAACCGGTTCTCCGAACTGCTTAGAAAGTTACCAACCAGTTCTTCCAAATAGGTGCGAACTGGCTGAATCCCACCACTGATTAAAATGCAGAATGATTTGACAGGAAAATGGGTGATAACCCAGGGAAAGTATTATTTTAACTGTTATCTCACCTTTCGTTCCCTTCCTTCCTTCCTTTCTTCCCTCCCTCCCTCCCTCCCTCCCTCCCTCCCTCCCTCCCTCCCTCAGGAGGCAAAAGGGTTGCTAGAGAGGTAAGTAGTGTTTCTCTTTTCTTATACATCAAATTACAACCACAGTTAGGACCAACATTTCCTTTGATAAGCAAGGTGGTTGTTAAATGTTGCCCCCAATCTTTTTTTTTGCCACCGTTGTTAAGGGAATCATCACTGCAGTTGTTAAGTGAATCCAGTGTCCCCCATTAACTTTGCTTGCTCCAAGCCAGCTTGGAAAGTTGCAAATGGCTCCCCTGTGACCCCCAACACAGCAACTATTCATAAAAACGGGGGTGTTTTTGCCCTCCCCAGGAGTACTCTACAGGCCTCCCAAACTCTCTGCACGCCCTTGTTGTTGTTGTTGTTTGCAAAAAACGGGCCTGTTTTGTGCTTGTTTTCCCCCTCCCCAGCCCCAGGAGCATTCTACAGGCCTCCCAAACATTCTGCACACGGGTTTTTGTGCAAAACAGGCCCATTTTTGCCTCCCCAACCCCCCCCGCATCGTGTTTTTGCCCCCTAGGAGCAGTTTGCAGGCCTCCCAAACTCTCCGCATGCCCTGTTTTTCACAAAAAAGGGGGTGTGCAGAGAGATTAGGAGGCCTACAGAGTGCTCCTGGGGGCCGGGGAGGGCAAAATCTTTAAAAAAATTTTTTTACTTCTTCAAAATCTTGGTGCATCTTATAATCCGGTGCGTCTTATAGTCCAAAAATATGGAAGGAAGAAAAGCATGAACCTACAGGGAGGGCGGGCAGGTGTCAAACTTGATTTCATTGAGGGCCGCATTAGGGTTGTGTTTGACCTCAGGGGGCTGCGGTGGGTGTGGCCAGGGTGGGCATGGCTAGCTCAACCTCACTCTTGTCAGGGGCGCCTCTGGTGGCCTGAATGGTCTGTCAGCAAAAACAGGTTCCCAAGCTCTCCTGTGGCCCATGGGCCTCCTGAGCTCTGTTTTTGTTGGCAGAGCCACCGCGGGCCGGTCCTTCACTGTTTCCAGGGCGGCCTCATGGGCCAGATCTAAGCATCCTGTGGGCTGGATCCGGCTCCTGGGCCTTGAGTTTGACACCCCTGCTACGGGGTCTATTAGTTTGCCTCCTCACTGTAGGCATGACTTCCTCTTCCACCCTGCTGGATTTGCCAAAATGAGTAGGTGAAGCTCCTTTATGTATGGAAGTGAAGATTTACTTCCATTAAAGAAACCTTTGTTAGAATTATAAAGTTGGCTCCTCTTCCTCCTTGGGAGTAGAAGCAAAGCAAGGCTGATTTGGCCATGAAAAGAGTTTAATTGGGAGGGGAAATGTTCTTCTGGCTCTTTGGCTCCTACCCAAATCACTTCTAAAATCTCCGTAAAGCTACAAAAAGAACAAGTGGAGATTTTCTTGAATGAGTTCTTCATTTCTGATGATGACATGGGCATTTTCTTGGCAATAGCAAGGCCATCCCCTTCTCCTGATTTTTGCAGCTCTCCTGGGAAGTATTAATCAGATCTAAATCTAGTTCACCTTTTTTTGGAAAAAGGTGCTGGCCTTCTGTTCCCTGCTGTGATTATTTTTTTAAAAAAGTGTGGGTGATGATTCTAGTAAAACCTGATTTATGGAGCAGGTCCCAGGTGTAACTGTCTTCCAATTCTAATCTTCCCATTTTCATCCAATATTTTCATGTTATTTTCCTTGTTGCATAAAATCCATTAAAGAAGTGAAAGAAAGAAGAATTGGCAGCATCATTCTTTTTTTGATCAGAAGTGCTCAGATACCTTTCTATAGAAGAAACCAAATTTGATTCCTTTAGGTTTGATAGATAGAGCTGTGCTGGTTAGAGTGCAGTACTGCAGGCTACTTCTGCTGACTGTCGGCTGCCTGCAATTTGGCAGTTCAAATCTCACCAGGCTCAAGGTTGCCTTCTGAGGTCAGTTAAAATGTGCACCTGGATTGTTTGGGGAAAACATGCTTACTTTATAAACCGTCCATAGTGGGTTGTAAAGCACTGCGAAGCGGTATATAAGTCTATGTGTTATTGCTTATTCCAAAACGGCTGATCCTTGGGATGCCATTCACCTACAGGCTCCGTAAGGAACAAGGAGCTCTGGACGAACCCGAACTAGATGCTGAACTGGTAGGAGAAGATGGGCTGGTGGCCAGCAGTGAAGACACAGTTGAGTGTGAGAATGAGATTGATGAAGATGTTGAGGAGGAGGAAGAGGAGAGAGAAGAAGAAGAGGATGAGGAAGAAGAAGAGGAAGAACAAGAGGAAGAAGAGGAAGAACAAGAGACAGCAGAGGAAGAAGAAGAGGAGAAGGAAGAGGATGAAGATGGAGTGGTGGCTGTAGACCTGAACCTGGGCGAATTTAAAGGACCTCTGCAATTCTACGCCTGGAAGGAGCTCCTGGGCGCGGTACATCCAGGTGAGTTGAGGTTTTTAAATCAATGTACAGGTTATCCTCAATGTACGACCACAGTTGAGCCCAAAAATGTATGTTGTTAAATGAAAAATTTGTTAATTGGGTTTTGTCCCATTTTGCTACTTTTCTTGCCACATTTGTTAACTGAATCACTGCAGTTGTTAAATTAGGATCACGGTTGTTAAGTGAATCTGGTTTCCCCGTTGAAGCATCTGAAGGTAGATCATGTAACCAAGGGGGTGCTACAACGGTTGTAAGTGTGAAAAATGGTCATGTCACTTTTTTAATGATTTGAAAACTTTGAATGGCCACTAAATGAACTGTTGTAAGTTGAGGACTAACTGTATTGCTTATTGATTTATGACTTTTATACCCTATTTATTCTCTGGAAGTTCAAGGCTGTGTACTCCACAGCAATAAGGATGATGATGATGATGATGTATACATATAGACTGGGTGCAACCAGGCTTAATAGCAGTGACTGTGAGACTTAGTGGACAACCAGCTAAATATGATCCAGCAGCTAAATATGATCCAGCAGTGTGCAGCGGCAGCCAAAAAAGCCAATGCATGGTACTAATACCATTCTATAAAGCCTTAGTAAGACCACACCTAAAATAGTGCATCCAGTTTTGGTCACCACACTATAAAAAAGATGTTGAGACTCCAGAAAGAGTGCAGAGAAGAGCAACCAAGATGATTAGGGGATTGAAGGCTAAAACATAGGCAGAACAGTTACAGGAACTGGGCGTGGCTAGTCTAGTGAAAAGAAGGACCAGGGACAACATGATAGCAGTCTTCCAATATTTAAATGGCTACCACAAAGAGGAGGGGGGGGGGTCAATCTATTTACCAAAGTACCTGAAAGCCAGGCAAAAAATAATGAATGGAAACTGAACAAGGAGAGATTCTGTATATAGAAATAAGGAGGAATTTTCGGATAGTGAGAGCAATGAATCAATGGAGCAACTTTGCCTTCAGCAGTTGTGGGAGCTTCATCACTGGAGGCTTTCAAGAGGAGACTAGACAGTCATTTGACAGAAATAGTGTAGGATCTTCTTGAGGGGGTTGGACTAGTTGACCTACAAGGTCCCTTCCAACTCCGTTAATCTGCAATCTGTAATGATGATAGACATCTTCCAATCTTGCACTGCTTCTCTGAGTTCTTCTATGCTCTGACTGGTGTCAGCTTTGATGGTGTTGAGCTACCATGTTCTTTGATGGCCTGGTTTCCATTTACCACTAACTCTTCCAAATGTAATTGCTTAATTGCTCTAATTACCCTATTATCAAATAATTTGGGCTAAAAGAGAGAAAGGAAGCTTCAGACATATTGAGGATGGCAGTAGCTTTATTAACAGCTGGCTAATATTACCTTCATTTGTGTCTAATTTTTTTCTGGACCAGTTTATACTCCAGCAATAACTTTGCCACACAACTCCACTCTTGTTCATTCTGAATTATTTCCATCTTCCCTCTCCAGTCCCTGCAAGCATCACTTTGGACTGCAACTCAGCTCATCCCAGCTTGGTCCTCGTGGAAGAAGCCACTGGAGTCAAGTTCAGTCCTGGCCGACGGTTTTGGCGGCGAAAGCTGGAGCGCTTCACCTCCACTCCATGTGTGGTAGGACGGAAGGGCATTACCACTGGGCGCTTCTACTGGGAGATCTAAGTTGGGGACAGCCCCGGTTGGATAGTGGGGACGGCCAAAAAGTCTGTGAAGCGCAAGAAGCAGCTGAACTTTCTGCCCAAGGAAGGGGTGTGGGCTATTGAGCTGAAGGCGGGAGAGTACCAAGCTCTGAGTGAGCCCCGTACGGCCCTCTCGGTCTGTGGGAGGATGGAAAAAGTTGGGGTCTACCTGGACTTTGAAGGGGGGCAGCTCTCTTTTTACAACAGCAGCAGCATGTCCCACCTCTTCACCTTCCAAGTGTGCTTCCACGAAGAGCTGCTCCCCTTTCTCAGCACTCAAAGCGGCTACCCCCTCTCGGTGTGGGACCTGGAGCTTTGAGAGCTTAGCTCAGGGTGTAGCACTGCAAAGAACAGCCTGGTGAAAGTTGAAAACATTGAGGTGTCTTAGGATGGCTGTTTTAAGAGAAAGCCCATTCGATTCCCTCTTTGCAAGCAATCGTTTGGAGATTCTAAATTGGTCTGACCCAGTGGTGGGTTTCAATTAAATTTACTACCAGTTTGCTTGGGCGTGCGCTCTTGTGCAATGCTTCTGCGCATGCACAGAAGTGTCCAGATGAATAGGCAGAGCTTCCCACCGCCGCTTCTACCAGTTTGCCTGATCCGGGGCGAACCAGCAAAAACCCACCTCTGGTTGGACCTGATTATTGTGGAGCAGGAAAGTTGTTCTAGGTCGGTGGTGTCAAACTCAAGGCCAGGGGCTGGATCCAGCTTGCAGGGTGCTTAGATCTGGCCCATGAAGTTGCCTTGGAAACAGCAAAGGACTGACTGCAGTGCTTCTGCCAGTGAAAGTGGAGCTCAGGAGGGCTGCGCGCAGTGGCCCTTTTAGCTGATAGAGGGCTGCAGGAGGCCCGTGCAGGGCCCCCGTGCTCTGTTTTCACTGACAGAGTATCTAGCAAAACAAACTACTAGCAAAAGTGGATTCCTCCATCCCTGCCCAGGCCACCATAAGTGCCCCTGACAACTGTTGAGTTGGCCATGCCTATGATGGGCATGTCCATCCAGCCCCCTGAGGTCAAACACCACCCTGATGTGGCCCTCAATGAAATCGAGTTTGACACCCTTGTTCTAGGAGCAGAGACGTGTAGCTTTCAACTTCACCTTCTATTTCCCATGTGCTTAATTTCCTCAACCCATTGTCCGTAGTGAGGGCGGATGCTGCCTCTGTCCACCTGTGGTGCAAGATTTTTACCTGCTTTCAATGCATCCCACTGCAGGCAAAAACAGTGAAGTTAAGCCGTACTTCCTGTTCTTGGTTGGGAAGGCCTTAGTAGAGATGTTCAAACATTCAAACATTGGGAAGTGTCTATACCTGCAACAAGTGATGGTTTTCCTCATCACTCTTTAATGCTCATCGCCCTATAATGCTAAAGGGCAGTGCTGACGAACCTTTTCGGCACTGAGTGCTGAAATGGGAGTGCATGTGGGGGGGGGGGAAGCGCCAGAAACCGGAAAAGCAGCTCCCCGGTGTACATGCGCGGGAGCACTGAAAACTGGAAGAGCAGTTCCCCGGCATGCATGCGCGTGCTGGGAAGTTGAGCTTCCTGTTTCCAGCACTCCTGCGCATACAAAGACCAGCTAGCTGGTGTGCATGTGTGTGATGGAATCTGGAAGAGCAATGGGTGACAGCTGGAATGCCCGAGAGATGGCTCTGCGTGCCACTTGCGGCACACATACCATAGGTTTGCCATCACGGCTATAAGGCATTGCACATCAAAACAACTAGACACAAGGACATTTGTTTCCCCTATGCCATCACTTTGCAAGTGTTGACACAGTCCCACAATACTGTCTTATGCCCTGGGATGTCAAACCAGTGGCGCAGTGGTTAAATGCAGCACTGCAGGCTACTGCTAGATCAGCAGTTCAGCGGTTCAAATCTCACCGGCTCAGGGTTGACTCAGCCTTCCATCCTTCCGAGGTGGGTAAAATGAGGACCCAGATTGTTGGGGGCAATATGCTGACTCTCTGTAAACCGCTTAGAGAGGGCTGAAAGCCCTATGAAGCGGTATATAAGTCTACTGCTATTGCTATTGCTATTACCTATTTCTTTAGCATCTTATGACTGTAACTTTGTTCTATTAGTTTTTTTTCCCCTTGTTTAATATGTTTTATTTCATTTTCATTTTCATTTTATACAATCACTTATATACTGTGCGATTAAGGAAACAATAAACACAACTCTTCTTATATTCCAAAATACAAAACCAACATGACGCTTCAACCCTCCATACACCCTTTCTTTCTCCCCCTCCAACTTTCATTTCTCCCCTTCAGCATTCCCCTCTACTACTTCCCCTCCCCCTCTAACGTTCCTTTCTCCCCCTCCCTCCATCTCACCCTCCTTCCATTCCCCTCTCACTCCCTCTCTACTCCTCCCTCTTCTTTCCCTCTACTCCTCGCTTTGGTGTATTTCTACTATTCATTAATATATTCGGTTTGTTATTTTATACTAAAATTAAAAGAAAAAAAAAGAAAAAAAAAGAGGAAGCAACAGTATACAGGTGCTTTCTTGTTGTTTTGAAAATTGAAACTATGTTTCCCCCCTCCCCCCTCCCCCCTATGATCCCCCCTCCCTACCCCACTTCCGACTTCCCAGATCCCGTACCCGGCATAGCTTTTTATCAAACACAGTCTGGAGTATATTAAAACCAAGTAAATTAAAAGTTAAAAGAAAAAAGAAAAAAAAAAGGGGGGGGGGAAGAAAAAAAGGAAAATCAATAAACTCTCTACATTGAGCTCCGCTTCTTATCATTATTAAAACTTAAACAATATACATCATTCCTGATCTCAATTAATTAATTACTTGCAGGATTTCAAACTATATTAAAACCAAGTAAGTTAATCAAGTAGAATTCTTCTCTAGCTAGGGGCCTTATCTCTTTATCTAAATATCTGTCTGTTTCCAAACCTTTGATTTGTCCCTTTTATACCTCCTTCCTCTATAACGCAATTTAAACACATCTCAAATTCTTCTCTCGGTTTCCTCTTCCAACTCTTCTTGTCCTGCCTCTGTCCGTGTCCATATGCATATATATACACATATATGTATATACACACACATATACATACACATACATATATTTTATTTTCATCCGTACTCCTCTCATATGTGCTCCGCCTTCCTGCAAACTCCCTGGATGTATCCTTCCAGGCAGTATATTCAAATAACAATTTTTACAGAAATCAATTTACTTTCTATCTCAAAATAAGCTCTAATTTGACCTCCACTACCCTCCCATCTACACCACACCTCCCAACTCCATCCAACCTGAACCACAATCCCGGAAAATCACCACGATCTCCGCCCTCCTCACCCTAGAAAATAAGTCATCAGTAATTTATATAAAAATTCAGAATTATCCATCAAGTCTTTTTTAAGTCCCATACAATATATCTTCCAAGGAGATCAGCATCAGTTCTTTCAGCCTTAATGTCTCTTCATCGGTATACAACTATACCATTTTATGCAAAACACAAGTCACAGAATATTGATCAAGTTGAAAATTAAACAAATACTTTAGATCGGTTAATTTAATATAATTTTCTTGCAGAGAAATTATTTCGTTTTTAAACTGTTTAATATAGCAAGATGTTTGCTTTCTCTTTTATAATAGTTTCATAGATATTTCCTTAATCAATGGCTGATGATCATAGATGTTGCTACGATCCACTTTATTTTCCGTTCGTCTGGGAGCACGGCTAGGTACTTGTTCTCTGGTCCTCTGCTCTTCCGGAAGGGGAAAGCGATACTTCCTGTCTTGTAATTGTGTGTTTTGTTGTTTCACTTGTCCTTCTCTTTGTCTTTCTCCAAGTCCAGGTGATTCAGGATGTCCCGCCTTTAGGATCTTATAATAAAAGTCTCGGGCTTCCCAAACAGAGTTGAGACGATATTTTTGGTCATCAAATGTAACTATAAGACCAAATGGCACATCCCATCTATACTGTGTCTGACGATTTCTAAGTCCTTTGGTTAGAAAAGCATAGTGTCTCCTGGCTCTTAACATTTGGGGTGGTATTTCTTTGAAGACTATCAAGTCCTGTCCGTCAATTCGCAGCATGATATTATAAAACTCTTGTAGTATCGCATTTCTGGATTCTCTTGTAGCAAAATATATAATTATATCTCTCGGAAGCTGTCTCTGTTTTGCCACCCACGAATTATGGTGATAAATTTTTTGGATCTGCCAATCAAAGTTGAGTCCCGGACTTCCCACCAAACAACTGAAGGCCTCTGAAAAAATCTGTTTCAAGTTCTCCTGTTCATTTTCACGCAATCCCCTAACTCTTAATGCAAGCTCCATCTTTTTATAATTTGTCATAACAAGTTGTTTTTCTGCGTTTTCAACTTCCTGTTGCAGCACTTCAATTTTAGATGTCAGGTTAGAGTTGGCTTCCTCCAGGAGTTCCAGCTTATCTTCCATTCCAGCAACATAGTCTGTCAGTACAGTTATGATTCCTATCATATCCTCCTTTGTTTGAGCAATCTTGGTATCAAGCTTGTCACATAAGTCTGTAATAAGTTGCTTCATCTCCTCTCTAAATTCTTTAAGAGTCTCAAAGAGAAATTCTTTCGTTAACAAATCTCCAGTAGGGGGCGTAGAAGGTAAAAGCTGCGGCTTTGTAGCAAATGCCTGAGATGTATTGCTAAAAGAACGTCTGCCCGGCTTTGATTTTGGTGCCATTATAGAAAGGAAGCAAACAAAGTCTCTGCTCGCGTTGATTTCAGATAAAATAATTTCAGTAAACTTTTAAAAATTGATAAGAAGAGATCTTCAAGGGAGTGGAGCTAATTAGTTTGTAAAAAGTTATTTCCTTGATTCTGTGCCAGGAAGTTGGAGATATATTGTTATAGCAAATGCGGAAGCTATAACATCGCCATTTTAAAAACAATTAAACAAAGGAGTTTTTTATAAAATTGAAGCTGGTATTTTGAATAGAGAAAATAAAAATAAAAAAAGTGTTCTCAGGTTTGGTCTCTGCTCGGATCGATTTTAAATAACTTAGTTTCAAAAGCTTGTCCTGAGGGGGGGTGGTAACTTGCCTTGAGCTGAAAAAAAAAACAGCTGAGAAGATCTGGCCGGAGTAATGACTCAGCTTTAGTTGATCCTTCTTCTCCGTTCACAGCAAAAAAAAAGCTGCGAACTACAAAGAGGATTCTAACAGGCTGAGTCCCTCCCTGCTTTTTTCTTGCCTGAAAAAAGAGATATCTATAGATCTTAAATAGATATACGAACCAGAACTCTGAGGGCAGCTCCGTTAAGCTGCTGACAACGGCAAGCCCCTCCCCCGGTATCCTGTTATGGTTTATGTGGATTGCTAATTTTGTATGTTATGACTATCACTGAGTGTTGTATCTTATGATTTATGATGATTGTATTTTAGAATTATGGTCATGATTTATCACTTGTGTATATAATGAGAGCTTATGCACTGGAGACAAATCCCTTGTGTGCCCAATAAAGTGCCCACACTTGGCCAATAAAGAAATTCAATTCAATTCAATTCAATTCTATTGTTCTGTTTTGTTCTGTTCTATTCTATTCTATTCTATTCTATTCTTAATGAGCTGTGGTGGCGCAGTGGTTAGAGTGCAGTACTACACAACAACAACAACAACAACAACAACGCTGAAGAGGAATGAAAAGGAAACAAAGCCACATAATTTGAAAGGAACATCATTCTTCCTTGACAAAAACCTGTGTGTGTGTGTGTGTGTGTGTTTGTGTGTGTGTGTGTTTCCCCTGAATTGAGCCCCATCCTCTGATTGTGTTCAACAGACCCTCAACTGCCATTGGTCAAGGATACTTTCTTCTGGATTCTTACCTAACCCAAAGATCCTGGCTAGCTCCTCCTCACAGATTCTAAGATGGTTTGGCCCTCAGTTCAGAGGTGGGTTACTGCCAGTTTGGCCTGGTTCGGCCTGCTGCAAAACCGGCAGCAATCCAGGCCTGCCACGTCCTCAAACCAGTTTCCTCACCGCCGCCGGGCCACACCATTTTGGATTTTAGTGACTACACATCCTATATTGAACAGCACATGTGTGCATATGCATGCGCAGCGCACATTGTACATGAGTTGTGAATCGGTAGTAAAACCGGCAGAAACTCATCCATGCCTCAGTTACCACAGGAACCTAATCTGGAGTGACACCGATAGCCCTGCATCACCCCTCTCTCCCCCAGCAACAAACATCAAAAAAGCAGTCACTACCCACTCTCGAAATCAGTTTGGTTTAGAACTCTTTATTAATTAAAAACCTCTGAAACAAACAAAACAAAAACCAGAGTTTGAGCAGGAAAAGAGATATTTACAAGCCATAGATCGAGAGCAAATGAGCGCCGGGTCACATTGGCATCACCTCTTTAAAGAACGGGAAAGAAAGGCGGAGTTACAGTCACAGGCGGGCAGTCGTATCCAAGGGAGGGATGACATGCTGGATCAGTTGGTTAGCGGCCTGCTCTTCTTCAGAGGTCCACAGGCGACTGCGGGCTTTGATCAGCCAGTCCCACAGCATTCCCAGCCCCATCAGGAACATGATGCCCAGGATCAGCAAGATCATGCAATAAAGGAATGACGGCCCTAGGTCTGGAAAAAGGAGGAGAAATCTCCTCAGAACATAATTTGTGACAAGCCAGGTCTCTGAGTACATAGCAAGATGCAAAATCTATCTAGCTGTATAAATGACACTGTGTGTGTGTGTGTGTTCCAGCATAACTCTGGAACGCCTTGAGCAGTTTCAACCAAACTTGGTACACAGATTACTTACCCTCTGGAAACAAATACTGTGAGGGTAAGACACCCCTAACACCCCTCGGGGTGTATGTTCTATTAACAGCCTGTTGTGCCTTAAAACAGCTTCTATCATACTGCCTTAAAATGGCTTCTACTCTACAGTGTTGTGGAGTTGCCATGGTAACAGCTTCATAGTGTTCCACAAGAAGGCTCCCTCTAGTAAGAGGGAAAATCCAACATTACAAATTGCAGCAATGTTCATGGAAGGAGGGTTGGGATAAATAAATACCAGGGCAGGGCTAGGTTATCAGTTGGTTTTTCTATAAAACTGAATGATCTCCCTCTCCCGCTATGGAATAATATCTCTGAAGGGGACTTAAGTGTCTTTTACTGGGCACATTTGGGGATAAAGGTGCTTAGGGCCATGCTGTGGGTGCCATATCTCCCTGCACAACAGATGTATTGGTTATGTGTTCCTTGAAAAGGAATCCTGGAAACCAGGAAGCAAGGTGGGGGGAATCTAAGATTTAGAGAAGTACAGAATAACAGAGCAGGAAGGCACCTTGGAGGTCTTGTAGTCCACCCCTTTCCTCAAGCAGGAGACCTTACACCATGGGTGTCAAACTGACATAATTGATGGCTGCATCGGGGTTGGGTTTGATTTTAGGCGGGGGGTAGCATGGCATGGCCAGATCTACATCACTCATGTTGGGGGCGCCTGTGGTGGCCCAAGTGCTCTGCCAATAAAAACAGGCTTCCGAGCTCCAGTTTTTGCTGGCAGAGGCACTGTGGTCCAGTCCTTCACTGTTTCCAGGGCAGCCCCATGGGCCAGATCTCAGCACTCTGTGGGTCGGATCCAGCCCACAGGCCTTGAGTGTGACACCCCTGCTCTATACCATTGCGGGCTATTTGCAGTGCCGCATGGTCATGTGACAGTGATATATATATATAAAAAAAATTGCTGGAATGAAGCATTTACTTCCAAAGCAAAAATAGGGAATAACGTGTTTGTGTAATTGGCTGCCACAACAAAAGTTGTAAAATTGGGACCAGTCATGAGATGGCCTGCTTTATGACCATCGTGACTTATGTCTGTAATTACTAGCCTCAATTACAGTAGTAACTCAAAGAGTAGCAGTGTTGCTGAAAAATCACAGTAAGTGGTCAGAATAAAAGAATAGTGGTGTTTCCTGTGATGGTATTACAAGAAGTGATATTGTAATTATATATATATGTGTGTGTGTGTGTATATATATATATATATATATATATATATATATGTGTGTGTGTGTGTGTGTGTATGTATGTGTGTGTGTGTGTATATATACATACATACATACATACATACATACATACATACATACATACATACATACATACATATATATATATATATATATATATATATATATATATATATATATATGTAAAATCTCCCAGTAAGGGTATGGCTAGCTGATGAGAGCTAAATAGCTTGAAACAGATCTATGTTGCTGAAAAATCACAGTAAGTGGTTAGAATAAAAGAATAGTGGTGTTTCCTGTGATGGTATTACAAGAAGTGATATTGTAATTATATTATGTATATGTATATGTATATGTGTATGTGTATGTGTATGTGTATGTGTATGTGTATGTGTATGTGTATGTGTATGTGTATGTGTATGTATATGTATATGTGTATATATGTGTATATATGTGTATATATGTGTATATATGTGTATATATGTGTATATATGTGTGTATATATATAAAATCTCCCAGTAAGGGTATGGCTAGCTGATGAGAGCTAAATAGCTTGAAACAGATCTATACTACCCTCCCTTTATTTATTTATCAGCACAAATGCAACACAAATGTAACAAGGCGACATAAAAAAATGGCTTTCTGTCTGGATGGCTCCCAGAGTGAGCCGATAGACAGAAAAGGGAAGCAGTATACTCCCTCCCATATTTGGGCATACCAGGGGTGACACTGACTACATACAGACACACACAGACACAGACACACACACAAACCAGGTTTACATCTGTTGTGGTTTGCGGTACCATAGGTGTTGAGGTTGTACATTGCTCCCTTGAGGGCAAGATCAAGAGTACAAAAGATGAGGAAATGAGATTGTTTGGTTGGCAACGGATGTTCTCTGTCTTTCTTCTGTGTCATTTGTGGTCATGCTTGGGTGGAAGAGATCCTTTGGCAGCAGCTGCTTTACACATGAATGAAGTCTTTGGCAAATGCCTATGGAGATTCTCAGTCATCCAAGTCATGGTTGTCCCAAAGGTGCTTTTTCAAAAGGCAGCTGGACTTTAGTTTTGTGCTTGAAGACTGAGAGGCTTCAAAAGTCAGAACTGAAGAAGCTTCTTGAATGAGAAGCAAAACATCTTCAAGGAAAAAGAAATCACACTTGTCTTTTTGGAAAACCACCTTTAGGAAGTCTTTGGTAATATCTTTTGGTGCGTCTCTAGATAGATACAGATACAGATTAACAAAGTTGGAAGGGACCTTGTAGGTCATCTAATCCAAGTCCCCCATCCCTCCAAGTGGACCCCAAATCAGGGGTGCCAAACTCGATTTCATTAAGGGCCGCATCAGGGCTGTGTTTGACCTTGGGTATGTGTGTGTGACCATGGTGGACACGGCAAGCTTGAGGTCAGTCATGTCAGGCGGGCACCTGTGGTGGCCCAAGCCCTCTGCCAGCACTACAAAGCTCAATTTTTGGCTGGGGCAGCCTCCTGCAACCCTCTGCCAGCGAAAAACGGAGTTCCGTTTTCACTGGCAGAGGGTTGCAGGAGGCCATCCCAGCCAAAAATAGAGCTCGCAAGGACCGCATGCTTTCGCTGGCAGAGGCACCATGGGCCGATCCATTGCTGTTTCCAGGGCGGCCCTGTGGGCTAGACCTAAGTACTCCGTGGGCCTGATCCAGCCCGCGGACCTTCAGTTTGACATCCCTGCCCTACTTCATTTCTAACAGATGGCAGTCCAGTTTCTAGGTTTAAATCTGTATGTAGGGGTTTTTTTTGTGCTTTGGTTAGAATCCCAGGTTTCTAAACATTCTCTTGTATTTTTTTCAATCTGGCTAAATTGAGATTTAAAACATTAAGTTAAATTTAAATCTAAAATTTTGATCGTTTCCCAAACCAACCCTGTTGGAATATGCTCTGTCCCAAGATTGTTGGTGGGAAATGAAATGGCGGAGCTGGTACTGGGTCTCTTGACTATTCATTGGGCTCCTGGTTCCCCCCTATGTGTCCTATGCAGTGGTGTCTACAGGCTTTGTATTGTGTTTTTGTTTAGACCAGAGATCAGCAACCAGTGGCTCTGGAGCCGCATGTGGCTCTTTAATTCCTCTGCTGAGGCTCCCTGTCACCAGTCGCACCACAATTTTGAGAGGAGCTTCCAGTTTGGCGGAGGGGGGGTGGTGTAGCAGAGCACGCCAGGAGGAGACTCTATGGCAGTGATGGCGAACCTTTTCGGCACCAAGTGCCCAAACTGGAACGTCCATGCATGTGCGCATGCCGAGGACCAGAAACTGAAGACCAGCTGGCCAGTGCATGCATGCCTGTTTTTTGGCTGTTTTCAGGCCGTTTTTGGGTCATTTTTGAGGTTGAAAAATGCCCCCCAAACAGCCTGAAAATGGCTCCAAAAATGGAAAAGGACCTGTTTTTTGGCTCTTTTTCAGGGCATTTTTCAGACCCTATGAAGACCAGCTGGTCGGTGTGCATATGTGTGTCAGAAACCAGAAGAGCAGCGGGCGACAGTGTGCGTGTCCAGAGAGGCCTCTGTGTGCCACCTCTGGCATGGGTGCCATAGGTCCGCCATCATGGCTCTATGGCAAGGGGTGGGTTTTCCGGTCAGCTCCACAATTGATAGGGCTTTCGGTTAGGACATGTAGAGAAAAAAGGATGCTGCGCTAGGAGGAGACTCTATGGTGGGGGGGACAGGACTTCCGGTCAGCAGAGGAAAAAGGATGCCGCACTAGGAGGAGACTCTATGGTGGGGGAACAGGACTTCTGGTTGGCTGCAGAATTGAAGGGGGGGGGGTGCCCTTCCGGTTAGGACCTTTGTGACTCTGAGTGTTTAAGGTTGCCGACCCCTGATATAGAGTTTCAATGTTGTCTTCTAGTGGTACTGCTATGGGTTTGGACAGAAAGCTTTGCCTGGAATAACCTGTTGATGGACTCTGACATACGTTTGATATAAAGGACAGCCTTCTTTTGGGATGTTGTTTGCGTTGTATTCAGTTGGGTAGACTTTTTCTTGAAGTTGCACGGGCATTTGTGTTGCAAGTAGTTTCTGCTTTTCAAACTGTGTTGCAGTGTGTTGTAGCTTGACTGAATGGAGTCGTATGCTTTATGTGTCCTATGGGGGCAGAGGAATTTGTTTGCAAGAGTTGCTTTTTTATACTTGAACTAGCTGATAACCTGGCATTGCCCGGATATTTATTTTATCCCAATCCTGTATCAGGAAAAGGAATGAATTATATGCATAGTGTCAAATCAAAATCAAATTAATTGTATTTGCAGGCATTTAGAATAATCAAAGCCTTGTTGAAAATGTCCAGACTAAACGTAATTTCTAATGTTGGATTTTCTGCAAAAAAAAATTTTGTGCACACTGAACCGGCAGTAATGCCAGGAGCAACCCACCCCTGTCTGGAATGCCTGAACCAATGTCAACCAAACGCCGAACAGAGATGACTTACTGTCTGGAAAATAATATTGTGTGGGGTAAGATGCCCCTAACACCCCCTCAGGGGGGGTTGTTCTGTTAAGATACAGCCTGTTGTTCCTTAAAATGGCTTCTATTGTACTGCCATAAAATGGGTTCTACTGTGCAGTGCAGTGGAGTTGCCATGGTTATGGCTTCACAGTACTCCACAAGGGGGCTCTCTCTGATAAGGGGGGAAAATCCAATATTAGAAATTATGTTTGATCCGAACATTTTCTCCCTATAAATAAATACCCAGGCAATGCCAGGTTATCAACTAGTTATCTACAAAAAAAACCCATCAACACTTTTTCTATCCATTGCCATCTTCCTTTCCCCAGGAGACTCTTACCCACATACGTCATCAAGACCCTTCCCTGACAGGTCCGGTTTATCCCAGAGAGGACCTGATACTCTCCTTCCAGCTCCTTCTTCATGTGCATGACGATAAGGCCCATCTGGTGGAGAACGAGGTGCTCCTTCAGGCCCAAGTTGAAGTAGTAACAGCGCCCTCTGTTGGCAAGCAAGACCCACTCACATTGGGATGAGGTGAGGTTCACTCGGCACAGGACTGCGTAACTGTTAGAGCGGGGAATAGGGATGAAGGTTTCAGAGTCCCGAGGAATAAACTCATGGATGATGGGGCAGATGCTTGATGCTGGTGAGAAAAAAATGAGACGTGCATCACAGTTATGGATCAAGATGTAAGCTCACTTTCATCCTAAATACCTTGGGACAGGTAAACTAGATAGTAGTTTACCTCTCATCGCTATGGCCTTTAAATGGGTGAAATGGTGCATTCTTAGGGCAACAATTTTTGAACCAAAGTACCTCAAAGGGGCTTACTTATAGAATAGGTATTCTATACTCTAGGGAGGCAGGCAAGCAAGTAACTATTGCTGTGTGGTGGAGGGAGGGAAGGAGGGTCTTCAAAACTAATTGGGAAAGTGTCTCTGAACATTGAAAGTGAAAATAATATTACTTATTAGTTATAGAATAATTACTAATATATGTATGTATGTATGTGTGTGTGTGTATCTCTCTCTCTCTCTCTCTCTCTCTATCTCTATCTATCTATCTATCTATCTATCTATCTATATGTATATATATAATATTACTTATAGAATAGGTGTATATATAGGACGTGGCAGCTCAGTGGCTAAGACGATGAGCTTGTTGATCAGAAAGGTTGGCAGGTCAGCGGTTCGAATCCTAGTGCTGCGTCACGGAGTGAGCTCCTGTTACGTGTCCCAGCTTCTGCCAACCTCGCAGTTCGAAAGCATGTAAAAAATGCAGGTAGAAAAACAGGGACCACCTTTGGTGGGAAGGTAACAGCGTTCTGTGCGCCTTTGCCATTTAGTCATGACCACGGAGGCATCTTCGGACAGCATTGGCTCTTCGACTTTGAAACGTAGATGAGTACTGCCCCTTAGAGTTGGGAACAACTAGCATACATGTTTGAGGGGAAGCTTTATCTTTACCTTAATCATGTTATAATGACTATCAACATAGCTTTGTACTATTTATACACGACCCTGTGAAAATACAGCTGTCACTTCTTTAGTTGATGTTGGACTTCAATCCCATTGGGCTTTTCCCAGAAATGTGATGCTGCTTTTGCCAAACAATCTTTTTGCATACTATCACTGGCATCTGCCAGAAGTTATATTCCAAAAGCTACTACGAAGCCAAGCATTTGGCTCCAAGCTACTCTGCCATGGGGAGAGAGTAGAACTGGATTCTCATTCAGCCAATTTATTTATATTTATTGATTTATTTGCAGGATTTCTACGATCACCTATCTCCTATGATGATATTAGGCAGCTGAGAACAATCCATAAAGCATTGTTAAATGCAAAAAATAAATAAATCCCTTTTATCCTGAGGGCCAGATCAATCATCTTTGCAGCTCAATCCCCATCCTTGTTCAATGCTTGGAGGAAGATTCATGTCTTCACAATCCTACTGAAGACTAAAAAAGTAGGGATCATTTGGATCACAAGTGGGAGACCATTCCAAAGGGTTATGTCAGACTCCAAGAAGGCTCCTCTCCAAGATCCCGCCAGGTAGCAACATGTAAGGTAGGGAGATTTGCAGCACACCTACCCTAAGTAACCTAGAAGTGTTGGAAGATACTTTCAGGATGAAGTGGCCTCACAGGTAACCTGGACTTGTGTCATGTAGGGCTTTAGAAGTGATAACCAGCACCTTGAATGTCAGCTGGAAAGCAATAGGGAGTCAGTGCTGCTCACACAGCAGTTGTTGTGGTCCACTGGCGGTCTGCAGAGCTGGCAGCAGTCAGACACTGAGGAGGTTGGGGAAGAACATGGGCCAGTCCTGGAGTCTGGGGAAGACTCGGACGAAGGCTCTTCGTCAGAGGCAGAAAGGGGGCCAGGGCAATCTGGGAGTTATGTGCTGCCTCCGGAGCCTCCAAAGTCAGACATCAGTGAGGCAGATGAACAGGGGGAGCCTGTTCCCAATGGGTACATGCGCAGAGCTGCCAGAAGGCAAGAACAGTTAAGACAAAAGGGACAATTAGGCTTGGAGGTGATTGTCCCCTCCCAAAGGACATAAAGGAGGAGCAAAGTCAAATGAGCTTTGCAGGAAGCAACTTTGTTCATTAAATTCTGAAGCTCCTTTTTGACTCTTTGTTCCATGTGTCTTGCAAGTTAATTGCCACTTAGGTCTTTGGTGATTATCAGCCTTATCCTGAAAGACTTTGGCAGACTTCTGTCGGACTTTTTACAAACTATTGGTGACTTATTTAGGGCTGTGAATGAACATGAATATTAGCCCTTGCAATAAAAAAGAGGGTTTTTGGGTCTAAGAGTGTGCTTTTTATTGTATCAGGAAGCCTAGGTCAGAAGAGCAGGAGTGTTACTCAGGTGAACTGCAGAGCACCCAAAATTGCTCATGTAATGCACAACCAACACATCCGCTGTTCACCAAGTTGAAGGGAAAATGCATGAAACAACTTGCAGCTGCCCTGCTTTGCTTATAAACTTCTCAATGACTATTTAAATACTTCCTGCCTTTTCTACTTCCTATTTTTGCAAACGCTTGTTTATACATTGGGGGCATCTCTGTAGAACAGGGATCTCCAAAGTTAGCAACTTTAAGACTTATGGACTTCAATTCCCATAATTCCTCAGCCAGCCATGTGCTGGCTGGGAAATTCAGGGAGTTTTAGTCCACAGATCTTAAAGTCTCCAAGTTTGGGAAACCCTGCTGTAGAAGAGAAACTGGCTGAGCCAGAGAGAGGCATCAAATGGGGACTTAGGCTAGAATCCCTACATGGGCACAAGAAGACAATGTTTTTTTTGTTTTTAAATTTTTTTTTAAAATTTCCATTCCATTCTATACAATCACATGTTTACTGTGCATAACCGGGGCATATAACATTGAATAGTAAACACAGCCCTCACTTATATAGAAATTTCCCTCTACAATACAAGCCCAATATACCTCCTTGGCCCACCATACACCCTCTTTCAACCCCCTCCAACTTTCATTCTTCCTTCTTACATACCCCTCTACTACCTACTTCCCCCCCTCTATCACTCCCTCTCTTAATCCATTCCCTCCCTTCCTTCTCTTCCTCCTCTCTCTCACCCTCTCCACTCTCCTTCTTCTTTCACTCAACTCCTCCCTTCGGTGTACTTCTATTACCTTCCAATATATTCAGCTTGTTCTATTTTAACACTAACATTAAAAAGCCACAGTATACAAGTGGAATCATGTACTTTAGAATTTAACACATATTGTATTTCCCCCCCTCCCCCCAGAACCCCCCCTCCCTTCCCTCCCCCCAACTTCCCAGAGCCCGTACATGGTATAGCATTTTAACAATCACAGTCTAAAATATCTCAACATTGAGCTCAGCTTCTTACTGTTACCCAAATTTTAAACAGTTTAAGTTATTACTAATGTTAAACATAAACTATCTGGAGTTTCTTAGTCCCATAATGAGCAGTTTACATTGTTCGTATACATTAAACTCAGCTTCTCACCATTACACAAATTTAAACAGTTTGCTTTGTCCTGTTTCCAAACCCATTAATTTTGTTCCCTTTGTGCCTCCTTCCTCTATAACACAATTTAGATACATTTCGAATTTTTCTTTTGATTTCCTCTTCCAACTCTTTTTTTTGCCTTTATTTGTATCTCTATATATGTATATATATATACACCTTCACACACATATATATGTATATATATATATACATATATATACATATATATATATACATATATATATTTATATTCATTATTACTCCTCTCATATATGCTTTTTTGGGTCTCCTAGAAATTCCCTAAATATGCCCTTATTCATATTCCGAGCATGACATTCAAATAGCAATTTTTACAATCATTAATATACTTTTCATATCAAAATAGCTCCCATTCGACCTCCAAGATTTTCTTACCTACACTACCCTTCCCAATTCCATCTGAACTGGGCCATGATCCAAAAGAACCCCCACCACAATCTCCGTCCTCTTTGCCCCAGAAAATAAATCATCAGTAATTTATATAAAAGTTCATAATTATCCATCAAGTCAATATCTTTTCTTCAGTATGCAACTATGTCATTTTTCTTTTGCATGACAGAAGTCACAAAGTATTGACCATGTTCGAGATTGAGGCTGTTTGAAATAGCAAAATATTTTCTTTCTCTTTTATAAAAAGTTCGGACATAACTCCTTAATCAATGGCCAATAACTATTAAAGTTGTTGCAGTCTGCCTTATTTCCCCATTCGTCTGGTAGTCGTACCGCTAGGTCCTTGTTCTCTGATCCCTTGCCCTACCGGGAAGGAAAGATGATGCTTTCTATCTTGTGGTTGTATAATTTGTTGTTTATCTTGTCCTTCTCGTTGACTTTCTCCGGATCCAGATGATTCAGAATGTCCCACCTTCAGGGTCTTATAATAGAAGTCTCGGGCTTCCCATACAGAGTTAAGACGATATTTTTGCTCACCAAGTGTAACTATAATACCAAATGGCACATCCCATCTGTACTGTATCTGACGGTTTCTGAGTTCTTCCACTAGAAAAGCGTAATCTCTCCTGGCTCTTAACATTTGGGGTGGTATTTCTTTGAAGACAATCAAATCCTGTCCACCAATTTGTAGCTTGGTATTATAAGACTTTTGTAGTATCCTATTTCTAGACTCTCTTGTAGCAAAATATATGATTACATCTCGAGGGAGCTGTCTCTGTTTTGCCGTCCAAGAATTATGGCGGTAAATTTTTTCAATCTGCCAATCAAAGTTGATTCCCGGTCTTCCCACCAGATGACTGAAGGCCTCTGAGAAAATCTGTTTCAGGTCCTCCTGTTCCCTTTCACGCAGTCCCCTGATTCTTAATGCAAGCTCCATCTTTTTATAATTTATCATAACGAGTTGTTTTTCTGTATATTCAACTTTTTGTTGCATCACTTCAATTTTGGATGTCAAGTTGGTATTGGCTTCCTCCAGAAGCTCTAACTTATCTTCCATTCCAGCTTTTTCAACTTTTTGTTGCATCACTTCAATTTTGGATGTCAAGTTGGTATTGGCTTCCTCCAGAAGCTCTAACTTATCTTCCATTCCAGCAACATACTCTGTCACTACAGTTACAAGTCCAATCATGTCTTCCTTTGTATTAGCAATCCTAGTGTCAAACTTGTCACAAAAGTCTGTAATAAGTTGCTTTATCTCCTCTCTGAATTCTCTAAGTGTCTCAAAAAGAAATTCTTTTGTTAGCAAATCTCCAGTAGGGGGCGTAGAAGGTAAAGGCTGCGACTTCATGCCAAATGCATGAGGTGTATTGCTAAAAGGACGTCTCCCCAACTTTGATTTTGGTGCCATTATTTCAAACAACTAGTCAAGAATTACTCGAACTCTGCTGGCCCGTTATGTAACTTGCAAGAGAAGAAAGTGTTGAGTCCCCCCTTTATTTGTTCATAGAGGTTTTTCAAAAGATTTCAAAAAAGAGCGTTGTAACAAAGCACGGCTGAAAAAAATTAGCATTGTAGTGTAACAGTTCATATTCATCTGTGTTTAAAATATCTCTATATTGTCAAGGAGGCTTAACAGCTTTTAAGAATTGATAAGAAAAAGAAAAAGAAATTCTTGGTAGGTCTTCAAAGAAACAATGTTAATTAGTCGGAGAATGCTATCAGGCAATACCTTTGATCTTTCTCTCTGTCGGCTGTGCCAGGAAGCTAAAAATATACAAATGCGAAAGCTACAAGATCGCCATCTTAGAACCAATTACACAAAGGGATTTTTTTTATCACATTGAAACTGGGATTTTTGGTAGGGAAAAAAAAAAAGTTCTCAAGTTCGGTCTCTGCCTGTATTGATTCAATAACATAGTTACAAAAATTGTCCAAGGGGGGGGGTTCTCGCCTTGTGCTGTAAAAAAAACAGCTGAGATTTTCTGGTCGGAGTAGATGACTCAGCCTTGGCTGACTCTTCCCCTCCGTTCGCAGCCAAAAAAACAACAACTGCGAACTTCAAAGAAGACTCTTGCTGACTGAGCCGCTCTCTGCTTTTTTCTTGCCTGAAAAAAGAGATATCTAATAGATATTAAATAGATAACGAACCAGGAATCTGGGGGCAGCTCCGTTAAGCTGCTGACGATGGCAAGTCCCTCCCCGGAAGTCAGGACAATGTTGAATGCCTTTGAACCTTATCTAGTCTCAATTAGCTGCAAGCTGTTCATTTGAGAAGATTCCTCTGTACTGCTGCTTGAGCAGTAAAGCAACTAATTGAACTTTTCAATTGTAGGTCTGGTTGTTTGCCCCTGACAATTACTTCTTAAAACATTTCTGTTTTAAGTCTTCCTCTTTTCTACATTCTAATTTTTTCAAACGCTTGTCTATGCATTGGGGATGACCTGTTAAAACACTTCTTGTTTTCTATTTTCTATTTTTTTCAAACATTTGTCGATACATTGATATGCCAATCATTTTGAGTTGAATATTCTTGCTGCAACCTCTTTTAGTGGTTTTTTTTTTAAAATCAACTTTTCAGTCTAACCCACAATGCTGGGATTTTGGGGGGCTAGGGTGGGGGAGTCTCCCATCCAAATATTAATCAGCTCCAGTCTGGTTAGTGATCAGAGTAGTTAATTAGATGTTGCTATCCAGCTGGGAGCGTGTGCCATGTGTCTGCCTATAAACCCAGCATTAAAATATTTGTTGTTGCTGTTAGTTGCGAAGTTGTGTCCAGCCTATCGCCTATGGACAATGTTCTTCCAGGTCTTCCTGTCCTGTACCATCCTCTGGAGTCCTTTTAAGCTCATGCCGACTGCTTCAGCCAGCCACCTCATTCTCTGTTGTCCCCTTCTTCTTTTGCCCTCCATCTTTCCCAGCATTAGGCTCTCCTCCCGGGGCCCCTTCTTCTCATCAGCTGGCCAAAGTATTTGAGTTTCATCTTCAGGATCTGGCCTTCTAAAGAGCAGTCAGGGTTGATCTCCTCTAGGAGAAGAAAACCAATTGTTTGCTATGTTCTGGTGTTGCCAAAAACAGAAGTAAATGCTGCTTTTGGCAAAAACATCATAAAATGTGATCACATCACTGTGGGACATTGCAACTGGCTGTACCTGTGGGTTGGTTGCCAAGTGTCCGAAATGCAGTCATGTGACTCTGGGGAACTTGGAACTTCAGAACTGAGTCGTTATCATCCTGGGAGGTCCATTATAACTTTGAACGGTCCTAAGCACTGTTCCCTCTAAGGTGCGCGCCTGCGCGGCCACGCACATGGAAAGAAACCCCCGCGCAGAGATTTCTAACTGCCGCGCAGAGATTTCTACCAAAGCAAATGTGGGGAAGTCCTTTGCAGGCGGCTAGAACTGGCCACCCACAAAGGACCTCCCCAGACTTGTTTTGATGAGCCGCCAGTCCTCTTGCTTCTTCTCCTTCACCAGCAAAGCTCCCGCTGGCTTCCCCGCCCGTGGCAGTGGCAGTGGTGCCTCTCCTTCCATGCGGAGCACCTGAGCTGGCTCCCGCGTTATCCCTCCCCCTTCCTCCTCTGCCATGCTTTTGAGGCCGCGGGAGCTAGTAGGAAAGCGGCGGAGGTGGAGGGCGGCGGCAGGGATAACCCAGAGCCCAGCTGCCGCCTCCACCTCCGCCGCTTTCCTACTAGCTCCCGCGGCCTCAAAAGCACGGCAGAGGAGGAAGGGGGAGGGATAACGCGGGAGCCAGCTCAGGTGCTCCGCGTGGAGGGAAAGGCACCACTGCCACTGCCATGGGCGGAGAAGCCAGCGGGAGCTTTGCCGATGAAGGAGAAGAAGCAAGAGGACTGGCGGCTTTGAAATGCAACCCCCTGGTCCCGCCGGCCGCGGATTTGATTCGGCGTAAGTGGGGGCTGAACACATGCTGAGCCGACTTTGCGCAGTGAGGCAGAGTAATTCAACCCCCACCAAGAACGTGTGTGTGTGTGTGTGTGTGTGTGTGAGAGAGAGAGAGAGAATTGGATCAAAATTGGTGGCCAAAGGAGTGGAGGGAGGGAGGGAAGGAAGGAAGGAAGGGAGGGAGGAAGGAAGCCCTGCCCCCTGTGAAAAAAACTGAAGATGGAGCAGTGAATGAATAAACCATAAAAGCAACAAACAGTTAATGCGTAAGTAAGCTGACGAGCAAGTTCTCAACTAAGGAAGAAATAAAAGAAATATAAAAAGCTCAATATGCCAAAACACTTATTTTAGTCTTCATTTAATTACTTGTATTGTAGTCTGATGTAACATCTTTTTAAAGTTAACGTTATTTAGAAAAGATAGAGTACAAAACTTAAATAATAAAAAAATGTACATTCATTTTGAAAAATAAATGCAATACTTGATTAATTTCATATCTTTATTTAAAATAGTTTTGGCATGGCATATGATTTTATTGACTCAGTTGGAAATGATTGTGGATATTGTATCTGATTCTGAGGTATATATATTCTTAAGTAACATAACATATAGCATATTGTCCAAACTTGCTAGACTATTTAATTGATCTTACTACTTTAAAGGGGGAGAGTTTCATGATAAATTATTTTATTACATTTATGTTGCATTTATATATTATATTTATTACATTTATATTCCACATTATATATTTGTATTGTTATTTTAGTGTATATTGTCAATTTTGATAGATATTATATTGATATATCAATACTGATTTTAATCATACTAAATAACAATTACTGCTATTATTTATCAGCATTACATATTTGCAGTTTTTAATATTGAGTTAGTCATATTTTAGAATAATAGCGTTATCTTTTAATAGGATAATTGGCAAAATCTAATTCACATGTGATGCGTTGCATTCCAAAGGAATGTGAGAGGACAGGTTGCCTGCAAAATGCCAGGACCCAGGACCCTGTTGGTGCCATGTCTCTCTCTAGCCAGTCTAACAATCTAAAAGCTGAGCAGAGAGCCTTTTTTTTTCAGGGTGAGCGGAAAAGTATAGTCTTTGAGTGGCACTTTTCATGTCTGGCATTCATCGGGCTGAAACCTCGCTCGCAATTGGCGCTTGATGCTTGGAAGGTTGCGCAAATGTCCAGCAGACGCGACAGCAGTTCAAACTGTGGCTCTCTTAGGTGCTCAGGCATGAAACTGTGCCGCTCAAACACTATACTTTTCTGCTCACACTGAAAAAAAAATTAGAGGGAACATTGGTCCTAAGTGGTTGGTCATAAATCAAGCAGTGTATCTCAAAGGTATAACTTTATCACATGGCCATCACAAATGAAAGAGCCATTCTTGGATGACCTCTCCAACATTTGGAAGAATAATTACAATGTATGTGTACATATGTATATATACATGTGTATTTACAATATATTTATATGTATTTAAGGTGTGTGTGTGTCAGAGGTGGGTTCCTACCAGTTCGCACCTATTCGGTAGAACCGGTTAGAAGAGGTTCCACCAGTGGACCCGGAAAGCAGGCCACACCTACAGAAGAGGTTCCAAAATTTTTTGAAACCCACCACTGGTCCTTGGATATGATTATTCTACACTATCATGCTCATATTTATAAAACTCAGTGCCTTTGTGAAAGTTAAGGATTACTACTGCATTTGTGGTGCAATCAGAACATTGCATGTGTTGAAGTTGTTTTAACGCAAACCAAAGATGGCTTTTTAAAAAAAAGTTTACATCATATTCTTATGCATGCCAGTGCTATGTGTGAGGTAATTTAAGGTGGTTCTGACAAGTGTCATGATGCGCAAATGTCCAGCAGACGCGACAGCAGTTCAAACTGTGGCTCTCTTAGGTGCTCAGGCATGAAACTGTGCAGCTCACACACTATACTTTTCCGCTCACACTGAAAAAAAATTAGAGGGAACATTGGTGTCATTGGCATCTTAGCAGTTAGACTTATATACCGCTTCATAGGGCTTTCAGCCCTCTCTAAGCGGTTTACAGAGTCAGCATATCGCCCCCACAATCTGGGTCCTCATTTCACCAACCTCGGAAGGATGGAAGGCTGAGTCAACCTTGAGCCAGTGAGATTAGAACCGCTGAACTGCAGATAACAGTCAGCTGAAGTGGCCTGCAGTACTGCACCCTAACCACTGCGCCACCTCGGCATCTTCATATCCGGTCACATGGGTGGCAAGCCGCTCCCATCCAGTCACATGGGTGGCAAGCCACTCCCACAAAGGAGGCCACACCCACAGAGTAGGTTCGAACAATTTTTGAAACCCACCATTGGTGTGTGTGTATAGACACATACATACACAACTTATTTATATAAATGTGCATATTCACACAGATGCACACATATACATACATACCACATACATGCCAATGCATGTGTCTTCTTTTATCCTATGTTACAGAAAACGAATTCAGACCTACAACATTTCTAGTATTACCAGGGGCTTAAAAACAGACTACCCTAGATCAGTAAGGGTTCAATCAAAGACCAGTTAATTATAGCAGCTAAATTCTTATAATTTCCTTGTTTTATCTTAGAAAAACCAGTTGCGGAGAGTCAAGTAATGATGAGGAGGAACTATGTTTTGTTGCTGGTTGTGAGAAGGAAGAGGTAGGCAGGACATGAACCCTATCCAAGCCTCTCCTGGTTTGAAACTACTATTTGTTCCTGCTATGAGAAATTATGTGTTTACAGGTCAAGGGGAGGCAATAGGAACACCCATAATTTTGGTGTGTGTGTGTGTGTGTGTATAGAAAAGCACAAATGTCCAGTTGTCTGCAAGGAGTATAAATCCTTCCATTCCCCACCATCCAGTCAGAGCTGAAGAAGCTTCTTGGATGAGAAGTGAAATGTCTTCAAAAGAAAAAACCAGAAAGTCCAGCTGCCTCTTGAAAAAAGCACCTTTGGGACAACCATGACCTGGATGACTGGGAATCTCCATAAATGTGTACAAAAACAATTATATGGCACCATAGAAGTGAAAGTCTGCCCTATTTTATGTGTATTGCATATACATACAACCAGACAAGGCTTTGATTATGCCATGGTAGCCATCAACTTGGCTTTATCTCCCCATTCCTGGATGTTCCTTAGGGGCAGGAAAGGGATCCTAAATTTGGGGAACTTACCTAAGGGCCTAGAGCTCATTCCTTAGCCTTCTTCACCTATCTTACCTAGGTGAGATGAGCAGGGTAGAAATGGGATGGAGGGATAAATAAACAAAGGAGTAAATACCAGATTTTTCACTCATTGGCCCAGCTCCAACCTCCATGATCCATCTCCCCCAAAGGCCACCCAGGATAAGGATCCAGGCGGAGGTGCCCAGTCTCTTCCCTTCATGGGGTGGGCTGCTGAAGGTCCACATCCCAACCACCATCTTGGCAGTTCCTCGGGTTTTGAAAAGGTTCCACCTTGATGTCATAATGGAACCCACCGGAAGAGCCAGTGGCTGGAGGGAATTCAGGCTGTTCCCACAGCTCCGCGCACCTCCCACCCCTGGTGCGAAGTAAGACAGGTCATCCTTTTCAGACCTGATCTGGTTCCAAGGAGAAATTAGGGGATCAGGACGGAAGAAGCGGAGGAAGGGATGATTATCCTCAAGGTCAGAAATAGGGGTTCAGGTGGCAGCAATGGGAATTAAAATCAGTTGAATTCACCCCTTAAAAGAGTCTCTTGCAATCAGGAGTAGTTAACCTGTAGAACTCATATAACAAGGCATTCATTTTCTCCCTGTTGAACAAGCCAATTGTTTATTTATTTATTTTATTTATTTAATTTGTCACTCATGTACAAGATAACAGGAGTAAGAATAAACATGAATAAGAACACAGGAATGGATACAAATAAACGGGGACAGTAGGACAGGGATGTTAGGTATGCTGGTCCGCTTATGTACACCCCCTTTATGGACCGCTTAGAAATGGGGTGAAGTCAACAGTAGACAGTTTAAGGTTAACATTATGGGGGTTTGAGATAGTTGAAGGTTAATTTTATGGGGGTTTGAGAGATTTTAGGAACAGGGCTGCTTGACTGAGGTACAGCTTTAAAAATAATAATTGCTTTTTAAAAAATAAGCAGTTATTGCTCCATAACTTCTTAGAACACCTTTAAGGACTTTTTTGTATAAAGCAGGGGAAAAAAAATAAACTACCATCTTTTGGTTTTGTTGGTTTGATAGGGTAGATTATAGAAAAAAAGAATGGTAAATTTATAATCGGACTTATAGTGGGTGAAAAGATGATCAAAACCCACTTTCTTTTTTTCTTTTACAATACTGTTTTTTTCAAATGGGATTTTTAGCTCTTTTCTTGGATGTCTCTCTTTTTCTCTTTTCTTCCTTACTCTCTATTAGTTTATACCCAGTTTTCCCCAAAATAAGACCTCCCTAGATAATAAGCCCAATCGGGCTTTTGAGAGCATGCACTAAAATAAGCCCTCCCCCCGAAAATAATCCCTCCCTGAAAATATTGCAACACAGCAGCAGCCTTGAGGTGATCACGCTCGCCGCCTCCCGCATCTCAAAAATAATAAGACCTCCTCGAAAATAAGACCAAGTGTTTATCTCGTGTGTGTGTGTGTGTGTGTGTGTCAAAAGACAAGACCCTGTCTTATTTTGGGGGAAACATGTTATTAGTTTTGAACGCTTGTTTTTAAGTTTTAATAAAATGATATGTAATAAAGAAATAATACCTTTTGCTGTCCTGAGCCATTCTTTTTCCACTTCCAGCCTCTCCTGTTGGGTTAGAGCTGTAAATTGGTTCTTAAGCTATAGCTATTGTTTAAGCAGCAAAAACTTAGTAATCAGGAAGTTTAGCAATAGCACTTAGACTTATATACCGCTTCACAGTGCTTTACAGCTCTCTTTAAGTGGTTTATAGAGTCAGCAAACCGAGCTCTGTTTTCACTGGCAGAAGCACTGTGGGCCTTCATTGTTTCCAGAGTGGCCCCGCAAGCCAGATCTAAACAACCTATGGGCCGGATCCGGCCCCGGGGCCTTGAGTTTGACACCCCTGCCTTACACGAATAGTGTTGAATACACCCATCTCTTTAGAGTTGGCCTTTTAGGACCTCTGATTACTGAATCATGGAGCTGAATGAGACCCTCAAGTCCAAATCCCTGCTTGGTTCAGAAATGCAAACTAACATATATCTGACAGATGTTAATCCAACTGCTTCTCATCTGCTAAAGGTTTTCCCTCCCCTCTTTTTTCTTTCCTGTCTCTTGTTAACATAGAAAAAAAAACTCTCTCTTGACTTTCCTGACAGGAAATCACCAGCTATAGATACAATTTAGCATAAATAACTTTGGTTTGGAGTCAGCTTAGGAGCCTACAAAACAAAAATGAGGAAGCCCTTCAGAAAAGGAGAAGAAGGATTTATCCCAAAATAGTCTTGTGACTTCAGTCCCTTGTTATCAAGGGCACCGATCTACAAGTTGTTTTGGGGAGTAAAGTCACTTTGCAAAGATCCCAGGGTATTCTCTTAGTCATCATTGTTTCGTTTTTTCTTGTTACTATTTGCAGGCCTCTAGATCTATGGCTGGTTTTGTGGGTAGTCACTTTGCAAAGAGATTCTGTGATTCGTCACTGTTTTGGTTTTCTTGTTCACTTTTCAGGCCAAGCTAATTCGGGTGTGCTGAATGCTTAACAATTCAGGCAAGGTGTTGTGGTCTATTGGCTACTGGTCCTTCCAGCAGCTGAATTGGATGAGGTGTGGGAGTCAGGATCAGCATCAAGGCAACCTGAGAGCTCTGAGGGGGAAGGGGGAGTGGAGCTTGCAGATAGAGAGAGAGAGAGAGAGAGAGAGAGAGAGAGGGAGGGAGGGAGGGAGGGAGGTGGATCCTGAGCGGTCTGTCAACCCTCAGATGGAGAGTCAACAGCCCCAGCTCTGGAGGTGGCTGATGAAGAAGAGGAGGAACAGATGGGTCCAGTGCCTGACACACAGATGCACAGAAGGCAGAGGAGAGGAGAGCAGTGGAAATCCATGGGCCAATCCTTGGGAAGGAAGAGCCAACACTGCTAGTGAATCCTCACCCTAGCTCTGGTGATAAAACCCAGGGGGCGTAGATGAATAGATGTAGCAGACAACTATTCATCTCCCTGCAGGATGGACTTGTTAGTCTGTGGTGAGAGAGAAACTTTTTGGCGGGGCTGCCGGTACTCCTAATTAAAGGAATCTTTGAGTTAATTTCAAAGGGTTTGTTATGTTTGGGGAGCTGGGTCAGAACACAAGTGTACTTTTACTAATTATAAATGATTAGAAGCGTAGCAAAGCGAAACACTGATTATTTAGATGCGAAAGCAAATGATATATAGAATAACCCATTCCCCTCCCCTTGGCATCCCAGTTACAGTCCGATCATAATTCTCCCAAGTGTCAGGTGTGAGATAACTTCGAAAGGCATCACCCAGATGGAATGTCGGTGCCGTTGGCCTTGGTGGGAAACCTCCTCCGCATGCGCAGCAAGACAGGCAGCAAACTCCAGGACCTTTCTCCAGCACAATTAGTATTCCCCTCCCAAATACCATGCCCCCCTCCCCGTTTCAATGGCAGCCGAAGCAACAGCAAAGCAGAGGCTGACATCCGGCCCTCCTCCGGAAAAAGGTGGTCAGGCCTGGAAAACGACAAAACACAAACAAACAGACAAACAACAAAAAACAGAAAAAGAAAAATAGGGGGGGGGGGAGAGAAAGTCAGGAATGGGAGTCTGCTAGGGCTTGTCCAGATAAGCAGAATAGAACTGGCAGAGCAGTTGGGGGGCCCGGAGATGGGACTTGTCCACCCACTTGGCATGAGACTGAGGAAAATGCTTCCAAGCCACCAGGTACTGAAGGCGGTTCCGCCGTCTACGAGAGTCCAAGATTTCCCGAACCTCAAAATGCTGCTCACCATCAATCAATAGGGGGGCAGGTGGCGGATCCACTGGCGGACGCAAAGATGAAAAATGAACAGGTTTAATGAGATTAATGTGGAAAACAGGATATACACGGTTGAGGTGCTTGGGTAGCTGTAAGCGAACCGAAACAGGATTAATGACCTTGATTATGGGAAACGGGCCAACATACTTGGGCCCCAACTTTTTTGATTTCTGCGTAGTTTGAAGGAACTTTGTGGATAGATAAACTTGGTCACCCACTTTGTACTGATAAGGTTGAGAACATTTCTTATCAGCTTGTTTCTTATGCGCACGGTGTGCAGCATCCAAAGTGCGAAGTACCAAAGGCCAAATGTGCCGCAACCCCTCACTCCAGTCGGAGATAGATGAAACCTGCGGTTGCTCTAGAGGAACTTTGGGAATAGGAACAAAGTCCTGGCAAAATACAACACGAAAAGGGGTGAATCCAGTGCTGCTATGTACAGAATTATTATAAGCCACTTCCGCGTGCAGCAACAAGTCCACCCAATCATCTTGCTGGTAATTGATGAAACAACGTAAATATTGTTCTAGAACAGAATTAGTCCTCTCGCAAGCCCCATTATTCTGAGGGTGGTGGGCGGAGCTTAGACCCTGGGCGGAGCCAATGCGTTTAAGAAATTCTTTCCAGAAGATGGAGGTGAATTGGACGCCCCTATCAGAAATTATGGGGTCAGGCATGCCATGCAAGCGGTAAACGTGAGAAATGAAAAGTTTAGCGAGCGCCTTCGCAGAAGGGATCTTAGGGCGAGGAATGAAATGAACATGCTTGGAAAACAGGTCTGTAACCACCCATATGACTGTGTGCCCCTGGCTTTCAGGAAGTTCGACAATGAAATCCATAGAAATCTCCTTGCAGGGGGCGACGGGGCGAGCCACAGTCTGGAATAAACCTTGCGGTTTCCCTGGTAGGCGCTTAGCGGCTGCACAAACAGGACAGCTGGCAACATAAAGTTCAATGTCCTTCTTCAAAGTGGGCCACCAAAACTGCCTCTTCACCAAATGCAGCGTCTTCACAAATCCAAATTATTACTCCACAGCAATAAGTATGATGATGATGATGATGTATACATATAGACTGGGTGCAACCAGGCTTAATAGCAGTGACTGTGAGAGGGATCTTGCAGTCTTAGTGGACAACCAGCTAAATATGATCCAGCAGTGTGCAGCGGCAGCCAAAAAAGCCAATGCAATCCTAAATTGCATTAACAAGGGATACAATCAAGATCATATGAGGTACTAATACCATTCTATAAAGCCTTAGTAAGACCACACCTAAAATAGTGCGTCCAGTTTTGGTCACCACACTATAAAAAAGATGTTGAGACTCCAGAAAGAGTGCAGAGAAGAGCAACCAAGATGATTAGGGGATTGAAGGCTAAAACATAGGCAGAACGGTTACAGGAACTGGGCGTGGCTAGTCTAGTGAAGAGAAGGACCAGGGACGACATGATAGCAGTCTTCCAATATTTAAATGGCTACCACAAAGAGGAGGGGGGGGGGCAATCTATTTACCAAAGCACCTGAAGGCCAGGCAAAAAATAATGAATGGAAACTGAACAAGGAGAGATTCTGTATATAGAAATAAGGAGGAATTTTTGGACAGTGAGAGGAATCAATCAATGGAGCAGCTTTGCTTTCAGCAGTTGTGGGAGCTTCATCACTGGAGGCTTTCAAGAAGAGACTAGACAGTCACTTGACAGAAATAGTCTAGGATGTTCTTGAGGGGGTTGGACTAGTTGACCTACAAGGTCCCTTCCAACTCTGTTAATCTGCAATCTGTAATGATGATAGACATCTTCCAATCTTGCACTGCTTCTCTGAGTTCTTCTATGCTCCGACTGGTGTCAGCTTTGATGGTGTTGAGCTACCATGTTCTTTGATGGCCTGGTTTCCATTTACCACTAACTCTTCCAAATGTAATTGCTTAATTGCTCTAATTACCCTATTATATATAATTACATCGTCATGTAGTTTGGGCTAAAAGAGAGAAAGGAAGCTTCAGACCTGTTGAGGATGGCAGTAGGTTAATTAACAACTGGCCAATATTATCTTCATTTGTGTCTAATTTTTTTTCTGGACTAGTTTAGTTTATACTCCTGCAATAACTTTGCTACACAAGTCCCCTCTTGTTCATTCTGAATTCTTTCCATCTTGTTTTTGTTTTGTTTTTGTTTTGTTTTATTAGACATTTATAGGCCGCCCTTTTCCCTGAGGGGACTCAGGGCGGCTTACAGTCAAAAGGGAAGGGAGTGTCAGACAATACAAAAAGAAATGTGCACAAAAGTAAATTAAATAGTAAAACTCAACATTCACTCAATATTCGGGAGGGGCAAAAGTAAACTTATCCCCAGGCCTGACGGGCTAGCCAGTTCTTGAGGGCTGTGCGGAAGGCCTGGACGGTGGTGAGGGTACGAATCTCCACGGGGAGATTGTTCCATAGTGTCGGAGCCGCAACAGAGAAGGCTCTCCTCCGAGTAGTCGCCAGTCGGCACTGACTGGCGGATGGAATACGGAGGAGGCCAACTCTATGCGATCTGATGGGACGCAGGGAGGTAATTGGCAGAAGGCGGTCTCTCAAATAGCCAGATCCACTACCATGGAGCGCTTTATAGGTGGTGAGTAGAACCTTGAAGTGCACCCGGAGATCGACAGGTAGCCAGTGCAGCTCACGGAGGATCGGTGTTATGTGGGCGAACCGTGGTGCGCCCACAATCACTCGCGCGGCTGCATTCTGGACTAGCTGAAGTCTCCGGATGCTCTTCAAGGGCAGCCCCATGTAGAGCACATTACAGTATTCCAGCCTGGAGATCACAAGGGCTCGAGTGACTGTTGTGAGGGCCTCCCGATTCAGGTAGGGCTGCAACTGGCGCACCAGGCGAACCTGGGCAAATGCCCCCCTGGTCACAGCTGAGAGATGGTGGTCAAAAGTCAGCTGTGGGTCCAGGAGGACTCCCAAGTTGCGGGCCCTTTCTGAGGGGTGTAAGTTTTGTCCCCCCAGCCTGAGTGATGGTATGTTGGTCAAATTTTTGGGAGGAAAACACAACAGCCACTCGGTCTTGTCTGGGTTGAGTATCAGCTTGTTTGCTCTCATCCAGTCTTTAACGGCTTCTAGACCCCGGTTCATCACATCCACCGCTTCATTGAGTTGGCACGGGGCGGACAGATACAACTGTGTATCGTCCGCATATTGGTGGTATTTTATCCCGTGCCTTCGGATGATCTCGCCCAGCGGTTTCATGTAAATGTTAAATAGTAGGGGGGATAGGACCGATCCCTGCGGCACCCCATAAGTTAGGGGCCTCAGGGACGATCTCTGCCCCCCCACCAACACCGACTGCGACCTGTCCGAGAGATAGGAGGAGAACCACTGCAAAACAGTGCCGCCCACCCCTGTCTCCCGCAGTCGTCGCAGAAGGATACCATGGTCGATGGTATCGAAAGCCGCTGAGAGGTCCAGGAGAACTAGGATGGAAGCATGGCCTCCGTCCCTAGCTCTCCAGAGATCATCGGTCAATGCGACCAAAGCGGTTTCTGTGCTGTAACCGGGTCTGAAGCCAGACTGGAAGGGGTCAAGATAGTTAGCTTCCTCCAAGGTACGCTGAAGCTGGAGAGCCACCACCTTCTCAACAACCTTCCCTACAAAGGGGAGGTTGGAGACTGGACGATAGTTATTAAGAACAGCTGGATCCAAGGACGGTTTCTTCAGGAGGGGTCTTACCACCGCTGTCTTGAGCGCGGTGGGAAAGTACCCCTCCCGAAGAGAGGCGGTAACAACCGCCTGGATCCAGCCTCGTGTCACCTCACTGCTGTTGGCAACCAGCCAGGAGGGACACGGGTCCAGTATGCAGGTGGAGGCACTCACAGCTCGCATAGCCTTGTCCACATCCCCGGAGGCAACTTCCTGAAACTCAACCCAGAGATGGTTTGCCAAGTCTTCTCCTTGTGTCTCGGCTGGATCTACTGGGGTGGAGTCCAGGTCCGCTCGAAACCGGGCAACTTTGTCCGCCAAGAACTGGACATACTCCTCAGCCTTACCCTGTAGGGAGTCCCCCGTCTCCCTCCTATTTAGGAGGGAGCGGGTTATCCTAAACAGGGTGGCTGGGCGGGACTCGGCGGACGCTACCAAGGAGGCAATATATGTTCTTTTTGCTGTTCTTAAAGTCCGAATATACTCCTTGGTGCATGCTGTTAAAAGTGCCCGTTTCGACTCGGACCTATCGGATCTCCACGAGTGTTCTAGGCGTCTCCTCCGGCGCTTTACCGCCCGGAGCTCCTCAGTAAACCAAGGAGGCCTCCGGGGGCCGCTGACCCGGAGGGGCCGTAGCGGCGCAATCCGGTCTAGAGACTCCGAAGCTGCCGAGTGCCAGGCAGCGACGAGGGTCTCCGCCGAACTGTGGGTGAGGGTATCAGAAATAACCCCAAGCTCCGTCTGGAACCTGACAGGATCCATCAGTCGCTTGGGGCGGAACCAGCTGATCGGTTCCTCCTCCCTATGGTGGGGGTTTGGCCTCCGGAAGTCTAGCCTCAGTAGGTAGTGGTCTGACCACGACAGGGGTACGATCTCATTACCCCTCAGACCAAGATCGTAACTCCACTGCTCCGAGAGGAATACGAGGTCGAGCGTGTGACCCGCTGAGTGAGTTGGGCCTCGGATTACTTGAGTCAAGCCCATGGCTGTCATGGAGGCCATGAACTCCTGCGCTCCATCAGAGTGTTCACCGAGCGAAGGCAAGTTGAGGTCCCCCAGAACTATAAGTCTAGGGAACTCAACTGCCAGCTCGGCTACTGACTCGAGGAGCGAGGGGAGGGCTGCTGCAACGCAGTTGGGAGGCAGGTACGTAAGCAGCAGACCCACTTGACCCTTGAGGTCCAGCTTCGCCAGCAGGGACTCACACCTGACAAGCTCCGGAGCAGGGATCCTACGAGGTCCCTCTCCAGTCCCTGCAAGCATCACTTTGGACTGCAACTCAGCTCATCCCAGCTTGGTCCTTGTGGAAGAAGCCACTGGAGTCAAGTTCTGTCCTGGTCGACGGGTTTGGCGGCGAAAGCTGGAGCGCTTCACCTCCACCCCATGTGTGGTGGGACGGAAGGGCATTACCACTGGGAGCTTCTACTGGGAGATCCAAGTTTGGGACAGCCCCGGTTGGATAGTGGGGACGGCCAAAAAGTCTGTGAAGTGCAAGAAGCAGCTGAACTTTCTGCCCAAGGAAGGGGTGTGGGCTATTGAGCCGAAGGCGGGAGAGTACCAAGCTCTGAGTGAGCCCCGTACGGCCCTCTCAGTCTGTGGGAGGATGGAAAAAGTTGGGGTCTACCTGGACTTTGAAGGGGGGCAGCTCTCTTTTTACAACAGCAGCAGCATGTCCCACCTCTTCACCTTCCAAGTGTGCTTCCACGAAGAGCTGCTCCCCTTTCTCAGCACTCAAAGCGGCTACCCCCTCTCGGTGTGGGACCTGGAGCTTTGAGAGCTTAGCTCAGGGTGTAGCATTGCAAAGAACAGCCTGGTGAAAGTTGAAAACATTGAGGTGTCTTAGGATGGCTGTTTTAAGAGAAAGCCCATTCTATTCCTTCTTTGCAAGCAATCGTTTGGAGTTTCAAAATTGGTCTGACCTAGTGGTGGGTTTCAATTAAATTTACTACCAGTTTGCTTGGGCGTGCGATCTTGTGCAATGCTTCTGTGCATACACAGAAGTGTCCAGGCGGATGGGCAGTGCCTCCTGCCACTGCTTCTACCAGTTTGCCTGATCCGGGGTGAACCAGCAGAAACCCACCTCTGGTCGGACCTGATTATTGTGGAGCAGGAAAGTTGTTCTAGGCCAGTGGTATCAAACTCAAGGCCCAGGAGCCGGATCCAGTTTTCAGGTGCTTAGATCTGGCCCGTGAAGCCACCCTAGAAACAGCAAAGGACCGACTGCAGTGTTTGCCAGTGAAAATGGAGCTCAGGAGGGCTGCGCGCAGTGGCTCTTTTCGCTGATAGAGGGCTGCAGGAGGCCCATGCAGGGCCCCTGTGCTCTGTTTTCACTGACAGAGTATCTTTCAAAACAAACTATTAGCAAAAGTGGATTCCTCCAGCTCCGCCCGGGCCACCACAGGTGCCCTTGACATGAATGATGTTGAGTTGGCCATGCCTATGATGGGCACGTGCATCCAGCCCCTTGAGGTCAAACACCACCATGATGTAGCCCTCAATGAAATCGGTGACACCCTTGCTCTAGGCGCAGAGAAGTGTAGCTTTCAACTTCACCTTCTATTTCCCATGTGTTTAATTTCCTCAACCCATTGGCCGTAGTGAGGGCAGAGGCTGCCTCTGTCCACCTGTGGTGCAAGATTTTTACCTGCTTTCAATGCGTCCCACTGCAGACAAAAACAGTGAAGTTAAGCCGTACTTCCTGTTCTTAGTTGGGAAGACCTTAGTAGAGATGTTCAACTATTCAAACCCTGGGAAGTATCTATACCTGCAACAAGTGATGGTTTTCCTCATCACTCTTTAATGCTCATCGCGCTATAATGCTAAAGGGCAGTGCTGACGAACCTTTTCGGCACTGAGTGCTGAAATGGGAGTGCACGTGGGGGGGGGGGGAAGCGCCAGAAACCGGAAAAGCAGCTCCCCGGTGTACATGCGCGGGAGCACTGAAAACTGGAAGAACAGTTCCCCGGCATGCATGCGCGTGCTGGGAAGTTGAGCTTCCTGTTTCCAGCACTCCTGCGCATACAAAGACCAGCTAGCTGGTGCGCATGTGTGTGATGGAATCTGGAAGAGCAATGGGTGACAGCTGGAATGCCCGAGAGATGGCTCTGCGTGCCACTTGCGGCACACATACCATAGGTTTGCCATCACGGCTATAAGGCATTGCACATCAAAACAACTAGACACAAGGACATTTGTTTCCCCTATGCCATCACTTTGCAAGTGTTGACACAGTCCCACAACACTGTCTTATGCCCTGGGATGTCAAACCAGTAGGGCAGTATTACTACTAGCCTTCTCTTCTTTCTTATTATCTATTTCTTTAGCATCTTATGACTGTAACTTTGTTGATTGTATCTTATGGTTTATGTTGATTGCCTTTATTTAGGTATCCTGTTATGGTTTATGTGGATTGCTAATTTTGTATGTTATGACTATCACTGAGTGTTGTATCTTATGATTTATGATGATTGTATTTTAGAATTATGGTCATGATTTATCACTTGTCTATTTAATGAGAGCTTATGCACTGGAGACAAATCCCTTGTGTGCCCAATAAAGTGCCCACACTTGGCCAATAAAGAAATTCAATTCAATTCAATTCAATTCTATTGTTCTGTTTTGTTCTGTTCTATTCTATTCTATTCTATTCTATTCTATTCTATTCTATTCTTAATGAGCTGTGGTGGCGCAGTGGTTAGAGTGCAGTACTACACAACAACAACAACAACAACAACAACAACAACCCTGAAGAGGAATGAAAGGGAAACAAAGCAACATAATTTGAAAGGAACATCATTCTTCCTTGACAAAAACCTGTGTGTGTGTGTGTGTGTGTGTGTGTGTGTGTGTGTGTGTTTCCCCTGAATCTTGAGCCCCATCCTCTGATTGTGTTCATAATGAAGGCCACAATTCCCCACCTCTGATCTATGTGGATTCTCAGTCATCCAGATTATGGTTGTCCGAAAGCTGTTGTTTTTTTTTTAATTTCAAAAGGCAACTGGACTTTCTTTGTTTTGTTTGAAGAGGTTTCACTTCTCATCCAAGAAGCTTCTTCATTTCTTCTTTGTATTCTGAGCACAGATGGGTTTTTTAAAAAAAAAATTGGAGAGGAAATTGAGAAGAAATTCCAGAAATTTCCTTGGCTCGATTGTCCTGCTGAGCTTAGAACTGAAATTTAGCTGAACTGTTTTGGAAAGATTAGACACTACCGTTTATTGCTATTAACAGACCCTCAACTGCCATTGGTCAAGGATACTTTCTTCTGGATTCTTACCTAACCCAAAGATCCTGGCTGCCTCCACCTCACAGATTCTAAGATGGTTTGGCCCTCGGTTCAGAGGTGGGTTACTGCCAGTTTGGCCTGGTTCGGCCTGCCGCAAAACCGGCAGCAATCTAGGCCTGCCACGTCCTCAAACCGGTTCCCTCTCTGCCACCATATGCATGCGCAGCGCACATTGTACATGAGTTGTGAATCGGTAGTAAAACCGGCAGCAACTCATCCATGCCTCAGTTACCACAGGAACCTAATCTGGAGTGACACTGATAGCCCTGCATCACCCCCCTCTCCCCCAGCAACAAACATCAAAAAAGCAGTCACTATCCAGTCTCGAAATCAGTTTGGTTTAGAACTCTTTATTAATTAAAAACCTCTGAAACAAACAAAACAAAAACCAGAGTTTGAGCAGGAAAAGAGATATTTACAAGCCATAGATCGAGAGCAAATGAGCACTGGGTCACATTGGCATCACCTCTTTAAAGAACGGGAAAGAAAGGCGGAGTTACAGTCACAGGCGGGCAGTCGTATCCAAGGGAGGGATGACATGCTGGATCAGTTGGTTAGCGGCCTGCTCTTCTTCAGAGGTCCTCATGCGACTGCAGGCTTTGCTCAGATCGTCCCACAGCATTCCCAGCACCACCAGGCATATGATGCCCAGGATCAGCAAGGGCATCCAATAAAGGAATGACAGCCTTGGGTCTGGAAAAAGGAGTAGAAATCTCCTCAGAACATAAATTGTGACAAGCCAGGTCTCTGAGTACATAGCAAGATGCAAAATCTATCTAGCTATATAAATGACTCTGTGTGTGTGTGTGTGTGTGTTCCAGCATAACTCTGGAACGCCTTGAGCAGTTTCAACCAAACTTGGTACACAGATTACTTACCCTCTGGAAACAAATACTATGAGGGTAAGACACCCCTAACACCCCTCGGGGTGTATGTTCTATTAAGAGCCTGTTGTGCCTTAAAATGGCTTCTATCATACTGCCTTAAAATGGCTTCTACTCTACAGTGTTGTGGAGTTGCCATGGTAACAGCTTCATAGTGTTCCACAAGAGGGCTCCCTCTGGTAAGGGGGAAAATCTAACATTACAAATTGCAGCAATGTTCATGGAAGAAGGGTTGGGATAAATAAATATCAGGGTAGGGCTAGGTTATCAGTTGGTTTTTCAATAAAACTGAATGATCTCCCTCTCCCCCTATGGAATAATATCTCTGAAGGGGAGTTAAGTGTCTTTTACTGGGCACATTTGGGGATAAAGGTGCTTAGGGCCATGCTGTGGGTGCCATATCTCCCTGCACAACAGATGTATTGGTTATGTGTTCCTTGAAAAGGAATCCTGGAAACCAGGAAGCAAGGGGGGGGGGAATGTAAGATTTAGAGAAGTACAGAATAACAGAGTAGGAAGGCACCTTGGAGGTCTTGTAGTCCACCCCTTTTTCAAGCAGGAGGCCCTACACCATGGGTGTCAAACTGACATAATTGATGGCTGCATCAGGGTTGTGTTTGACTTTGGGGGGGGGGGGTAGCATGGCATGGCCAGATCTACATCACTCATGTTGGGGGCACCTGTGGTGGCCCAAGTGCTCTGCCAATAAAAACAGGCTTCCGAGCTCCAGTTTTTGCTGGCAGAGGCACTGTGGTCCAGTCCTTCACTGTTTCCAGGGCAGCCCCATGGGCCAGATCTCAGCACTCTGTGGGTCGGATCCAGCCCCCAGGCCTTGAGTGTGACACCCCTGCTCTATACCATTGCGGGCTATTTGCAGTGCCGCATGGTCATGTGACAGTGATATATATATATAAAAATTGCTGGAATGAAGCATTTACTTCCAAAGCAAAAATAGGGAATAACGTGTTTGTGTAATTGGCTGCCACAACAAAAGTTGTAAAATTGGGACCAGTCATGAGATGGCCTGCTTTATGACCATCGTGACTTATGTCTGTAATTACTAGCCTCAATTACAGTAGTAACTCAAAGAGTAGCAGTGTTGCTGAAAAATCACAGTAAGTGGTCAGAATAAAAGAATAGTGGTGTTTCCTGTGATGGTATTACAAGAAGTGATATTGTAATTTTATATATATATATATATATATATATATATATATATATATATATATATATATATATATATATATATATATATATATATATATTTAAAGTCACACACCGCCACCAAATAAGGACACACCTCCACCGCCAACCCTTTGGAAGCCTGCACTTATTAACAAACGAATCCCAAACATGATGAATGAGACCAGGCCCACGCTCACAATAGCCACACAGAATATCACCAAAAAACATCCACAAAGAAAACAGACAAAAACACAAACTGATGAGGAGACACGACCCAGAACCAGAAGCCAAACTGCTAAGCACAATCAGCCTCTTTAAAACCCCTCCTACCCTTCACATGTAACACAAACCCCCCAAACAATCAGAACAGAACACACCGCCACCAAATAAGGACACACCTCCACCTAATCAAGACACAGCCAAGCCCCCACCCAATCAGTTTAATCCCCTACTGGCAGTCAAAATTTAATCCCCTACTGGCAGTTAAAAGCAACAAACAGCCGAGATCTCACACTACTCCTGGAAACACCAAACCTGAAGTAGTCTGAAGCCGCCTGAAGATGACGAATGAGACTTCGTCGAAACGTCGCCAAGACATCTCCAATTCTACGCGGGAGAAAACCCGAACAACTAGAGACCTATATATATATATATATATATATATATATATATATATATATATATTGTTTTGTTATATTTATGCTGATAAATAAATAAAGGGCAATGACAGGTGAGAGGGGGGACATCTGGATGATTTTTCTCTGGGAATGATTCTTTGCTGGATCTCTTCACTGATGGGGGAGGCTTTTATTTTGGTTCTCGTGGTTTTTTCCAGGTAGGTGGTGGGGTCCGTGTTTAGGGGTTTGTATGTGGAGTCTTGGAGTAGGTTGGTACCAAACCAAATTAAGCACCCATGGGATCACCCCTCTCACCTGTCATTGCCAACCTCTACATGGAAAACTTTGAAACCCAAGCTCTAGAAAAATCTGTTCACAAACCCAAACTCTGGCTCAGATATGTAGACGACACTTTCATAATCTGGCCACATGGGAAAGAACAACTGGACAACTTCCTTACACACCTCAACAGCCTACACCCCAAAATACAGTTCACTATGGAAACAGAAGTAAACAACCAACTCCCCTTCCTGGACGTCTTAGTCTACAGGAAATCTAATGGCTCCCTAGGACACACCATCTACCAGAAGAAAACACACACTAACCGCTATCTGCACGCACTCTCACACCACCACCCAGCCCAGATCAATTCCGTAGCCAAGACACTCATCTCCAGAACAAAAAGCCTAGCAGATGAACAACACCTAAAAACCGAACTAAACGCTCTCACTAACATACTGACATCCAATGGATTCCAAAGAAATAAGATCACCAACCTAATCCAAAAAGAAACCCCCACTAAAGTCCAGGACAGAGAACAAGAAAATGGAAAAGCCCTCCTCCCATACATAAAAGGCACCACAGACAGAATCAGCAAAATCCTCCGCAAACACAACATCAAGACAGAATTCTGCACAGACCGGAAAATATCCACCATACTAAGAAACCCCAAAGACAAAATTGAATTAGAAAATCAAGGAGTATATGAAATCCCATGCACTACTTGCCCCACCACATACATCGGACAAACCAACAGAAGAATAAGTGCACGCATTGAAGAACACAAAAATGCAATCAAAAAAGAGGAACCAACCTCTTCCCTGGTCCAACACCTCAAAGCCACAGGACATAAAATTGATTTCAATAAGACAAGAACTATCGCCAAGGCCGAACACTTCAACAACCGTATAATCAGAGAAGCAATCGAAATAGAAAAACGCCCACACAACATGAACAGGCGGGATGACACCTCCCGCCTGCCAACCCTTTGGAAGCCTGCCCTTATTAACAAACGAATCCCAAACATGATGAATGAGACCAGGCCCACGCTCACAAATCTTATATACAATATGTGTCCACAAACAGCAGCGCTTCTTTCAGCCTCCATGTCTCATCATCGATATACAACTTTTCCATTTTATACCAGGCAGAAATCATGAAGTTTTAAAAGCATCGCTAAGTCTTTATTCTTTACTCTTCTGCCCTTCCGGAAGAGGAAAGCAACACCCTCCGCCTTGTAGCCACGTATCCCGCTGCTTGTCTTCTCCTTCTCCTTGTCTCTCTCCAGGTCCGGATGAATCAGGAAGTCCCGCCTTCAGAGTCTTGTAATAAAATTCTCGGGCTTCACAGACAGAATTAAAGCGATGTTTTTGATTCTCAAATGTAACTGTAATGCCAGCTGGGACTTCCCATTTGTATGGAATCTGAGAATTTCTGAGTTCTTCAGTTAAGAAAATGTAGTCTCTCCTTGCTCTTAATATTTGAGATGGTATTTCTTTAAAAACAATCAAGTCCTGTCCATCAATTCTCAGCCTCTTGTTGTAAAGCCTCTGTATTATCACATTTCTGGATTCCCTTGTGGTAAAGACCAGGCCCACGCTCACAATAGCCACACAGAATATCACCAAAAAACATCCACAAAGAAAACAGACAAAAACACAAACTGATGAGGAGACACGACCCAGAACCAGAAGCCAAACTGCTAAGCACAATCAGCCTCTTTAAAACCCCTCCTACCCTTCACATGTAACACAAACCCCCCAAACAATCAGAACAGAACACACCGCCACCAAATAAGGACACACCTCCACCTAATCAAGACACAGCCAAGCCCCCACCCAATCAGTTTAATCCCCTACTGGCAGTTAAAATTTAATCCCCTACTGGCAGTTAAAATTTAATCCCCTACTGGCAGTTAAAAGCAACAAACAGCCGAGATCTCACACTACTCCTGAAAACACCAAACCTGAAGTAGTCTGAAGCCGCCTGAAGATGACGAATGAGACTTCGTCGAAACGTCGCCAAGACATCTCCAATTCTATGCAGGAGAAAACCCGAACAACTAGAGACTATTATATATATATATATATATATATATGTATGTATAATCTCCCAGTAAGGGTATGGCTAGCTGATGAGAGCTAAATAGCTTGAAACAGATCTATACTAGTCTCCCTTTATTTATTTATCAGCACAAATGCAACACAAATGTAACAAGGCTTTCTCTCTGGATGGCTCCCAGAGTGAGTCGATAGACAGAAAAGGGAAGCAGTATACTCCCTCCCATATTTGGGCATACCAGGGGTGACACTGACTACATACAGACACACACAGACACAGACACAGACACACACACACACACACACACACACACACAAACCAGGTTTACATCTGCTGTGGTTTGCGGTACCATAGGTGTTGAGGTTGTACATTGCTCCCTTGAGGGAAAGATCAAGAGTACAAAAGATGAGAAAATGAGATTGTTTGGTTGGCAACGGATGTTCTCTGTCTTTCTTCGGTGTCATTCTTGGTCATGCTTGGGTGGAAGAGACCCTTTGGCAGCAGCTGCTTTACACATGAATGAAGTCTTTGGTAAATGCCTATGAAGATTCTCAGTCATCCAAGTCATGGTTGTCCCAAAGGTGCTTTTTCAAAAGGCAGCTGGACTTTAGTTTTGTGCTTGAAGATTGAGAGGCTTCAAAAGTCAGAAGCTTCTTGAATGAGAAGCAAAACATTTTCAAGGAAAAAGAAAGCACAGTTGTCTTTTTGGAAAACCACCTTTAGGAAGTCTTTGGTAGTATCTTTTGGTGCGTCTCTAGATAGATACAGATACAGATTAACAAAGTTGGAAGGGACCTTGTAGGTCATCTAATCCAAGTCCCCCATCCCTCCAAGTGGACCCTAAATCAGGGGTGCCAAACTGGATTTCATTAAGGGCCGCATCAGGGCTGTGCTTGACCTTGGCTATGTGTGTGTGACCATGGTGGACACGGCAAGCTTGAGGTCAGTCATGTCAGGTGGGCACCTGTGGTGGCCCAAGCTCTCTGCCAGTGCTACCAAGCTCCATTTTTGGCTGGGGCAGCCTCCTGCAACCCTCTGCCAGCGAAAACAGAGTTCCGTTTTCACTGGCAGAGGGTTGCAGGAGGCCATCCCAGCCAAAAAAAGAGCTCGCAAGGACCGCATGCTTTCGCTGGCAGAGGCACCATGGGCCGATCCATTGCTGTTTCCAGGGCGGCCCTGTGGGCTAGACCTAAGTACTCCGTGGGCCGGATCCAGCCCGCGTACCTTCGGTTTGACATCCCTGCCCTACTTCATTTCTAACAGATGGCAGTCCAGTTTCTAGGTTTAAATCTGTATGTAGGGGTTTTTTTTGTTTTGTTAAAAAAGTGCTTTGGTTAGAATCCCAGGTTTCTAAACATTCTCTTGTATTTTTTTCAATCTGGCTAAATTGAGATTTAAAACATTAAGTTAAATTTAAATCTAAAATTTTGATCGTTTCCCAAACCAACCCTGTTGGAATATGCTCTGTCCCAAGATTGTTGGTGGGAAATGAAATGGCGGAGCTGGTACTGGGTCTCTTGACTATTCATTGGGCTCCTGGTTCCCCCCTATGTGTCCTATGCAGTGGTGTCTACAGGCTTTGTATTGTGTTTTTGTATAGAGCAAAGGTCAGCAACCAGTGGCTCTGGAGCCGCATGTGGCTCTTTCATTCCTCTGCTGAGGCTCCCTGTCGTCAGTCGCACCACAATTTTGAGAGGAGCTTCCAGTTTGGCGGAGGGGGGGGGTGTAGCAGAGCACGCCAGGAGGAGACTCTATGGCAGTGATGGCGAACCTTTTCGGCACCAAGTGCCCAAACTGGAATGTCCATGCATGTGCGCATGCCGAGCACCAGAAACTGAAGACCAGCTGGCCAGCGCATGAATGCCTGTTTTTTGGCTGTTTCAGGCCGTTTTTGGGTCATTTTTGAGGTTGAAAAATGTCCCCAAAACAGCCTGAAAATGGCTCCAAAAATGGAAAATGACCTGTTTTTGGCTCTTTTTCAGGGCATTTTTCAGACCCTATGAAGACCAGCTGGCCGGTGTGCATATGTGTGTCAGAAACCAGAAGAGCAGCCGGCGACAGTGTGCGTGTCCACAGAGAGGCCTCTGTGTGCCACCTCTGGCACGCATGCCATAGGTCCGCCATCATGGCTCTATGGCAAGGGGTGGGTTTTCCGGTCAGCTCCACAATTGATAGGGCTTTCGGTTAGGACATGTAGAGAAAAAAGGATGCTGCACTAGGAGGAGACTCTATGGTGGGGGGGACAGGACTTCCGGTCAGCAGAGGAAAAAGGATGCCGCAGTAGGAGGAGACTCTATGGTGGGGGAACAGGACTTCTGGTCAGCTCCAGAATTGAAGGGGGGGTGCTCTTCCGGTTAGGACCTTTGTGACTCTGAGTGTTTAAGGTTGCCGACCCCTGATATAGAGTTTCAATGTTGTCTTCTAGTGGTACTGTTATGGGTTTGAACAGAAAGCTTTGCCTGGAATAACCTGTTGATGGACTCTGACATACGTTTGATGTAAAGGACAGCCTTCTTTTGGGATGTTGTTTGCGTTGTATTCAGTTGGGCAAACTTTTTCTTGAAGTTGCACGGGCATTTGTGTTGCAAGTAGTTTCTGCTTTTCAAACTGTGTTGCAGTGTGTTGTAGCTTGACTGAATGGAGTCGTATGCTTTATGTGTCCTATGGGGGCAGAGGAATTTGTTTGCAAGAGTTGCTTTTTTATACTTGAACTAGATGATAACCTGGCATTGCCCGGGTATTTATTTTATCCCAATCCTGTATCAGGAAAAGGAATGAATTATATGCATAGTGTCAAATCAAAATCAAATTAATTGTATTTACAGGCATTTAGAATAATCGAAGCGTTGTTGAAAATGTCCAGTCTAAACGTAATTTCTAATGTTGGATTTTCTGCAAAAAAAATATTTGTGCACACTGAACCGGCAGTAATGCCAGGAGCAACCCACCCCTGTCTGGAATGCCTGAACCAATGTCAACCAAACGCCGAACAGAGATGACTTACTGTCTGGAAAAAAATATTGTGTGGGGTAAGATGCGCCTAACACCCCTCAGGGGGGGTTGTTCTGTTAAGATACAGCCTGTTGTGCCTTAAAATGGCTTCTATTGTACTGCCATAAAATGGGTTCTACTGTGCAGTGCAGTGGAGTTGCCATGGTTATGGCTTCACAGTACTCCACAAGGGGGCTCCCTCTGGTAAGGGGGGAAAATCCAACATTAGAAATTATGTTTGATCCGAACATTTTCTCCCTATAAATAAATACCCAGGCAATGCCGGGTTATCAACTAGTTATCTACAAAAAAACCCCATCAACACTTTTTCTATCCATTGCCATCTTCCTTTCCCCAGGAGACTCTTACCCACATACGTTATCAAGATCCTTTCCTGACAAGTCCGGTTTATCCCAGAGAGGACCTGATACTCTCCTTCCAGCTCCTTCTTCATGTTCATGACGATAAGGCCCATCTGGAGGAGAACGAGGTGCTCCTTCAGGTCCAAGTTGAAGTAGTAACAGTGCCCTCTGTTGGCAATCAAGACCCACTCACATTGGGATGAGGTGAGGTTCACTCGGCACAGGACTGCGTAACTGTTAAAGTGGGGAATAGGGATGAAGGTTTCGGTGTCCTGAGAAATGTGGTGGTGGATGATGGGGCAGATGCTTGATTCTGGTGAGAAAAAAATGAGACGTACATCACAGTTATGGATCAAGATGTAAGCTCACTTTCATCCTAAATACCTTGGGACAGGTAAACTAGATAGTAGTTTACCTCTCATCGCCATGGCCTTTAAATGGGTGAAATGGTGCATTCTTAGGGCAACAATTTTTGAACCAAAGTACCTCAAAGGGGCTTACTTATAGAATAGGTATTCTATACTCTAGGGAGGCAGGCAAGCAAGTAACTATTGCTGTGTGGTGGAGGGAGGGAAGGAGGGTCTTCAAAACTAATTGGGAAAGTGTCTCTGAACATTGAAAGTGAAAATAATATTACTTATTAGTTATAGAATAATTACTAATATATGTATGTATGTATGTGTGTGTGTGTCTGTCTGTATATCTATATCTATATCTATATCTATATCTATATCTATATCTATATCTATATCTATATCTATATCTATATCTATATCTATATCTATATCTATATCTATATCTATATCTATATCATCTATATCTATATCATCTATATCTATATCTATATCTATATCTATATCTATATCTATATCTATATCTATATCTATATCTATATCTATATCTATATCATCTATATCTATATCATCTATATCTATATCTATATCTATATCTATATCTATATCTATATCTATATCTATATCTATATCTATATCTATATCTATATCTATATCTATATCTATATCTATATCTATATCTATTATATCTATATCTATATCTATATCTATATCTATATCTATATCTATATCTATATCTATATCTATATCTATATCTATCTATTGTTCTATCAATCTATCAATCTATCTATCTATCTGGAGGAAGGCGGGGCTTAGCAGTGAGAAGATGGAGTTTCAGGCTATTCCTGAAATTCCTCTATACCGAAGGATTTTTGGACGGGTTCTTTGAACCCTAGCTGTTCCGTAGACGACAGTGTAAGGTGAGGGGAGACCCAGTGACCTCAGAGACGTTCGCAAAGTCTCTGGGGGGGGGTATTAACCCCTCGTGCCTATTCCTTTCTGGATTAGCTCCGTGCTAACTGAAACCGCAGGTTGCCCCTAAGAATGGCAGAAGTGATGTCATCTGGTAAGCTGATTTTATTATTCAAGAGAGACTGTCCGCACTAAAAGCTTAAGCTAATTGAAACCAAAGAATAGAAGAATCTAGCGGCGAACTGGTCATTTTTTAATGGATTTATGGCTGGTGGCTATTTTATTTCTTAAACGCCTCAAGGAACTTTTCGGCAGCCCTCCCCACTAACTCTTTCTAAGTGGATCGTAAAGTCAATTTTCTACTAATTAGCCCTCCACGATCTGACATTTTTATTACTTGGCTGTGTTTACGATCAGATAAGATTGCACAGTTTCCAGCGTGTTTTTACTTGCAATTTTTAACTGCGACACATCATGGCGTCGGAAAATACTTCTAAGGTCCCACTCCAGATTCTTTTTTCCGCATGTCGAGAGCTTTTTGACTCTTTTCAGAGATTGGAAAGAAAATTGGATCATCTGATTTTAAAATATGAAGGAAAAACTGAGATTGTTGAATGTTTGAATGCTCCTGAAATAGCAATTAGACTTATATACCACTTCATAGGGCTTTCAGCCCTCTCTAAGCGGTTTACAGAGTCAGCATATTGCCCCCAACAACAATCCGGGTCCTCATTTCACCCACCTCAGAAGGATGGAAGGCTGAGTCAACCTTTGAGCCGGTGAGATTATAACCGCCGAACTGCAGATAGCAGTCAGCTGAAGTGGCCTGCAGTAATGCACCCTAACCACTGCGCCACCTCGGCTCTTACATACAAATACAAATGGAAAATGTGAGAAATGGTGTCTGGGCTATCTCAGAGGAAGAAAGGAGGGGGGGAGCTATAAAGAAGATTCATTTAAAGAGACAGAGTGCAGAAGAAATGGAAACTCCACCCTTGAGAATTAAAGTCAACTTGAAAAGTTTTACAAGCCTGGGACAACATTATTACTTCATCACTGACATTCAGAGCCAAAAGGTGCGAAGATATCTTTGTTTGGACTTGCTTATAAAAACATTTGGTAAATTTATCCAACGAATGGCAATTGGTTTGAGGAAATTTTGCTATTGGAGGGACACAGGCTGACAGATGGAAGAATGCAATTTAAAATTAGCTAAATCTGATTATTTTATCTTGTAATAGATATAGCTGAATAATAATTGATATTGATGGTAATGTATATAATGTGGAATTGGCTGATAGATTGAAGAATACAATTGAAAACTAGCTAAACCTAATTGCTCTTTTTGTAACAGATATAGCTGAATAATAATTGATATTGATAGCAATGTATATAATGTGGAGTCGATATGAGAAATAATAATTGGATATGAGAAAACAATTTTGGATTATACATAAAGAATATTAATTACAATAATTATCACTATTATAAAAACTAAATAAACTACATATAATCAAATATTAATCAATACTGGGAAAATGTTGTGATATATGATATGACTAAATATTATGGATGTTCAGATAAAATGGATGTTCAGATAAAATAGGATATGAGGATTTGATGTTAATAAAGGATTTTACAAGTAAGTAAATGAAATAGCTAGCATAGCTAAGGATGAAGGATGTTTAAATAACTATAGGTAATTAAAACTGGAGGTATAATGATGTTAATATGGTAAACATTTGAGTTAAGATATTTGAATTAATATGAGTTAATGGAAGAGAAGCACCAAAGCATGTTGTAACCAGTTGATATACTTCTTTTTTTTTATGATAGATACCTGTGTTTCGTTTTTTTTCCCTGCTTTGTCCTTTGTCGTTTTTGTCCTTTTTTGCTTTATTTTTTTTCTTTTTTATGCCTTTTCTTTTTGATTTTTTCTTTTCCCACTGGTGTGGGCAGGTATTGTTCAAGATTATTACTTTTATTAATATCTTTAAATAATAATTACAGTCAAATGAAAATGGATATATGATAATGCTTGAGTTAATATGAGTTATGTTTGTTGACCGTGGAGGAGATGTACCAAAGCTTGTCTGTAATCGATTGATACATTTTTTACAGATGTAAAGAAAGATGCTGTACTTGTTTTAATTAAAATTAAAAAACATTTATTAAAAAAAATCTCTCTCTCTCTCTCTCTATCTATCTATCTATCTATCTATCTATCTATCTATCTATCTATCTATAATATTACTTATAGAATAGGTGTATATATAGGACGTGGCAGCTCAGTGGCTAAGACGATGAGCTTGTTGATCAGAAAGGTTGGCAGGTCGGCGGTTTGAATCCCTAGTGCTGCGTCACGGAGTGAGCTCCCGTTACGTGTCCCAGCTTCTGCCAACCTCGCAGTTCGAAAGCATGTAAAAATGCAGGTAGAAAACCAGGGACCACCTTTGGTGGGAAGGTAACAGTGTTCTGTGCGCCTTTGCCGTTTAGTCATGACCACGGAGGCATCTTCGGACAGCATTGGCTCTTTGACTTTGAAACATATATGAGTACTGCCCCTTAGAGTTGGGAACAACGAGCATACATGTTTGAGGGGAATGACTATTTAAATACTTCCTGCCTTTACTACTTCCTATTTTTGCAAATGCTTGTTTATACATTGGGGACATTTCTGTAGAACAGGAAAGTTAGCAAGTTTAAGACTTATGGACTTCAATTCCCATAATTCCTCAGCCAGCCATGTGCTGGCTGGGAAATTCTAGGAGTTTTAGTCCACAGATCTTAAAGTCTCCAAGTTTGGGAAACCCTGCTGTAGAAGAGAAACTGGCTGAGCCAGAGAGAGGCATCAAATGGGGACTTAGGCTAGAATCCCTACATGGGCACAAGAGGACAAAGTTGAATGCCTTTGAACCTTATCTAGTCTCAATTAGCTGCAAGCTGTTCATTTGAGAAGATTCCTCTGTACTGCTGCTTGAGCAGTAAAGCAACTAATTGAACTTTTCAATTGTAGGTCTGGTTGTTTGCCCCTGACAATCACTTCTTAAAACATTTCTGTTTTAAGTCTTCCTCTTTTCTACATTCTAATTTTTTCAAACACTTGTCTATGAATTGGGGATGACCTGTTAAAACACTTCTTGTTTTCTATTTTCTAATTTTTTCAAACAATTGTCGATACATTAATATGCCAATCATTTTGAGTTGAATATTCTTGCTGCAACCTCTTTTAGTGGTTTTTTTTAAAAATCAACTTTTCAGTCTAACCCACAATGCTGGGATTTTGGGGGGTTAGGGTGGGGGAGTCTCCCATCCAAATATTAATCAGCTCCAGTCTGGTTATTGATCAGAGTAGTTAATTAGATGTTGCTATCCAGCTGGGAGCGTGTGCCATGTGTCTGCCTATAAACCCAGCATTGAAATATTTGTTGTTGCTGTTAGTTGCAAAGTTGTGTCCGGACTATCGCAACCCCATGGACAATGTTCTTCCAGGTCTTCCTGTCCTCTACCATCCTCTGGAGTCCATTTAAGCTCATGCCGACTGCTTCAGCCAGCCACCTCATTCTCTGTTGTCCCCTTCTTCTTTTGCCCTCCATCTTTCCCAGCATTAGGCTCTCCTCCCGGGGCCCCTTCTTCTCATCAGCTGGCCAAAGTATTTGAATTTCATCTTCAGGATCTGGCCTTCTAAAGAGCAGTCAGGGTTGATCTCCTCTAGGAGAAGAAAACCAATTGTTTGCTATGTTCTGGTGTTGCCAAAAACAGAAGTAAATGCTGCTTTTGGCAAAAACATCATAAAATGTGGTCACACGGAAGTCTAGCCTACTGAGGCTAGACTTCCGGAGGCCAAACCCCCACCGTAGGGAGGAGGAACCGACCAGGTGGTTCCGCCCCAGGCGACTTATGGACCCTGTTAGGTTCCAGACGGAGCTTGGGGTTATTCCAGATGCTCTCGCCCACAGTTCGGCGGAGACTCTTGCTGCGCCCTGGCACTCGGCAGCATCAGGGTCTCTGGACCGGATTGCGCCACTACGGCCCCTCCAGGTCAGCGGCTCACGGAGGCCTCCTTGGTTCACCGAGGAGCTCCGGGAGATAAAGCGCCGGAGGAGACGCCTAGAGCACCTGTGGAGATCCGATAGGTCCGAGTCGAACCGAGCACTGTTGACAGCATGCACCAAGGAGTACATTCGGGCGTTAAGAACTGCCAAAAGATCACACATTGTCTCCTTGGTAGCATCCGCCGAGTCCCGCCCAGCCACCCTGTTTAGGATAACCCGCTCCCTCCTAAATAGGAGGGAGACGGGGAACCCCCTACAGGGTAAGGCTGAGGAGTGTGTTCAGTTCTTGGCGGACAAAGTTGCTCAGTTTCGATCGGACCTGGACTCCACTCTTGCAGATCCAGCCGAGACACAAGGGAATGATTTGGCAGACCATCTCTGGGTTGAGTTTCAGGATGTTGCCTCCGGGGATGTGGACAAGGCTATGCGAGCTGTGAGCGCCTCCACCTGTATACTGGACCCGTGTCCCTCCTGGCTGGTCGCCAACAGCAGTGAGGTGACACGAGGCTGGATCCAGGCGGTTGTTACTGCCTCTCTTCGGGAGGGGTCCTTCCCCACCGCGCTGAAGGCGGCGGTGGTGAGGCCCCTCCTGAAGAAACCGTCTTTGGATCCAGCAGTTCTTAATAACTACCGTCCAGTCTCCAACCTCCCCTTTGTGGGGAAGGTTGTTGAGAAGGTGGTGGCCTTCCAGCTTCAGCGTACCTTGGAGGAAGCTAACTATCTTGACCCATTCCAGTCCGGCTTCAGGCCCGGTTACAGCACAGAAACCACTTTGGTCGCATTGACCGATGATCTCTGGAGAGCCAGAGATGGAGGCCATGCGTCCATCCTGGTTCTCCTTGACCTCTCAGCGGCTTTCGATACCATCGACCATGGTATCCTTCTGCGACGACTGCGGGAGGTGGGGGTGGGCGGCACTGTTCTGCAGTGGTTCTCCTCCTACCTCTCGGACAGGTCTCAGTCGGTGTTGGTGGGGGGGGGGAGAGATCGTCCCCGAGGCCCCTAACTTATGGGGTGCTGCAGGGCTCGGTCTTATCCCCCCTGCTATTCAACATATACATGAAACCGCTGGGCGAGATCATTCGGAGGCACGGGATAAAATACCATCAATACGCGGACGATACACAGTTGTATCTGTCCGCCCCGTGCCAACTCAATGAAGCGGTGGACATGATGAACCGGGGCCTTGAGGCTGTTAAAGACTGGATGAGAGCTAACAAACTGGTGCTCAACCCGGAAAAGACCGAGTGGCTGTTGTGTTTTCCTCCCAACAATTTGATTAATGTTCCATCAATCAGGCTGGGGGGGCAAAATTTATACCCCTCAGACAGGGTCCGCAACTTGGGAGTCCTCCTGGACCCACAGCTGAGTTTCGACCATCACTTGTCAGCTGTGACCAGGGGGGCATTTGCCCAGGTTCGCCTGGTGCGCCAGTTGCAGCCCTACCTGAACCGGGAGGCCCTCACAACAGTCACTCGAGCCCTTGTGATCTCTAGGCTGGAATACTGCAATGTGCTCTACATGGGGCTGCCCTTGAAGAGCATCCAGCGACTTCAGCTAGTCCAGAATGCGGCCGCGCGAGTGATCGTGGGCGCACCGTGGTTCGCCCACATAACACCGATCCTCCGTGAGCTGCGCTGGCTACCTGTTGATCGCCGGGTGCACTTCAAGGTCCTACTTACCATCCACAAAGCGCTCCATGGTAGTGGATCTGGCTATTTGAGAGACCGCCTTCTGCCAATTACCTCCCTGCATCCCATCAGATCGCACAGGGTAGGCCTCCTCCGAATTCCATCTGCCAGTCAGTGCCGACTGGCGACTACGCGGAGGAGAGCCTTCTCAGTTGCAGCTCCGACGCTATGGAACAATCTCCCCGTGGAGATCCGTACCCTCACCACCGTCCAGGCCTTCCGCACGGCCCTCAAGATCTGGCTATCCTGTCAGGCCTGGGATAGGACTTACTCTCTCCCCGCCCGAATGCTGAGTGAATGTTGTGTTTTTATGGTTAATTATATTTTTACTCACATTTTCTTTTATGTCTTGTCTTGCACTCCCTTCCCTCATTATTGTAAGCCGCCCTGAGTCCCCTCAGGGAAAAGGGTGGCCTATAAGTGTTCAATAAACTAAAAACTAAACTAAACTAAACATCACTGTGGGACATTGCAACTGGCTGTACCTGTGGGTTGGTTGCCAAGTGTCTGAAATGCAGTCATGTGACTCTGGGGAACTTGGAACTTCAGAACTGAGTCGTTATCATCCTCGGAGGTCCATTATAACTTTGAACGGTCCTAAGTGGTTGGTCATAAATCAAGCAGTGTATCGCAAAGGTATAACTTTATCACATGGCCATCACAAATGAAAGAAAGAGCCATTCTTGGATGACCTCTCCAACATTTGGAAGAATAATTACAATGCATGTGTACATATGTATATATACATGTGTATTTACAATATATTTATATGTATTTAAGGTGTGTGTGTGTCAGAGGTGGGTTCCTACCAGTTCGCACCTATTCGGTAGAACAGGTTAGAAGAGGTTCCACCAGTGGACCCGGAAAGCAGGCCACACCTACAGAAGAGGTTCCAAAATTGTTTGAAACCCACCACTGGTCCTTAGATATGATTATTCTACCCTATCATTCTCATATTTATAAAACTCAGTGCCTTTGTGAAAGTTAAGGATTACTACTGCATTTGTGGTGCAATCAGAACATTGCATGTGTTGAAGTTGTTTTAATGCAAACCAAAGATGCCTTTTAAAAAACAAGTTTACATCATATTCTTATCCATGCCAGTGCTATGTGTGAGGTAATTTAAGGTGGTTCTGACAAGTGTCATCGGCATCTTAGCAGTTAGACTTATATACCACTTCATAGGGCTTTCAGCCCTCTCTAAGCGGTTTACAGAGTCAGCATATCGCCCCCACAATCTGGGTCCTCATTTCACTCACCTCGGAAGGATGGAAGGCTGAGTCAACCTTGAGCCGGTGAGATTAGAACCTCTGAACTGCAGATAACAGTCAGCTGAAGTGGCCTGCAGTACTGCACCCTAACCACTGCGCCACCTCGGCATCTTCATATCCGGTCACATGGGCGGCAAGCCACTCCCATCCAGTCACATGGGTGGCAAGCCACTCCCACAAAGGGGGCCTGGATGACTGGGAATCTCCATAAATGTGTACAAAAACAATTATATGGGACCATAGAAGTGAAAGTCTGCCCTATTTTATGTGTATTGCATATACATACAACCAGACAAGGCTTTGATTATGCCATGGTAGCCATCAACTTGGCTTTATCTCCCCATTCCTGGATGTTCCTTAGGGGCAGGAAAGGGATCATAAATTTGGGGAACTTACCTAAGGGCCTAGAGCTCATTCCTTAGCCTTCTTCACCTATCTTACCTAGGTGAGATGAGCAGGGTAGAAATGGGATGGAGGGATAAATAAACAAAGGAGTAAATACCAGATTTTTCACTCATTGGCCCAGCTCCAACCTCCATGATCCATCTCCCCCAAAGGCCACCCAGGATAAGGATCCAGGCGGAGATGCCCAGTCTCTTCCCTTCATGGGGTGGGCTGCTGAAGGTCCACATCCCAACCACCATCTTGGCAGTTCCTCGGGTTTTGAAAAGGTTCCACCTTGATGTCATAATGGAACCCACCGGAAGAGCCAGTGGCTGGAGGGAATTCAGGCTGTTCCCACAGCTCTGCGCACCTCCCACCCCTGGTGCGAAGTAAGACAGGTCATCCTTTTCATGAAAAAAAACCCTTCTCTTGACTTTCCTGACAGGAAATCACCAGTTATAGAAACAATTTAGCATAAATAACTTTGGTTTGGAGTCAGCTTAGGAGCCTACAAAACAAAAATGAGGAAGCCCTTCAGAAAAGGAGAAGAAGGATTTATCCCAAAATAGTCTTGTGACTTCAGTCCCTTGTTATCAAGGGCACCGATCTACAAGTTGTTTTGGGGAGTAAAGTCACTTTGCAAAGATCCCAGGGTATTCTCTTAGTCATCATTGTTTCGTTTTTTCTTGTTACTATTTGCAGGCCTCTAGATCTATGGCTGGTTTTGTGGGTAGTCACTTTGCAAAGAGATTCTGTGATTCGTCACTGTTTTGGTTTTCTTGTTCACTTTTCAGGCCAAGCTAATTCGGGTGTGCTGAATGCTTAACAATTCAGGCAAGGTGTTGTGGTCTATTGGCTACTGGTCCTTCCAGCAGCTGAATTGGATGAGGTGTGGGAGTCAGGGTCAGCATCAAGGCAACCTGAGAGCTCTGAGGGGGAAGGGGGAGTGGAGCTTGCAGAGAGAGAGAGAGAGAGAGAGAGGGAGGGAGGGAGGGAGGGAGGGAGGGAGGGAGGGAGGTGAATCCTGAGCGGTCTGTCAACCCTCAGATGGAGAGTCAACAGCCCCAGCTCTGGAGGTGGCTGATGAAGAAGAGGAGGAACAGATGGGTCCAGTGCCTGACACACAGATGCACAGAAGGCAGAGGAGAGGAGAGCAGTGGAAATCCATGGGCCGATCCTTGGGAAGGAAGAGCCAACACTGCTAGCGAATCCCCACCCTAGCTCTGGCGATAAAACGCCGGGGGCATAGATGAATAGATGTAGCAGACAACTATTCATCTCCCTGCAGGATGGACTTGTTAGCCTGTGGTGAGAGAGAAACTTTTTGCCAGGGCTGCTGGCACTCCTAATTACAGGAATCTTTGAGTTAACTTCAAAGGGTTTGTTATGTTTGGGGAGCTGGGTCAGAACACAAGGTTTTAAAACGTACATTTTGAAGATTCACTGCAGATCAGAGTGATGTGAAACAGGGATGGGCTTCAAAAATTGCACCAACGGGTTCACTGCCCCGTTGCTGGGTGGGCGTGGCCATGGTGGGCATGGCCTAGTCAGCCTGCAGCACCACAGGTGGGGGGGGGTTGCCCTCCCCAGGCTCCAGAGGCTTTCCTCGAGCCTCTGGGAGGGCGCAAACTGCTTCCCCCGGGCTTTGGAGGCCAGAAACAGGCCCATTTCCAGACTTCAGGAACTTCCAGTAGGCCCATTTTTCGCCCTCCCCAGGTTCCACCCGGGCCCTGCACTTACCTAGCATGATGAATGGGCTGCGTGGAGACTCCTGCGAAGGGCTGGGTGGGGTGGGAGGGGTGGGCATGGCCAGCCAGGGGTGGCATTCGTGGGTTTGCTGAACTGGGCAGAATCCTAGCTAGAGTAAGGTGACCAGATTTTCAGATTGGTAAAGAGGGACACCTTTGACCGGGGGGGGGGGGGGTTGATTAAAAATTTTATACGGAGCAACAAAAATTATCATACAGCGCAAAAATAGAATTGTAATATTTTTTTTATTTCAACATAACTACAATTTATAAATATACATTGTAACTGTTGCCAAACATCAAAATTTTGATCGCGTGACCATGAGGATGCTGCAATGGCCGCTAAGTGTGAAGATGGTCACTAAGTGTGAAAAATGGTCATCAGTCACTTTTTTCAATGCCATTGTAACTTTGGTCACTAAGCCCATTATACCACCTTTCTTGCCACAGTTCTTAAGTGAATAACTGCAGCTGGTATTTTGTATTTTGGATAGAATCTTTTTTAAATAGCCTAAGACAATTTTAAAAAAGAATCCACACAGAATAAATTGAAGTAAAACATTTCAAACTATTCTTTCTATGCACAATATATTTCAAAGTATTGTGCATAGAATTTTTAAACATGGTTTCACTTCAATTTATTTTGGATAGAATCTTTTTTTAAATAGTCTAAGACAATTTAAAAAAAGAATCCACACAGAATTTTAAAAAATCCTATGCACAATAAATAAATATTATTTTAAAATACATTAAAAAATAAAAGAAAAAAAACCCAGCTCACTTACCAGCAGGCTTGCACTCCAAGTGTACCCAGAATGATGTAGATGTTAACACAAAGAATTGAGCAAATTGAAATGGTGAAATTAGTCAGGGAAATATTTTTCAAAGAAACTTTCCCACCATCTTTGCCAGACCTCCAACCTCTGTGCCCCTCCCCTCTGGAAAATCCAGGAAGTAACACTCGCGGCCCCTCTAGCCACATGTTTCCTGGAGCTCTATGGTACTTGGTCATTTTTTCTTATAAAATGAGGTAAAAGGGGCGTGGGGGGGTCCGTTTTCTTGCTTTAATGTTTTAATTATATCTTCAATGAAAGTACTGAGACAGAGAGAGAGAGGTTAGACAGGGTGTCTTTTGTCTTGCCCCAGTTAGGATTTCTTAAGCAAATCCACTGGGATTTCAACATGAAGCCAGAAAATTGGGACTTTTTAAAAATGGCCCGGGACACGGGACAAATTGTTATAAAGCGTGATTGTCTCACTGAAATTGGGACGTCTGGTCACCTTAAGCTAGAGGATCACCCAAACCTGAGCAACCCCCTACCAGCCCACCCCTGGTATGAAGCCAGGACTTCATTAGTCACCTATTTCTCCTTCCCAGAACCCCCAAGGCCTCTGGCATCAGCTTTTAAAAGGGGAGAGAACGCTGGATGCACCCAAAGCCCTGATGTTCTGTGCAAAGTGCCAGCTGGTCAGCTGCAGGGTGGAAGTGAATGGAGATGTCACAATTTAAACACACCTAAACCAATTTTCCTCCTCCTTTCAAGGAACAGCTTCATGCTTAACAGAGGAGAAATGAACCTGGAGTTTCTCCTTTCGGAGGCCAAGATCTGAAATAGCCACCCAGAATTCACTATATGATTTATGGATGGCAGAAAGTGTTTCGCTGGGGTTACATAGGATGGCATTTAAGGTTTTTTTTTTTTAAAAAATGCATCTAATTTGTAACTTTGGTTTAACTTTTAGAAGAAGTTGTTCGGGATTTCATCAAATCCCAAATCCCAATTTCTCAGTAGAACCTAATTACACTGGGGAGGGATTCACAAGGAGGCTCAAAGAAGTCCCAACTCCACAAGCCCTGCCCCTTTTATGTGCATCACAATGTACGCAAAAGGGGTGGGGCTTCCATTGCATGGATATGTCTTCCTCTTGACTTCTTGTACCTCCTGCTCTGGATATCCCTGATTTACAATGAACTCCATGAAATGGAATAGTTCATATCTACACCAGAGGTGGGTTGCTGACAGTTTGGCCCGGTTCGGCCAAACCGGTATTGGTATGCCAGCCTGGGTCACAGAACTGGCAGCGACCGAGGCTGGCCATGCCTCCAAACAGTTCCCCGGTTGCCAAAGTCACTGTTGCCATCTTGTTTTGGAGTTCTGTTGAACTGCGTATGCGCAGGCATCACCCATCCAGCATGCACACATGAGCGAATGGGCAGTAACACTGGCTAGACCCCCCACCCCTGGGTAGATTTAATCCTTTGGGTCCATCTGTAAAGCAGGGAATGTTGTGACACTCTAGAGGAGGAGGAGTTGACCAGGACTGAAGGAGACTGAAGTTGTGGAAAGTCTTTGGTCCACGTACTGTGGGAGTCAGATAGTGATATAAACTGGGGGGGCTCCAGGAAGGAGGGTGGGTGTGTTGTTGACAAATATCCCCCTCCTCCCCCCGGCTACTGCACATTGTGGAAAGGCCTTTAACCGTTGTTTTTATATTTGTGCCGAGCTGGCAGAATTTTGCTGGAGCCAGGAGGACGTAGGGTAAAAGTCTGGCTCCATTGGCACACTTCCTCAAAATGGAGCAGAGGAAGGTGGAAGTGAAATGAACTGACAAGGGAAAGTGATGGGCAGAGGAGAAAGTGCTCCAAAGGCAGAGGAGAAGACACTCTTGGCTGCGATGCCAAGTCCGTGGCTGCTCCTGATGCTGGTGGGTGAGTAAAGGGGCTGCTTTGCTAAGCAGGAAAGAGACAGAAAACCTTTTCTTGAGATGGGGGCTTCAGGCTGCCCATGTTCTACAGAGCCCAGCATGGCAGCAATGCTGAGGGCGGAATTCTTTGGCAGCGTCGAAAGAGAAGGGCTGGTTTCAATAAACCTCAAAGCTTTTCAACATGGAGCTCCAGTTAGTAGAATGAAATGAAACATTCTAAACATGGTAATGGTATAGATCTAATTAGGATGGGCGTGAGTTACATTAATACCTTTAACTGTGCAAAGTAATCATGTTAAATGTTTACTACATAAAAAAACTGAATTTGAAGAGACATGTTACTTGTAGGAAATAGATGGAAAGGGGATGATGAATTTGGTTTATTTTAAAGGGGAAAAAACCCACAGTTTTATGTATGTAATAAACATTAAAAACTGGAAGATATGAAAAGAATACGGCAAAAATTGAAAATGGAAATATAATGCAAAATGTATTATGTATATGTGAAAATGTTAAAGGGGAAATCGGGACAACACTTTGTTCATAAAAGAACAAAGTGTTTGCTTTGCCTTGCCTTTGCCTTTGCCTTTGCCATTGCCTTTGCCTTTGCCTTTGCCTTTGCCTTTGCCTTTGCCTTTGCCTTTGCCTTTGCCTTTGCCTTTGCCTTTGCCTTTGCTGAATGAAAGTTGTGTTTTTACTATTTTTTCTTTGTTCACATACTGTTCTGTTTTTGACACTGCACCCCCCTCCCTTGTGGTTGTAAGCCGCCCTGAGTCCCCTCAGGGAAAAGGGCGGCATATAAATCCCAATAAAACTCTAAAACTCTAAAACTCTAAACTCTTTGCCTTTGCCTTTGCCTTTGCCTTTGCCTTTGCCTTTGCCTTTGCCTTTGCTTTGCCTTGCCTTGCTTTACTTTGTTTTCCCTTGCCTTTGCCTTGCCTTTGCCTTGCCTTGCCTTGCCTTGCCTTGCTTTGCCTTTGCCTTTGCCTTTGCCTTTGCCTTTGCCTTGCCTTGCTTTGCCTTGCCTTTGCTTTGCTTTGCTTTGCTTTGCTTTGCTTTGCCTTTGCCTTTGCCTTGCCTTTGCCTTTGCCTTGCCTTGCCTTGCCTTGCCTTGCTTTGCCTTGCCTTTGCTTTGCTTTGCCTTGCCTTTGCCTTGCCTTTGCCTTGCCTTGCCTTGCCTTGCTTTGCCTTGCCTTTGCTTTGCCTTGCCTTTGCCTTGCCTTTGCCTTGCCTTGCCTTGCCTTGCCTTGCTTTGCCTTTGCCTTTGCCTTTGCCTTTGCCTTTGCCTTTGCCTTTGCCGTTGCCTTTGCCTTTGCCTTTGCCTTTGCCTTTGCCTTTGCCTTTGCCTTTGCCTTGCCTTTGCCTTTGCCTTTGCCTTTGCCTTTGCCTTTGCCTTTGCCTTTGCTTTGCTTTGCCTTGCCTTGCCTTGCTTTACTTTGTTTTGCCTTGCCTTGCCTTGCCTTTGCCTTGCCTTTGCCTTGCCTTGCCTTGCCTTGCCTTGCTTTGCCTTTGCCTTTGCCTTTGCCTTTGCCTTTGCCTTGCCTTGCTTTGCCTTGCCTTTGCTTTGCTTTGCTTTGCCTTGCCTTTGCCTTGCCTTTGCCTTGCCTTGCCTTGCCTTGCCTTGCTTTGCTTTGCTTTGCCTTTGCCTTTGCCTTTGCCTTTGCCTTTGCCTTTGCCTTTGCCTTGCCTTGCTTTGCCTTGCCTTGCTTTACTTTGTTTTGCTTTGCCTTTGCCTTGCCTTGCTTTGCTTTGCTTTGCTTTGCCTTTGCCTTGCCTTTGCCTTTGCCTTGCCTTGCCTTGCCTTTGCCTTTGCCTTTGCCTTTGCCTTTGCCTTTGCCTTTGCCTTGCCTTGCTTTGCCTTGCCTTTGCTTTGCTTTGCTTTGCTTTGCTTTGCTTTGCCTTGCCTTTGCCTTGCCTTGCCTTGCCTTGCCTTGCCTTGCCTTGCTTTGCCTTTGCCTTTGCCTTTGCCTTTGCCTTTGCCTTTGCCTTGCCTTGCTTTGCCTTGCCTTGCTTTACTTTGTTTTGCTTTGCCTTTGCCTTGCCTTGCCTTGCCTTGCCTTGCCTTGCTTTGCTTTGCCTTTGCCTTGCCTTGCCTTGCCTTGCCTTGCCTTGCCTTGCCTTGCGTTGCTTTGCTTTGCCTTTGCCTTTGCCTTGCCTTTGCCTTTGCCTTTGCCTTTGCCTTTGCCTTTGCCTTTGCCTTTGCCTTTGCCTTTGCCTTTGCCTTTGCCTTTGCCTTTGCCTTTGCCTTTGCCTTTGCCTTTGCCTTGCCATGGGTTCACCATCATGGGTATAGAGTTTCCTGCTCAGGCATGGAGTTTTACTAGAAGACCTCCAAAGTCCCTTCTCTCTCTTATTCTGTATTCTGTAGACCTCGCTGCTAACACCTTCTCCTGTTCTTTTTCTCCCCAGGCCCTGCTGCAGGCCTTGTGCTGTCTACACCCTCATTCCCAGTTTCCGTCTCTCATGGTAAGAGCGCCTTGCTTCCAGTCTCGTTGAATTTTTCTTCTTCGGTGCCCGCCTACTTCCAGATCCGATGGCGTTTCATCCCCGGCCAGTGGCTGGTGTTGATTGTGAAAGCCGATAACTGCCAGGCAGACAATGGTACCCGTCAGTGGTGGGACGCTTGCGAGATCACAGTGGCGGAAGCAAAGAGATACAGGCACCGAGCAGAGTGGTCTTCCGAAGACACTTCGCTGATACTGCGGGATGCCAGAGTAGAAGATTCGGGAATTTATAACATCAAGGTGCTGGCCTTGGGGGTCCGAGTGTCAGCCAACATCAACCTAACTGTGATCAATGGTAAGAGAATGAAAATAGGTCTGTACTCGCGGGGAAGGACATCTCTGGAGAAGTCAAGAAAGTTGAGATGTCAACTGCAATACAATTGTTCATGGCATCAGAGTTGTGCAGGAGTAACAGAATAACAGAGTTGGAAGAGACCTTGGAGATCTTCTAGTCCAACCCCCTGCTCAGGCAGGAAACCCTATCCCATTTCAGGCAAATGGTTACCCAATCTATTCTTAAAAACCTCCAGTGTTGGAGCACCCACAACTTCTGGAGGCAAGTTGTTCCACTGATTAATTGTTCTAACTGTCAGGAAATTTCTCCTTAGTCCTAGGTTGCTTCTCTCCTTGATTAGTTTCATGTGTTGCTTCTTGTTCTGAGTTGTGTAATTGTGGCCATCTTGACTTCCCCACAGGACACAATTGACGGGAGGACCCTAAGTTTTATTTATTGACATTAAATGTTATTTCTTTGTTTTGACTTTATTGCTTTATCTGGTTTATAAGGCTTACACCAGACCTTTAAGATGAATACATTTTCAATAACATTTTCAATAATCTTTACATCTCCTGAGGCTATTAAAATATTAAAAGCAGACGGAATGTCCTTAATTTTATTTCCCAGCCCACATTGTCTGGATTGAAGTTCTCAGGTCCACTCAAAGCAGCTGTTTTCTATGTACAGTAGCACTTCACAGCTAAGTCATGATGGCCAAATCTCCTGCCGATTGGACAGCAATGCCCATATTTCCAAGTTGCACTTTGTCTAGAGTAGTGTTTCCCAATCTTGGGCATGCTCAGCTGCGTAGACTTCAACTCCCAGATTTCTCATCAATGGTTATGCTGGCTGTGGAATTCTGGGATCTGAAGTCTATACGAGTGTTCCTCAAATATGACAACTTTCAGATGTATGGACTTCATGGATCATGGCTCTCCCATCCCTGCTTTATTCATGAGGAAGTAAGCAGCTGATTTGGGAGAGGATTTTTCTTAATTGGGAAATCAAAGCAAATTGGCGGTAGATAGGAGCCAATGGAATTCAAGGTGGGCTGGACATAGATCTCTTGTGGGCACAAAGGGACTTGGGAATGATGACGCATTTGACCCAAGGGTGGGATGCTGTTGGCATTACTGCGGGTTTGGTGCATGCACAATTTTGCATGAATGCTAGACATGTACTCCGTGCGCATGCACATTTGACCATAAATGCAATAAAAATTGCTCTGCGCACGTGCAGAAGCAAAAAGCAAGATGGCAGCCTTTACAGTGGCGCTGGGAGAACTGGTTCAGGGGCGTGGCAGGCCTGGGTTGCTGCCGTTTCCAGCGACCCAGGCCGCCAAATTACTACTGGTCCAAACCGGTAGGAACCCACCACTGATTTGACTCCTCAGCCTGGTCATCCCCTCCCCTAGCTGGGTGATTTGCATTTTTAGACTTCCAAGATTCTGTTAATGTAGCTTTACAATAGAGTAGAATTAGTTCCTCCAATTGTGTTTCTTGTTTGGGAAAGTGAACAGAAGGAACCCTCAAAGGGCTGAGGTGTGCTTAGCATTAAAAAAAAAACGTCTTTTTTTAAAAAAATCTTAACAGAAACCAGCAATCCCCTCTTGAATGGTGCTGCCTTTGATGATCAGAGAAGAGGGATCTCTTCTAGCAAAAGCACAAATGTAGCAGGTTTGTATGGGAGATGGAAATAATTAGAAAAGAAAACCAGGAATTAAATGGAATGTGGAAGGGGGAAATGACTATCAGGTACTGGAACATGAAACTTAATCATGCTTTTAGACATTATCTCTATCCATCACATGCTAAAGAGGGATCACCTGCTTTCCAGTATACAGATTTAGCAGAGTTGGAAGGGACTTTGTTGGTCATCTAGTCCAACCAGGAGTGGGTTCCGGCAGTCACTACTGCCGGTTTGTTCGTGGGCGATCTGCGCATGTGCAGAAGCAAAGAACAATATGGTGGTGCCTACAGCGCTGCCCAGAGAACCAGTTTGGGGGGCATGGCAGGCCTGGGTGGCTGCCAGTTCCAGTGACCCAAGCCGCCAAACCACTACCAGTTCGGCTGAACCAGTCCGAACCGGTAGGAACCCACCACTGAGTCCAACCCCCCACCCAAGCAGGAGACCCTGCCTATACTATTTCTAACAGATGGCAGCCCAGTCTCTTCTTGAAAGCTTCCAGTGATGAAGCTCTTACAACTTCCGAAGGCAAAGCTGTTCTGTTGGTTGATTGTTCTCACTGTCAGAAAATTCCTCCTTATTTCTAGGTTGAATCTCTCCTTGATCAGCTTCCATCCATTATTCCTTGTCTGGCCTTTGGATGCCTTGGAAAATAGCTTGACCCCCTCCTCTCTGTGGCGGTCCTATTTTCCATCTCTGTACTGCTGCTGCTATGTAATATAAATGGACTAAAGCTGGAATAAGCAAAGGCTGCTCTCTTTGGAACAGTCAATGCTAATTATCCCCCAGATTGCTTCCAGTGGCTCTGAACAGTTCTGAGCCTTTTGATACAGACAGAAAAACAAAGATGCAGTTAATGTAAATCAGTATTTTTCTACCTCAGCAACATTATCATGTGTGGACTTAAAGTCCCAGAATTCTGCAGTCAAGATGGCTGGCTGGGATATTCTGAGAGTCGAAGTCAGCATCTGTTAAATTTGCTGAAGTTGAGAGACACTGATATATATTGTTGCCTGGTGTTTATGGTTTTCTCGCTCCCGGTTTTGGCGTGCCTCTTCTCCCATTTGTACCAGTAAATTGTGTTGATCTTGCTGGTATTTAATAAAAAAATCATCAATAGCAATATAACTTGTATACCACTTCACAGCCCTCTCTAAGTGGTTTACAGAGTCAGCATATCCCAACCATCTGGGTCCTCATTTTACCCACCTTGGAAGGACAGGAGGCTGAGTCAACCTTGAGCCTGGTGAGATTTGAACTGCCAAATTGCAGTCAGCCGGCAGTCAGCAGAATTAGCCTACAGTACTGCATTCTAACCACTGCGCCACCACATCTTATAATCAAGCACTGTGTATAGATATGGAGTTTTGGAAGTATGCAAGATACAAACTGAACTGGAAAATTTCCAAATGCATAGTTTGGAAGATGCAAACTGAATTAGAAATTATGTTTAGTAATGTCCCCACATTTCTGTGTTGAAACTTGTGACATTTTACCCTGTTTCCCTGACAATAAGACCTCCCCGGATAATGAGTGCATGCGCTAATTCAACAGGAATAGGTTACCACACCAGCCACGTTGGAGGAAATTCCCTCATTGCATAACTATTAAATGTGCAATAGCTTAATCTTCTCTTTTTCCCTTACCACCCCACAGTGATGTCATCATATTATGGGTGCTGGACAACCAGCTCACAATATTTGTCTGACTTTAGAAGAAGACATATTGGCACGGACTTTCTCCTTCCAAATCTTGAATCGTACGATGCTGTTTCAGCATCAGATAACTCTGCCTGTTTCATGTCAATCAATTGAATTGTTGATCTTGATTGAATAACAAAGAAAAGATTCGATATTCATTTATCCACAAGAATAGAACAGAACAGAATAATGGAGTTGGAAGGGACCTTGGAAGTTTTCTAGTTCAACCCTTGCTCAAGAAGGAAACCCTATATCATTTCAGACAAATGGTTGTCCAATCTCTTCTTAGAAAACCTCCAGTGATGGAGCACCCACAATTTCTGGAGGCAAGCTGTTCCACTGGTTTATTGTTCTGTCAGGAAATTTCTCCTTAGTTCTAAGTTGGTCCTCTCCTTGATTAGTTTCCATCCATTCCTTCCTGTCCTGCCTTCAGGTGCATTGGAGAATAGGTTGATCCCCTCTTCTTTGTGGCAGCCCTTCAAATATCGGAATACTGCTATCATGTTGCCCTTAGACATTTTTCACTAGAGACATGTCCATTTCCATCAACCGTTCTTCATATGTATCAGGTCCCAGATATTTCTACAGGAACATTGGCATTTTGGTGGGAGGAAGAGGGGAAGGAATGGAGTGGTCTGTATATGAAGTTCCTGTTTCCAGTTTCTGTTTCTGTTTCCCGTATTACTGTGCTAATCTCTATATGACGTTTCTATTTTTTGCACTACTGTGTTAGTCTCTGTTTCTGTTACCCTGCAATGATGTAGTGTGGGAGAGGTTTGGTTAGCATTGCTTAAATGGCTGGTTTTAAGTGATAAGCTTCAGTTCATGCCTAGATTTCTTGTTATCACAAACCTTCCAATAATAAAGCTCCTTTTGCAGTTTCAGTTTCAGAGTCCTACTTTCTTGGGAAGATTGGAGAGGCAAGACCTTACAATATGTTTTAGTCTCCAGTCCCCTAATCATCTTTCTTCCTCTTCTCTACACTCTTTCTAGAGTCTCAACATCTCTTTTTATAGTGCGGCAACCAAATCTGGATGCAATATTCAAAGTGTGGTCTTACCAAGACATTATAAAGTGGTATTAAGACTTCATAATGATATAAGGACTGTGGACTTGGGCAGAATTCAGACTAGAAACTTCCAAGGTCCCTTCCACTTCTATAATTTGATGATTATGTTTCTTACTAAGCGGAGCCAGCCACCTCTTGAAGCAAGCAGTTCAGAGGTGGGTTCCTACTGGTTTGGACTGGTTCGGACTGGTTCAGCCAAACCGGTAGTGGTTTGGTGGCCTGGGTTGCTGGAACTTGCAGTGACCCAGGTCTGCCACTCCCCCAAACCAGTTCTGCCATCTTAATTTTCAGTTCTGTGCATGCACAGAACAATTGTAATTGCACACATTTATTTATTTTTGTTTTTTAAAATTTTTGTACATGCACAGACCCATTTTGTGCAAATTTGCACATAGCAAATTTTTTGCACATATCGAACCGGCAGTAATGCCGGGAGCAACCCACCCCTGAGGCAGTTCCTTTATCTAGCCATTCTTCTCACGGCAGGAAGTTCATACTCATATTTCACTGAGCTTGGCTTCCTTGCTATTCCCAGCTGCTGGTTGTTGGCCAGCTCTGCAGCTTGAGACACTCGGAAATGGAAGTGTAAGGTTTCCTAATAATGCCCTAATTGATTTATGAGTATCGAGTCAAGTTTCAATACAAAACTAATCATTTATTAGGAGCATCATAGGCAAGATCTTTTCACAATCAGATCTAAGCTTTGTTTGATTTATGGCTGCACTTTACCCCAGTTCCTTCCCTCCCCTCAGTCTGTGTCATAAATCACATTCCCCTATGAGATGCAGCCCTCCCAAGCCTGCTGCAGTAATCTGAGATCCAACTTCAGTCGACAGTATGAGTGGAATGCACTCCCCCTCCTTCTCTCACTATGACAACCTTGGGAGTTGATAGGATTCTTTCCTCTTGCTTCTTCCTGAGGAAATCATGGCGGTGATCCTGTCCAATGTCTCTTGTAGCAGCTCCAGTCCCTTTGGTAAAGGCGGAATTTGGCAGAGACTATACGGTGACCAATATCATCCGACTGAGCTTAGCTGGCCTGATTCTCTGTCTCCTCGGATTCATCATAGCAGAGGTAAATGGCTATGTATTGTGTTTCTCCTCCAGCCCTCCGTCATATTGCTTGTCCAGTTTGCTGAATGGAGAGTTAAAGATGACCTTGATATCAGTGGTGGGATCCAAATTTTTTTTACTATCAGTTCTGTGGGCTTGGCTTGGTGGGTATGGCAGCAGAAGAATACTGCAAAATCCCTATTCCCTCCCCTCTCCAAGGCAAGGATACTGTAAAAATTCCATTTCCACCCTACTCCAGGGGAAGAATACTGTAAAATCTCAATATCCTCCCCACTCCTGGGGGAAGGATACTGTAAAATCCCAATTCCCTCCCCACCCCACTAACCTGCTTTCCAGCTCTGATCTCCTGTGCAGGGCAACAGAAGAAGACCCAGCCAATCAGCTGGGACTCTGACCAGCTGGGACTCGGGAGGCAGAGAATAGATAGGGGCGGGGCCAGCCAGAGGTGGTATTTGCCGGTTCTCCGAACTACTCAAAATTTCCACTACTGGTTTGCTAGAACCGGTCAGAACTGGCTGAATACCACCTCTGCTTGATATGCTCTTTCCTTGGGGGAAAGACAATACAGGTAGTCCTCAATTTACAACATTTCATTTAATGACCATTTGAAGTACTGAAAATGTGACCAATGACCATTTTTCACACTCTTGACTATTGCAGCATCCCCACGGTCACCTGATTGGAATTTGGATGCTTGGCAATTCTAGTTCATATTGATGACAGTCACAGCATCCTGGGGTCATGTGATCACCTTTTGCAACCTTCTGACAAGCAAAGTCACTGGGGAATCCAGATGTAATTAGCAACCCTGTTACTAACTCAACAACTGCAGTGATTCGCTTAACAACTGGGACACGGAAAGTTATAAAATGGGGCAAAACTCACTTAACAGCTCGCTTAGCAACAGAAAGTTTGGATTTAATTGTGGTTATAAGTTGAGGACCACCTATCGTTCAGCGTCTGGATTTTCAACATTTGCAGGATGGGTAATCCTTGACTTTGGCCACTATTGGGCCTGAAATTTTGGTTGTTATTTGTTGTACTCAAGTAACCAAGCTCGATTTTATGGGTGGTTTTTTTATGACAGATGTTAAGTGAGTCACCGTGGTCATTAAGCAAATCACATGATGATTAAATGGATCATGTGATCATAAGTTTGAATCCAGCTTATCCATTGCATTTTTTTGGACTAGGAAATGGCAAAAAAAATGTTGCGAAATGTGATCATGTGGCCATTGGATGCTAAAACCAGTTGTAGATGTGAGCTGGTTGCCAAGCACCCGAAATATGTTTCTGTCACTGTGAGGGCGGTAAGGCAGTCATAACTCGGAGGACAATTCATAAGTAACTTTTTCAAGTTACATCATAACTTTGAATGGTCATTAAAGAACCAGTTGTAAATTGAGGATTACCGATATTTGCTTGAGCAGATCTTAGATTTCCTTCCTGGGTGATACCCAAGCAATGCTAACTTCACTCTGCCATGAAATCCTTCAAGGCTCCTCTCTTATATATACCAGAGTACAGTCTGAATCTTGAAATTCAACCACGCCAGGCCATCTTTCAGTCTAGATCTGTGGGGGGTTTGTAGAGAGGGGGAGGTTCTAGATCTCATCCCCATCTCGATGATTGTATCTCTCCGGAGATGGGAGAGTTACTGAAGTCCACGGCTCAACAACAGATGCCTTTCTACCTTATCAAATCCCTTGTCATTGCAAGATCAAGAAAATGAAGGACGTGGATTTCCACAAGATGGAGTAAGCACAGATTCCTGGAAAAATGTTAGATAAACTTCCCTGCTCTGTTGATAGGAAATCTCTTTGAGATGATTGTACCTGTCTTTAGAGCAGGAGATCTCTGACAAAAATTTTTTTCGAACCTCCTCTGTGGGTGTGGCCTCCTTTGTGGGAGTGGCTTGCCGACCATGTTCTCTCTCTCTCTTTCTCTCTCTCTCTCTTTTTTCTCTCTCTCTCTTTCCTTCCTTTTGTCTCTCTGTCCCTTTTTCTTTTTTTTTCTTTCATCTCTCACTTTTTCTTTCTTTTTTTCTTTATTTCTTTCTTCCTTTCTTTCGCTTTTTCTCTCTGTGTGAGTCTGTGTGTGTCTGTGTGTTAATTTTGGAACCTCTTCTGTAGGTGTCGCCTGCTTTCCGGGTCCACTGGTGGAACCTCTTCTAACCGGTTTGGTAGATTTGACGAACCGGTTCTACCGAACTGGTGCGAACTGGTAGGAACCCACCTCTGGTCTCCAACCTTGGCAACAGCCGGCTGGGGAATTCTGGGAGTTGAAGTCTGCCAGGCTTTAAGTTGCCACGGATGGAGACCCTCTGCTTTAGAGGGATATCTCCAGAAAGGGTTAAAAGAAATAAGATGGTGATTGCAGTCATGCTATTGGAATTGCGATCTTGACTTTCTCACCCTACTCTTACAGAGATTCCTAAGAAAGGGACTTGTCTTAAAGAGATAATGATTTGTTTGTTCCCTCTTTTAATGAACGTAATTACCAAGGAAATAGATTCCCATCTAGATATTTATCTATCCTGCTCTATGCATTTTGGGGAGAGAAAATCCCCCAACATCTTAGTGAAAAGCCGGCATGTGGCCTTAGGTCCAAGAAACTGATGCTTCCTGGGTACAATAGAGAGGCAGCATCTGTGACATCCTTGTGCAGCCTCAAGGCAGGCAGATGTTGATGTGATACTCATGGACCACAACTATAATGTTTTTGGGGTTTCCCGCCCCGTCCCAGCATTGTTAGGCAGGCAACCTTTTATTGCAGGATCTAAATGGAAGTATGATCTAGTATAGCAATAGTACTTAGACTTATATACCGCTTCACAGTGCTTTACAGCCCTCTCTAAGGGGTTTACAGAGTCAGCCTATTGTCCCCAACAACGTGGGTCCTCATTTTACCGACCTCGGAAGGCTGGAAGGTTAAGTTAACCTTGAGCCAGTCAGAATCGAACTGCTGGTAGCTGGCAGTCAACAGAATTAGCCTGCAGTACTGCATTCTAACCACTGCGCCCCCCACAGCTCTTTTTATAATCCAACTAGACTGGAGAAAATAAAAAGACTGAATCAAGAGCCAAGCTAAGGTTCTGTGGGAGATGGGTAAGCTTTTGTTGATCTACAGACTCAGCATTAATCTGATACATATAATCTAATTTATCAAGTTGCAACTATGAAAATAGACAAGGCTGGAGCTCAACTGCCTGGTTCTTCTGCTCACTAGGTGTTGAAGAAAGTCAGAGATTGTTCTTCTTTTTACAGAATGTTGCCTCCAGACCGCGAGAGACAAGGGTGCATCAGATGGAAATTCCCTTCTCCTCCTCCCCAGTTGAGCAATGTTTCCTGACTTGTGAAAATCACCCAAGTTAGGTGGATGTGGACAAAAAACACCTTGTAAAATTTGTTGCTGATCTTCTGTGGTCCTTCTTTGCAACAGGCCACTAAAGTATTTGTTGTAGGGTGGATAGACTCTCCTTTCTAGGATGAAAGTTCCTAGGACTCAACACTATGAAGTCTACCATTGCACCACTTCGCCTTTGCTCTGTAGCTTCTGGAAAGGGGTTGTAAGCCCACTGCTGGCTAGAATGCACAGATGAATCACAGATGAATCACAGATGAACAGCATTGGCATGTGACATGAGGCTTATGTGCTTAGAAGATTGCACCCTCAAAAACGGGTACAGGAACCGGCTGTAGGTCTGAACAAAGCCACTTCCTCAAGTGCTTTTAATTTTTTTGCTGTCCAAATAGTTGGACTTCTATTCTTGTAAATCTCAACTAGCAAGTCAAAGTCCCCAAGGTGCTTTTTCAGGTGGCAACTAACTAAACAATTTGGGTTGAACAACCTTGGAATCAGTAATGGCATCCTATTTTCTTCACTACTGGTTTGATAGCGGGAACGTGCATGTCTGGGTATGCGCAGAACCTTCTGCGTGTGTTTGTGCATGCGCAGAAGGTCCTTGATGATGTCTGGGTGGGTGGGTGGAGCCTCGTGCCGCTGCCACTACCGGCTTGCCTGAACTGGTGTGAACCGGCAGCATACCACCTCTGCTTGGAATGGGGTGGGAGTAGGAATGGATTTCCAGAGGACAACATTGCAGATTACAGGAACCAGGAGCACCACTCAGGTGACTTTGAGGACACAGATAAACCTCCAAGTGCTTCAACGACCCTCTAAAAGGATGCAAATGACCAGCTGTCTGCAAGGAGCATAAATCCTTCCATTCCCCCACCATCCTGTCAGAACTGAATAAGCTTCTTGGATGAGAAGTGAAACATCTTCAAAAGAAAAAAAACCCCAGAAAGTCCAGTTGCCTCTTGAAAAAGCACCTTTGGGACAACCATGATCTGGATGACTGAGAATATATACAGACTTTTAGCAATTCAAAGCATTCCATGTTTGCTGGAATGATGGGATTGAATTGCAATGTATTTTGGAGAGCCTTTGGCTGGAGATGGTTGGACCAGGAAGTTGGAGGTATCCCTGGAGAACAAGCTTGATCCAATTCAAGTTCTACAAGAGGCAATCCTGAAAGCATCTACAGTGGTTTGATTTTCTTTTTCCTTGAACATCTCCCCTGAAGTGGGTTCCTTGGTGCTCTCTGAGCTTGTTTTCTTGCAGATATTTCATTACCCAAACTAGGTGACATCAGTGCCAGTGAAAGCAAATCCTACTCCCTACCAGCACTGATGATGTTACCTAGTTGGGTCATGAAATGTTGCAAGAAAATACCAAATTCAGGGAGCACCAACCCGAGCTACAAATATTCATAGAAATATTCTCCTTTATTGAAGACCTCACAGCTTTTCTAGCAGTCGATGTCCCTAGTGAGTATCTCTGTAGGCCTGACACTTCATGTCTCCTGAAAATCATTGCTGATCTTCTATCAGAGACTGTACTCACATCTTCATTGTCTACCTGGAGCAAGCTAAGGTAACTCAAGCCCAGGGGCCAGCAACCTTAAACACTCAAAGAGCCACAAAGGTCCTAACTGGAAGCCCCCTGTTCAATTATGGAGCCAACTGGAAGTCCGGTTCCCCCACCAAAGTCTCCTCCTAGCGCGGCGTCCTTTTTCCTCTACCTGCCCTAACTGAAAGCCCTATCAATTGTGGAGCTGACCAGTGACAGGGAGCTGCAGCAAAGGGATGAAAGAGCCACATGTGGCTCCAGAGCCGCAGGTTGCTAACCCCTGCTCTAGCCCATAAATGCTTCGAATAAAGAGTTTGGTTATAAGGTGCTACAGGATTTGTTGTATTTAACACAAAGGGCTAAGCCGTGGCTGGCTTAAATATGGTTGAAGGCATAAACTACAATTAGCTGGATTTACATAATACACAAAGCAAGATTAGTATGCCAGAATGTGTCTGAATGATGAGTGAGTAAAGCCAGTATTCAGGTTTTGGGAGTCTGAATCTTGCAACTGGCCTTTTAAATGAGGTATGGGGGCCATACTCTGAAAATGTTTGGTGGTCACTGGAGGTGACCCTCAGGATTTTGTGATGGGTGCAAAGGCAGCTCTGGGATCCAAAGTTATGCATTCTGTCTAAGCCAGAAAATTTTCCTGGTTTAATTCACTGTCAGGGTTCAGCTTGGTACTTCCTTATGAATCTAGCCAGTTGTGGTTTATTTAATGAAACATGGTGAAGCAACCTGTGGTTTTTTGAGTAAGGTAAACCTGCTTATTATTTGCCATTGTTTAAACCCATTATCATAGATTGGACTTCAATTTTATGCATCCTGTCCTTCTCCACATCAGATGAAAGATTCAGTACTGTTGATTTATTTCATCCATAATTTATTGAGCAAGCAATAGTACCTACCAAAGAAATCACATTGTAGCTTACCAAGGTCGTACCGCCTACAACCCACCAGTGCACTGCACCACCTCAGCTCTATGAACAGTCTATATTGCACAGTAAGAAAATAACTTAAAAATAGAATAAGATGCACAGGAAAGTCCGTCAAGGCCAGCAAGCGGTGTCTTCAGTGCATTCATAGATAATTGAAACTTGCTAATATTGGAATTGTTGCTAGAGAGCAGAGCCACACCACACCATCTGTAAGTGGAAAGAAGAAGGTAGGTAGATTAATCCACCATTCAATTATTTGATACACTGAGATGCCACATCACTCAAAAAAGACTGTGTGGAGCTTTTCTCAGATAATCATCCAACAGCTGGATGTTTGAGAATGAATAAAATGAGTGATCCTTCTTTTTTTCCCCAAAGATTTTTTTATGTTTTTATTCTCTTACATACCATTTTAAGTATACATTCACATAATTGTTATTCTTCTTTACGTTTATCATTCTTATACATTTATTATTTCGTTTAATAAGTCATAAAGTACAGTTTGGGTTGCTTTATTTACCATCCCTTCCTCCTTTTGTAACTCCCCCTTGTTTTCCTTTCCTTTTCTCCCTCCCTGCCCTCTCTACTTCCTTCCTTCCTCCTCCCTTCCCTTTCTCCTACTCCTGCTCTTCCCCTTCCTAACCTCTCTCCTGCTCTTTCTCTCCCTTCCATCCTCCTCTCTCTACCTCTTCTTTCCCCCGTCTCCCTTTCATTCTCTCCTCCTTTCTCCCTTTCTTTTTCTATTATTATTGGTAAATATTTTAAAACTCAGTTTATGTTTCCTTGAGATGGAATTTCCGCCAACTGAAATATAATTTAGTATCATTTCTTATTCCCTCTCCTAGTGTACCCTAGTTACGTTCCCCCTCCCTTTATATCTCGCTCTTGAATATATACTTATATATTTAATATTTTCTTTTCTGTTTTCCCCATTTTCCCCTTCTCCCCCCCCCCTTTTCCATTTAATAATGTGTTCTCTGGGTACTTTATCTTCTCCCTACTTTCTTTTCTAGTTTGCTTTCTCTAGTTAATCATAAAATCTTCCCCATGTCTTGAAATACTCTGATTCCTCTTTATCCTTTATTTTCATTGTCAACCTATTCATCTCTGCACAATCTAAGTGATCCTTCTTCATGAGTTCTTCACTCAGCCAACTGTGAACATGGCTTTAAATTTTTCCTACCAGAAAAAAAAAACATCTTCTGGTTCATCAAGTGGAAGCCAGACAGAATGATTCACTGTCACATTATGCAGGATATCCTGATGTAAGATTCTGAAAACCTCCCACGATGACTCAGCTTTTTCATTTGAAACCCTCTGCCTATTTAAAACTGGAGTGAATTTTAGTCTGGGAGCATCTTAATGCACACAACAAAAGGTGAATTTTACTCTTCCCATCAATGACCAATATGTAAAGAAATAAATGGTGGGAAAAATAAATAAACAATGTATAATGTAATAATATGCCATAAAGGAAGCAATGTCATGAAAGAAAGTTGCAGAAAATGTTCTGATTCAGTTGAAATTACCCATACAATTTGCTAAAGGAATGTTTCTCAACCTTAGTGGCTTTAAGATGGGTGGACTTCAACTCCCAGAATTCCTTAGGTAGCCATGATGGCTGACTTCAGTTCTGGGAATTGAAGTCCATCCATCTTAAAGCCTCCAGAGTTGCCAACACTGTTCTAACTCAATGCCCTGTTTCCAACTCAACATTGGTCCATGTTATCCTGAGATGATGGGAATTGGGCACCCTATGTTTAGATTTGGGAAGTGCTAATCCCTTAAATCTGCATTAAAATGCAAACAGAACCATTTTTCCACTCCTATTTAAGAATCGATGGCAGAACTCAGAGAAAATGAAAGTATCTTTTCTTGCTTCCCCCACCTCTACTTACTCCATTTTGCCAATTGGATACTGGAGGTTCCGGAAAGAGGAGAGGAAGTGGTAGGTCTTGTGCCTGGAAGAAACAAGGGAGGAGAATGAGGGGGAAAAAAGAGAGAAAATAGTGTATCACAATCTTGCACCTTCTGGTCTTCTGAATCCATGGCTGCCCTCAGGGTATGATCTAGGAATTCAAGATGGCAGTCACAAAAGTATATGAAGCTATGCCTGTTTTTTTAATGTGCATCAATTCACATAAAAATCCATCAGAGATTAGACTGTGCAGTTGTGGACATCATCTTTTAAACTATAATCTGCAGATGTTCCTGGATGAATCCATTATATCTACTTAATAGCCCTCAACTTAGTTATGATGGATCTCCCCAAGACCACACATACCCCATCCCCAGTCACATGGCTACACTTTGGGAGCATAATAACCAGCCTGCATTTATAACCATTTGCAGTATCCTACAATCACATGGGCATGTTTTATAACTTTTGGTTGATTCAGGAAGGTTGACTCATCCTTTCATCTTTCCGAGGCGGGTAAAATGAGGACCCAGATTGTTGAGGGCAATTGGCTGGCTCTGTCAACTGCTTAGAGAGGCCTGTAAAGCAATATTATCATTTTCACAAAACTGGTCCATCGCAAACAATTTGTTTGCTTAATGACTGGCACTAAAAAGGCCATAAAATCAGGCCAGTCACATGGGTGACCCCTTTACCGCCGTCATGGCTTATAATGGACTGGCTCCATTACGATTCTGTGTTGTGGACTGCTTGTATATTTTGAGGGAAATTTTTTAACGGTAGATAACCTGTGACCTGTTGGGTGACTGTTTCAAATATATTGCGTTTATCTTAAAAAAAACCAAAACGGAATGACTATGGGCAATCAAAAAATCAATGAGAGCGACTTTTGACTTCCTACCATCTTCCCCATTGATTTGCCTAGTAGGAAGCTGGCAGGAAGTATTAGAAATAATGAACACAATACAGCAGATGACTAGGGCAGTGATGGTATGACAGCTTTGAAGTAGTCACAGCTTTGCCCAATTTCAGTCCCAGGGGACTTATCGTTTCTGGATTTTGGACATATTCTTTAAGTTAGTTCTATGAAAGGTGCCTTGATTCAAAAATTGTTTCCTTACAACACACTGTTTTGACCAATTGACAATTACAAATAATCAAACAGATACAGGGGGTTTAGTAGTATATAAATAAAATAAAAAACATTTAACAGGAAAAGAATTAGCAATCAGAATGCCACTTCTCAACTATGTGCCATGATTTTTGGGTAATCAGGAGTTGTAAAAAAAGGGGAGTTGGATCAATGGCGTTCCCCTCTCCCCCAGCAGACCCAACCTCAGCATCTGCACACTAAATAACACCTGTACAAACTTACTTAGTACAGAAATCTGCATTGACATTATACAGTTTTCAGAACTATTCATAAGCCTGTAAAACCCACTGGCTTTGTAGCTAGCATTTTTTAGTTCAAATGTGTTTCCTTTTGTGGAAATGTCCTCTCTGAGATAAGGAAGAAGTGGTTGGCAAACACTGTGAAGAAAATGGCATGCAGTTTCCCACATCGATGTATTGTTATTCCAAATGCAGACATCTGCAATTATTCCAGAAGCAGGGAGGGGTATTTTCACCGATTCACCTTCCTCCACAGTTATGGGCTTGGGAGAACAGTCATGATCACCTGTTAAGAGAAGAAATTCATAATTTTTTAATCATTTCAGGCGCACAAGTCTGTTTGGACCAAAATTATACCTCCTTTGGCCTGGAAACCACAATGCCTATATTAATTTGTTAAGTACTGTACCTCAGTAAGTACTATTCAGGGGTGGGTTCCTGCCAGTACTAACCTCTTCTATAGAAGAGGTTCCACAAATCTACAGTGCCGTTTAGAACCGGTTCCAGCTCCCTGCTCCCCGCCCGTCCACACATCATCAAGATGAAAAGTGAGAGGAGGAATTCTAAGAGTTGAAGTCAACAAGTCTTAAAGCTGTCAAGTTTGAACACCCCTGGGTTTTTTTTCCACTGAAGGGTTAGGGGTGGAAGGGTCTTGTAACTTGACAGCTTTAAGACTTGCGTGTTTCAAATGCCAGAGTTCCTGGGCCAACATGACTGGAGGAGGAATTCTGGGAGTTGAAGTCCACAAGTCTTAAAGCTGTCAAGTTTGAACACCCATGGGTATTTTTTCCTTAAAGGGTTAGGGGTGCAAGGGTCTTGTAGCTTGACAGCTTTAAGACTTACGTGCTTCAAATGCCAGAGTTTTTGAGCCAACATTTTGGTTGCTAAGCAAGCACGTTGTTAAGTGAGTTTCACCACATTTTACAACTTGGCCATGCCCACTCAGTCACATGACTGCCAAGCCACTCCCACTTGGTCACATGGCTGGCAAGCCACTCCCACCCTGTCACATGGCCATTCCCACAAAGCAGGCCACACCTACACAAGAGGTTCTAAAAATTTTTGAAATCCACCACTGGTACTATTAAACATTGTGACTAGCCTCATTAGGGTGTCTCCTATGCTATTATTTCTGTAATTTCCTTTGTCTGCATTGTCCCATTGACTTTAAGCTTGCCTATGTTCAGGAAATGACTGAAAATCTTGAATCAAAATGCTATAAGCAGGACTTCAAAGTAAACAGAATAACACCTATACTACGATTCTTCCAATTCCAGGATTTAAAATAAAGGAACAATGTCTTTTGCCCTGCCTGTTAATTTCTTGAACTAACTATTTAGTAAAATACAGGCCATTTTGTCAGGCCCAAAACCAAGAATGACATGTGGCAGTTGTTCCAAGCCCAGTTCTTTTCACACCTGTAGACAGAATCTCTTGCCAGACTGAGGATTAGCGACTTAGAATAACTTTATTGTCACTTTGAATATACACTAATTGGCATTCATTAAAATGAAATTTTGTTGCATACAGCTTTCAAAAGGTCACCACCTCCAATATACACTACACAAACATGACAAAATAAATAAATAAATAAATAAATAAATAAATAAATAAATAAATAAATACAAAATTATGCATATACCCCAGGTATACGACCTCCCCTCCGCTCCCCCCACTTATGGCAGGCGAGCCAAAAAAGGTTCGCCATCACTGCCTTTAGCATCTCAGTGGCTCAGGGAAATGGCTGGAACCTTACAAAACAAATGAATAAATAAAAATAAATAAAATAAATACACACACCTTCTTTCTAGGACTCAACTTAACCACTGCATTGCATTACACTTTTTTTTTCATAGAATTTTTATTTTATTTTCCATCTTCATAGCATATAATCACATGTATACTATTACATAGTCAATATCATGTTGTATTATTAAGTAATTACATCAATTCATCTTACCATCAACTACCAAAGGGGGAAAAAAGCCAGTTATTGGCTCTTCTGCTCTCCATACACCATATTTATACCTTATCCGACACTTTCTTCCCCCTCTCTCCTCCCCCTTTCTACATCCTTTCTTCCCTCCATCTTTTTCTACTCTACATTGCATTACACTTTTTAAAGAGACGTAGCTAGATTCAAGTCATGCTATCTCAGCTAGAAAGACCTTAGAAAAAACCACTTTGGGGGGAAATAACAAGATCAAGATAACCTGTACATTAATGATGGAAATTAGAAACGAATACTTACTTAGTTCTTTGTCACAGGCAACAGAAACTGAAACAGCAAAAGCAAAGATGCAGATGAAATAAAAAACCCATCCATTTCCTTTCCTGAGTAGCATTGCAGATAGTGCCAAATTCCTGGGAGTATCTGAAACAAGTTGATTCACAAAATCAGTTTTTCAAAAGACAAATGATAACTATTATTTAAGACATCAGGGTGGATATGATGTTGTTCTTAATCCAAGCTGTCTGATCCTTGCCTTAAAACTAGTTAATCTACAGCAGAGTAGGGAGAGACAGATGTGCAGAATAAATAAATATTAAATCCAGCTGTTGCAATGAAACAGAACTCATGATGCTTAAAGCATACAGTCCCTTTAAGCTGGAGATGGGTTATTTGTTAAATATTTTTTAAAAAACCAGAAATTAAGGAATTTAGCCAATCTACTCAGAGCTAAAAACTCAGAGCTAGATAATACTAAAACTCTCCTGTCTGTTTGTAACTTCAATTATCTGTAACAGTACCTTGTAACATACAGCAACAGATTTTGAATCAAGGTACTTCAAATGGGCTAGCTTAAAGAATGTGTCCAATATTAGTTTTGAAATTTGACAAAGTCATGGCTGCTCCCAGGGTGTTACACAATCACCCTGACGTGGCCTGGGTATAAACAATGACCATCATTTCCAATAAGTCCTTCCGGTTTCCCATAAGGAAAGTCAAAGGGAGAAAACCAGAAATTGTTCTCAAGTTTAAATAATATTGGTAAAAGAAGACCCCCCTGGATCATAGGTTGTTTAATTTACCAATAAATTCAATTGCTTTCTGCCCATCCTGGTCTATTTAGATTAGGTTTAGTTTATTTAGATTTTATTTCCCCCAAACGCGCCTTTATTATTTTTATAAATAACTTGAGGCAGTGAACTCACCTAATACTCTTTACCTCTCCTGTTTTCCCCACAACAACAACCCTTTGAGTTAGGTTGGGCTGAGACAGAGAGACTGGGCCAAATTCACCCAGCCGGCTTAAATGCCTAAAGTGAGATTAGTTTTCACAGCCTCCCAACTTCTAGTTTGGTGCCTTCCCTTCTAAATTAAATTGGTTTCTCTGAGAAATAGAGCCCTTTGGGCTGCCTATTTAATGTGATTTCCATTTAATAAAAATGTAATTAAAGAAATCTTTCATAATCAGAGAGAAAAGAACAATCACAATCTTCTCTATTATTTTCATTTTAATGAATGAAACTTTTAGAATAGAATAGAATAGAATAGAATTCTTCATTGGCCAAGTGTGATTGGACACCCAAGGAATTTGTCTTTGGTGCATATGTTCTCAGTTTACATAAAAAGACAAGATACATTCATCAAGAATCATAAGGTACAACACTTGCTGTAATTTGAAAACTTTTGTGGACACAAGGAAAATAAAATTCTAGGGATGAATTTAGATCTTTCCCATTGATATCTATAAAAGAAAGCCCCTGGTCTCTTCTCTAAATGCAACTATTAGGGAATTGATACTGATTCTAAACTAAAGCTCCCTTTTTACAATCCTGTAATCCCTTAATTTGGGGTAGCAGAGGTGCTCACAGCATTTTTGTATGGGACCTAGGAGAGAAATATCTGCTGCTACCTAGAATTGAACTCTCAACCTTCCGAATGGGAGACAAGATTCTTCACCACTAAACCATCACGCCACTCAGAAGTGATTCTAAAATATATGTCAGAAAAAGGTCTTGGGAACGTGTATGAAATGCTAGATTTCTTCAAAAAGCAAGGTTCATATTTATTTGTGAGCTGTTTCAAGATTTGTTGAATTCAAGTTTTGTTGAATGAAATAAAATTGGGCGAGATATAACCGATAGTTTTCTAACCATGCTGACTGGTTTCACAGATTTTGCTAACCAAAGTCTTACAAAACATACGTTGCTGAGTACAGAACAATTTTCATATTGATAGAGAACTAAGAAATATTTAGAAAGTTAAGAAATAGCCAAGTCTGGAGTGTTAGAAATCACTGAGCAGAAAAAAACAACAATGATTTCAAAACTGAAATAAGAATCCAATAATTAGTTTTTTTCTAGAAAGCAGAAATCTTTTGGTTTCATTAGTGATATTAAATGCGGCATTCACTCAAAAGCTACAGGCAAGAACTGGAAGAATGGAAGAATCCATGGCTTGTCTTCCTACCGACATTTTTTACTCCTCATCTAGAAATTTTGTAGAAAATCCTCTCGCTTGAACAGTGGTTCAAGAAGTAGGATTGAGAAGGCAAAATGCCCTCTCAGCAAACTGGTAGAAACACCCCCCCACACACTACTCTTGAAGCTTTGTTCAGTACAATACGCTAAGCAAACCTTTCAGTTTCCTCTTCTCCTGAATCAGAAAACCAACATATTATAAAGACTTATTCCATTCCTCACCTCTTTGAAATGATTCCGTGGTTCTCTGTGATTTCCTGCACCAACTTCCAACTGAGTGCAGATGTTTCTACAGTCAGAAATAAGTTCAAACTGTCCTTGGAATGGTGAGAGTGTTTCTTTATTACCAGCACAAAAATAGCACATGACATCACCGGAAAAAAAAAAACCTGTGTTCTTCAAGAAATAAAGGGAACCTACAAACCATTTCAGGAGATGGTGTGAGACAGTTTTCAATGTTCGATTCCTCTCTTCACATCTTTCCCACAACTGTGTTGCATTCTGTGCTTTGTTTGTCATGGGAAGTCCCCATAACCAGTCATGCCCCACAGTTATATCTATTGAGGCTTGGAAACAAAAAGGGGGCCAGATGTGATATTTGGATGAAGACCATTGGGGCATCCAGACAGCCTAATATAATGATAAACAAGGCAGAGTTCAGCTAATTGTTCTAAGAAAAATGTGATAAAAGCACTTTTTATCCCCCTTCATTTTTTTTGCTTCTGAAATATTACCTTTAAAACTTTTTTTTTATTGTTCACAGGAACTCTGGGAGTTGAAGTCCACAAGTCTTAAATTTGCCAAGATTGGGGACCCCTGGTCTAGACCAGAGGTGGTATTCACCAGGTTCTGACCAACTCTGGAGAACCAGTAGTAGAAATTTTGAGTACTCTGCTTTTTGAAGTATAAGATGCACCGGAGTATAAGACGCACCAAGATTTTGAAGAGGCAAATTTTTTAAAAAAGTTTTTGCACTCTGCAAACTCCCAAAAATGGCCCACTTTTTGTCAAAAAAAGGGGCATGCATAGCCTTTAGGAGGCTTGTAGAGTGCTCCTGGGGGAGCAAAAACAAGCAAAAAGGCTCATTTTCTCTCATTTTTGCCCTCCCCAGCCCCCAGGAGCACTCTGGAAGCCCCCTAAAGGCTATGCACAGCCATTTTTGCAAAGGGGGTGGGGTTTGGGAAGTCAAAAATGCTATATTCAGTGTATAAAATGCACCCAGATTTTCACCCTCTTTTTTGAGGGAAAAAGGTGCGTCTTATATTCCAAAAAATACGGTAGTTCGGAGAACTGTTAAATACCACCTCTGACTGGTCCTGCCCCCATCTATTCTCTGCCTCCCGAGTCCCAGTTGATTGGGAGGGAATGGAAATTTTGCATTATCCTTCCTCTGGAGTGGGGAGGGAATAGAGATTTTACAGTATCCTTCCCCTGCCACGCACACCAAGCCATGCCCACAGAACCAGTAATAAAATTTTTTGAATTCCACCACTAGTCTAGGGCTCTGTGTTATCATATGATTAGCTGAAGCTTGCATATTGAAAAATGTGAATGCTGTAATATTATCTTCCATTTGTAATGATTTGATTATCTTCATCGACAGAGATAAGATCAGAGCTGAGAATTTGGACAAAGTCTCTTGATAACCATCTTCCCTAGTGCCATGAAGCTTTTGAAAGACTTCAGAACTGTTTTATCGTAGGTCTACAGAAGATTCAAATCAGATGTCTGTTTTATGCAGCAACAAAAGCAGCAGATTTTTCGTTCAAAATGTCAAATTATGTTTACACAACCGCAGTGATTGGAAATGAGAAATGAAGCGGGAAAACCACTTTGTGGTTTCATGTTCTAAATAGTTCATGTTCTAAGTAGTTTCTTAACCACTTCATTTCTAAGAAAGTGGTTTGTTTCAATGTGAAACTGAGATCAATCCAGCGAAGGTTGAGTCTGACAGCAGCCCTTTTATAGGAAGCTGTCAGACCCTTCGACCAATAGGATTAAACCTCTGTTCCTGCTGGAACAGAGGACCTTGGTGGAAACCACTGTAGTTAGAACAAATATCTAACACCCCTCCCCTCTTGGATGGAATAATCGTATTGTTACGTAGACACGCAGGTAGGCAGGCTTTTGGGTAGCTCTGCCAGACCTGCACAGTTCAGTAGGAGGGTGTTTGTTGGACAGGTCAGATGGACCTGTTTGCTCCACAGCTCCGCTTGGTGGAATCTCCTGGAACCTCTCACAGGCCGTGGCTGGAGCTTCTAGAGCCGGTTCGCTCGGAGCTCACAACAAAACCAGAGATGGTTCCTGGTACCCTCGGGCTTGAGCTGGCCATGGAAGGAGTAAGTGTTTGCTCTGTTTGGGTAGGGCTTTGACTAACTCGTGCAGGAGTTACCTCTGGTTGTCTAAGAGTGGGGTTGGAGAGGCGGCCACGGAGTTGGTCAATGTGCCTTCTCCAATTCCGACCGTCCTCAAGCTCTGAGGTAAGAGCGAGGCCCGGTGATGCCTATCACTGTGGCAGGAAACCACAGAGTTCCCCCAGTGTAGTTGTGGGTGTATACTGAATCCCCTATGCTAAATCCCCCACAGTAAACAGCCATTTACAACCGATAACTCATCACATTTGGTAAAATACATTTTGAAATCAACCCCAACAGGCCCCTTGGGCCACCCCCTCCACACCCAGTTCAAAATTTGTTTGATGGTGGAGTCCTTTGCAGAGTGACGGGCAACGTCACTGGACGAGACAGGCCCAGTCTCAAGGCAGTCAATAAGGAGGACTGGTGTCTCGGGGGTAGGGTCAGCAAGAAGTTCAGGCAGCAGGCAGCAACTCAAAGTATCAGTGTGCCCCAAAGTGGAGCCTGGTCGGTGGATGAGACGGTAGGAATAGGCAGCTAGGAAGATGGTCCATCTGATCATTCATGGTGATAATGACACTGGGGTAGGCCGGTCCCCAGCCAGTAAGCCCAACAACGGCTTGTGGTCCGTAATCAGTTCAAAATCACGGCCATATAAGTACTCCAGCCACAGCCTCCCAGTCCAGCTGGCTGTAGTTCCTCTCTGCAGCGGACAAGGTCCTGGAGTAAAAAGCAATGGGAGCCTCGGTTCCATTGGGCATACGGTGGCTGAGGATGGTGCTGAGGATGGTTGCCAACGTCGTACGAGGAAGCGTCGCAGGTCAGCACCAATGGCAGTACTGTACCAGGAAGGAGTCCGCTGACAGGAGTCATATTATCATGGCAAATGCGGCAGCCTCAGCTCTGCCCCAGAACCACTTTGGGTTCTTAGTCAGGAGGTGGTGTAAGGGCTCAGCAATGATGACTTTCTGTTTAAGAAACATGTTGTAGAAATTAAGGAGCCCAAGGAACGCTTGCAGCTTGGTTTGATTGCAAGGTGTGGGGGCGTCCTAAATTGCTTGAATTTTTTGGGAGGTCGGGTGAATCCCAGAGCCATGGATTAGGCATCCTAAGAATTCAACCCTTGGCACTTTAATTTGGCATTTTTCTTTCTTGAGACGGAGGCCTTTGTCTCTAATTCGAGCCAAAACTGTTCGTACACGTTTGAAAAGTTGCGCCTCATTTGCAGTTGATACCAAGATGTCATCAAAATAGGGGACAACTCCTGGAATCCCTGCAAAAGCCGTTCCATGACGCTTTGGAACAGTACAGGGGCGATGCTAATGCTGAATTGCAGGCGGTGACATTTGAATGCACCCCTGTGCATGGTTTGGGCCTCCGCCGTAGCACCATCTACAGACAATTGTTGGTATGCCTGCGCCATGTCCAATTTTGCAAATATTTTTCCGAGGCCTAAGGAATGTAATAGGTCCTGTATAATCGGTACATGGTAAGCACTTTGTTGTAGCGCTTTATTGAGTATGCACTTGTAGTCTTCTTAAAGATGGCTTTGGCACCGTCGTCTTTCAAGGTGTTGATGCCGGTCACCCAGGGCTTTGAACCAGTCAAGTCCCAGGAGGCTCTGCAGGTTGCCGCTGACCACCGTCACTGGGAGTTGACCACTGAGCTGCTTGAATTTCACCTGGAAGGTGCCTTGGCCCATGATGGGGACCCGGTTGCCCTGGTAATCTCGTAGATGGATGTCAGGGGTGCATAGATGCTGTTTCTTCAGGCTAGGGATAGCCTGCTTGAGGGTAGACCATGGCATGATGGTCAGTGAGGACCCGATGTCTATCTCCATTTCACATGGAGAGTCCTCAATGAGGACTGTGACCTTCAGCTTTTTTGGCCGCCTGGTGCAGACTTGGCCGATTGACGTATGATAGGTGACCCGAGTGTCACCCTCTGAGCGCTGTCGTGGCTTCTTCCAGGCTCCTTGGTTGGGCCTTTGTTGGCGGGTTGGCATGCTTCTAGGCTGCCAGGTGGTGGCAGGGAATTCGCTCCGGCACACCTTGGCGATGTGCCCCTTTTGCTCACAGCGCTGGCAGGTAGCGTCGCAGAAACGGCAAGCCGATCTGGCATGGTCTCTTCCGCAAGTAGCTCAAGGTGGGAGACACAGTTTGAATTTGAGCGCCGGCTGGGCGCGGCTACTGCACATGTGGCAGCTGTCATCTTCCTTGCCTTCTGAGCTCTCAGACTCTGGGGCCTCTGGGACATGGGGGTAACCAGCATCAACGCCATCCACAATGACAGTACTGAGGAATTGATCTCCGAGTTCAAGGATGTTTTCAGCGGAGATTTGGGCAAGTATGTGGGAACTCCTATATCATTTATCATTTTGGACAGGGAAGCACTGGCTGTGGTGGCAGAGGTCAAGCGGTTTCACAAGTACTTTTAAGGTTGGGAATTCGAATTCAGAAATGATCACAAACCGCAGCTGGGGTTCTTGGCTGGGGACTGCCCTACTCCTGCATCCGGCTCGGCGCGAATGACTCATTGGACTGTCTTTCTCGTGGCCTACAGCTATAGACTCACTCACTGCTCTGGTAGGACTTTGGGTCATGCTGATGCCCCCAGCAGGTGCCCTCTGCTGGAATCTTTGGACAATCCAACCCCCAACATGCTGGTCTTGCTTATTGACTGCCTGGAAGTGGGCCCGGTGACGTTGAATGAGGTCGCTCGTCACTCAGCTAAAGACAGAACCATTGCTCAGGTTCTGAACTGGGTGTGGAGGGGGTGGCCCAAGTTGGGGCTGAGTTTAAACCGTTTATTGCAAAGCAAAATGAACTGTCTGCATTGTGGGGATTTCTGCTGTGGGGGTACTGGGAGATTGTTCCACCCAAACTGCAAGTTGCAGTATTAGAGGCTTTACATGTAGGGCATCCAGGGATTGTCCGGATGAAAGCATTGGCAAGGAGTTATGGGTGATGGACTAACATGGACAGGGAGATCACAGAGTGGGTAGCAACCTGCACACCATGCCAGGAATCCTGACCAGCTCCCCCAGAGGTGCCCTCGTGTGAACGGGAAAGGCCCAAGGCACTCTGGTCCAGGGTGCACATTGAATGGGCAAACTCTCCTCATAGTTGTAGATGCCTACTCAAAATAGTTAGAGGTAGTCCTCATGACCACCACCACGGCAGAGGCGACCGCCATCAAGCTGCTATGGAGATTTTTCTCCATGCACAGCCTGCCTGATGTCCTGGTTTCAGACAACAGGCCCCAATTTATGACCATTCAATTTGAAACCTATTTAGCAGAACAGGGAATCAGACATGCCCTGGTCACCTTATTCCATCTGACCAGCAATGGTCAAGTGGAGAGAATGGTGCAATCTGCTAAAGAAGCTCTATCTAGAATGGGACCAGGTGATTGGCAAACCCGAATTGGTAAATTTATCCTCGTACAGCACATCACGCCAAGTGCCACTCCAGCAAAAAGCCCCTCTGAACTGTTAATGGGTTGTTGGCCAAGGTCTCCCTTGGACTGGCTGCACCCAAATTCTTCTGCCGAGCCCCCAGTTGATTCGACCAGTCAATTCCGGTCATTTAGAATAGGAGATCGTATATGCCCACAACTATGCTGGGGTACTCTCTGGGTTCCTTCCACAATTGTTGAAACACTCGAGGATGGTAGAAGCTGGAGAAGGCACATTGACCAATTCCGAGGCTGACTCAGCCACTCCACTCTTAGGCAACCAGAGATAACTCTGCCATGAGCTAGCCAAGGCCCTACCTAAAAGGAGCAATCACACACTCCTTCCACAGACTACTCAAGCCCGAAAGAGATGGGGAACTTGGGAAGCAGGAGTCCAGCGGTGAGCTCCAGGCAAACCGGCTCTGAGAACTCCAGCCATGCCTCAGGAAAGCTTCCAGGTACTTCCATTGGTTGAGCCCGGGGAAGCAACAGGTCCATCCGAACAGACTGCTGCCTCAGCTCCAACTGAGGGTGGGGCATTGGGGAACCCTTTCAGCGCAGGTCTGAAAGGGTTCCCCAACGCCCCGCCTATCTGCGTGACTACTTCACTAATTGGGTAAGCCCAACTAAGAGGGAGGGGCATTACATATTGAGGCTTGAGCAATAGGCTCCACCAAGGTCCTTAATTCTGGCGGGAAAATACTCAAAGCCGATTGGCTGAGCCATCTGACAGCTCCCTATAAAAGGGCCAGCACTGGATCTGTACATAGTTGTTGAATAAAGAGCTGTTGTTGTCACTGAAGCCTGAGTCCTGTCTCATCCGTTCACCCTATCCAACAACATGAATTAGGAAAAATCTTCTGAGCTTTTCTTTTTTTAAAATAATATTTTGAAAAATTGGGATACAAAAGAAACAGCTGGTTCTGTCTGGAAAGATAAAGAGGAAGCTTTTTTCTACACAGGCCGACCATGGATTTCTGAAATTCATAAACTTGACAGTGATTGAAATAAAATCTTAGAAGTTAAGAACCGATAACATTTCAGATTCAGAAAACAAAATTTAGTAAACAGCATTTCATGTGGCAAAATGAAAACGAGTTACTTCTTCATTGTGTTTCTTTTTCCTGAAAATTAGTGCTTTCTGTTTCTGGCCAGAATATGTAACTTCCTTTCTTATAAAGTCAATGAGTTCCTCTGAATTCAGTATAACCTTCTGACTTCTAAATAAGTGGAAATGAAGAGATGCTACAATCCTTAAGGAGGTTCTGGATCTATAAGTTTAAATTTTTTTTTATATATTTTACCAGTAGAAACTATGTTTACCCATTTTAAACACTAAAGATGCACTAGAAGGAATCTGGGAATGCCTAAAGGGTCATACTCTGAAAATGTGGGTTAAATAGAGTGCTAACAATTTTATTTCATGAGATAAGGAGCTGCAGAATTGGCATTAGCTTGGATGGAGCATCAAATATTTTTGTGGACAGGGGGGGGGGGGAGGCTGTTCTAGGAGAACACTGAATCAGCTCATGGCACCCTCTGTGCCAAGGTCTGAGGCAGAGGTGCTCCTGATTCAGCCTAGTTCGGCTGAACTGGTAGTGGCGGCATCGGGAGGCTCTGCCCACCCACTCAGAGGCTTCTGTGCATGCGCAGAAGTGTCGTGTGGGAGAGAGAGAGGGTGCACCTGCATGAGCGAACCAGTACTAAAACTGGAGAAACCCACCACTGATCTGCTGATGCAAAAATGGTGAGGAAACTCCATGACATGGGCTCCCAGGTTCGGTTGATGGTCACACATTTACACCCCTGATCAGAGGCAACATTCAAAGCACTTCAACTGAGCAGAGGCATGATGTGTTCCTTGAAATACAGAGAGACCTGGTGAATTTAAAGTAACAGCAAAACTTTTAATATTGAGAACAGAGTGACTACGATTCAACGTGGCGTGGTTCGCGCCAAACATTTATACCCCCGGGTTTGAACGAGGAGCCAATGGGGCGTCGAGTAGCTCGACCAATCGGGGCGAGGATTGAACCGGCTCCGCCCGGGAACCAATCAGAAGGGGAGTCCTTTATCCCCGCGCTTGTATTTCCCGCGCTAGTATTCAACACCCCTCCCCCCCTAGTCAAAGAGTCCCTTTAGGAAGGGCAAACATAGTCTTGTAAGTAGGTGGGACGGCGACGTTCTCGTCCCGACCTTCGTAGCTCCCCGGCGGTTGTCGATGGGGGGGAACCGCCGGTGGAGGTGTGCCTGTGGCGGGGCGGCGGATCTGCGACGCGGCCTCGTGAGATGGCGCTGGCCCCGGGCCCCGTGTCCAATGTCCATTTGTCCGGGGTGGCGTCTCCGTGGCAACAGGAGTGTCCGACAGTGGCTCCGCGCAGTCTGGTTGGGGTGTAGGTTCAGAGTCTCGATAAGGGCTTCGAGGAAGGGAGTAGCCGGGTGAGGCGCGTCTGTCCGAAAAGTTCGTATCGGCTTGTCCCCCGTTCCCCGGGTAGAGGCGGTCCGTTTGGGGGAAGGTCATCGAGGGTGGCCCGTGCTGAGAGTGGGTGTCTGAGATGCTCGGGCCGTCTGTTTCCGTGGGGAGGCGTCGCCTTAACTGGTCCACGTGGCGCCTCCATTGTGTTCCGTCGGCCAGACCGACCCTGAAGGAACAGGGGCCGGTCAGAGCTGTGATGGTTGCGGGAACCCACCGTGGATCCCCCGAAAAGGAGCGGGCCCATACAGGATCCCCTAACTTAAACGCGTGGGAAGGGAGGGCCCCCAGGTTGCTCGGCAGATCCCCTGCGTAAAGTGGATGGAGCCTGTCTAGGGAGGTTCGCAATCTCCTACCCATCAAGAGCTCCGCGGGGCTTTTATTAGTCGTTGGGCAGGGTATGGAGTGCTGGCTCAAGAGGTAAGCTGCCACTCTTTCTTGCCAGTCGCCCTGGTCCATGCGGCCTAAGGCTTCTTTGGCCGAGCGAACTGCGCGCTCCGCCCGGCCGTTACTAGCTGGGTGATAAGGGGCTGTGGCTGCGTGTCTGATTCCTTGTTCTGCCAGGAATTCTTGGAACGTGGTGGAGGTAAACTGGGGCCCATTATCTGAGACTATCACATCCGGTAACCCATGGGTGGCGAACATCTTACGAAGGGCCCTCACTGTACTCTCTGCTGTGGTGGAGGTCATGATTACCAGCTCCACCCACTTGGAGTAAGCATCGACTACTATCATGAAGTTTCGGCCGTGGAAGGGGCCGGCGAAGTCAATGTGTAAACGGGACCATGGGCCTCTAGGGATTTCCCACTCCCGGGGTGCGGCTGTGGGGGGATTCGGCCTAGAGTTTTGGCAGATCCTGCAGCGGCCTACGTAGTCTGCAATTTCCGAATCTAGCAAGGGCCACCACACATAGCTACGGGCTAAGGCTTTCATTCGCGCTATGCCTGGGTGGTTTTTGTGGAGTGCGGGCAGGATTCGTGCCCGCAGGGCTGTGGGGATCACTACCCTATCCCCCCAGACAAGACAACCCCCGTGTATGGCGAGTTCTGCTTGTCGTGCTTTAAATGGTCGGAATCCTTCCGCTACCTTTTCCGTGGGCCAACCCCTCAAGACCCATGAAGCTACTTGGGATAGGACGGGGTCAGCCTTGGTGCAAGCTGCGACGTCCGCGGCAGAGACGGGGAGGTCGGATTCGGCGATGGACAAAATAGAGAGAGCGGGCACGTGGGCAGTGTCCGTCTCTGGCAAGGGGCAGCGGCTCAGGGCGTCTGCGTGCCCTAGCTGCTTACCCGGACGGTATAACAGCGTATACGAATACGCCGTTAGGAACTCCGTCCAGCGTGTCATGCGGGGAGACAAAATGGGGGGGGGTTGGCTTGTCGCCTGCCAGTAGCCCCAGGAGTGGCTTGTGATCCGTGACAAGGGTGAAATTCCTACCATAGAGGTAGTCATGGAACCGCTTAATGCCGGATACTGCAGCCAGGGCTTCTTTATCGATTTGGCTGTAGTTCCGCTCCGTGGAGGAGAGTGTCCGGGAATAGAAGGCTATGGGGGCCTCTGAGCCGTTCGGGAGGGCATGGCTCAGGACCGCCCCTATGCCATAGGGAGAGGCGTCGCAAGTCAGAACTAGGGGCATCCTATCGCTATATTGAATTAGTACTGCCGATGAGGTCAAAATGTCTTTTATAGCCGCGAACGCGTGCGCTTCACGGCTACCCCATTGCCAGGCCGCTGACCGGTCAAGCAGTCGGTGTAGCGGCTCAGCTAGCGACGCCTTGTGGGGAATAAACGGGGCGTAGAAATTTAAAAGCCCCAGGAACGCCTGCAATTCCGCTCTAGAGGTGGGTGCAGGTGCGTTTTTGATGGCGGCAACTTTGGAAGGAGTGGGGTGGATGCCTTGGGCATCAATGAGGAACCCCAAGAATTCTACTTTGGGAACAGCAATTTCGCATTTGCTGCGCTTTAGTTTCAGTCCTGCCTCCCTAAAACGTGTGAGGACCTCCCGCAGTATTTTCAGGAGTTCCGAGTGGCTAGGGGCTGCGACCAGGACGTCGTCAAAGTAAGGAACGACGCCGGGGAGCCCGTGGAGCAACCGCTCCATAAGGCTCTGAAATATCCCCGGGGCAACCGAAACGCCGAATTGGAGACGGCGGCAACGGAAAGCCCCGCGGTGGGTGACGATGGTCTGGGCTGTAGCCGCGTCATCGTCTACGGGGAGCTGCTGGTAGGCCTGTGCCATATCTAGCTTGGCGAAAATACGGCCTTGCCCTAAGGAGTGGAGTAGATGTTGCACTACGGGAACGGGATATGGATTTGCCTGCAGGGCCAAATTGATGGTCGACTTATAGTCGGCACATATTCTCACCGATCCGTCGGGTTTGACCGGGAGGACTATGGGGGTTTCCCAACGGGCGTGATCTACGGGCTCGATTACCCCTTGCTCTATGAGCTTATCAAGTTCAGCGTCTACCTTTGCTCTCAATGCGAAGGGAACCCTGCGTGCCTTCAGCCTAATGGGAGCGACCTGGGGATCGAGGCAGAGGGAAATGGGGGTGCCCTTATAACAGCCCAATTTCCCATCGAACACATCTGCGAACTCGTCTAGAACGCTATCTACGGTGAGGGGAACTACCCTGTGCACCCCCTCTATGGTGAGGCCCAAGGCGGGAAACCAATCCAACCCCAGAAGGGCGGGCAGATTGTTCCTGACGATTAGAACTGGGAGTTTCCCCTTAAAATCTCCGTATTCCACTCGGATGTGGAATATTCCTGCCGTGGGAATCCCATTTCCCTGATAGTCTAGGAGGGAGACCCCGACGGGGCGCAATTTGCTCTGGGGAACCCCGGGACAAAGGCGGGAAAACAGGGCCCAAGATAGGAGAGAACGGGAAGACCCGGAGTCCACCTCCATTCTACAAAGCTGACCTTCGAGTCGGACGGCGGTGCTGATTTTGCGATCGCCGGCGGGAACGTGGGAAGCCTGGTAGACCACGCAGTCGGCGCTGGAGGGCTGGTAGGTTGAGTGGCAGTCCTCAGCTCGCCTCGCAGGACGTGGCTGTTGGCGGCGTTGCGGTGCCTGGCGCTGGTCGCTGGGCTGCATGAACGATGGGGCTGGCACGAGAGCCCGGCAGACCCTGGCGAGGTGTCCTTCTCCTCGGCAGCGGCGGCAGCCGGCAGAACGGAACGGGCAGGATGCGCGGCTGTGGCGGCCGCCGCATCCGCGGCAAGGTGCGTTTGAGACTGGCTGAGCTGGCGTCGGTGGTTGCTGGTGTGACTTCCGCTTCGGCTGCGTCCTCATTTGTCCGACGGTTTCCTCCTCCTCGTCTTCAGCAGGAGAGAGGTCGTCGACGAGGTTCGTCTGGGTGGAAGGCCCCGCGGCGGTTTGTGCGGGGGTTTTCAGCTGGAGGCGTTCGATGTCGGCCGTGGATTGTTCGGAGAGCTCCGCTGCTCGCGCGGTCTCCACGGCCTGCACCAAGGTGATTTTGTGGTTCCGGAGCATGCGGCTGCGCAAATGTGCGTCGCGGACCCCGCATACAAACTGCTCTACGAGGTTCTCCTCCAGGTCTGCAAAATCGCACTGGGCGGCCACGGTGCGCAAAGCCTCTAGAAACTGGCTGATGGATTCGTTGGGCTTCTGCACTCGGCGGCGGAAGGTGAAGCGGCGTGCGATCAGAGAGGGTGAGGGAGCGTAGTGGTTCCTCAGCCTGGACATCAGCTCGTCCCACCCAAGTTTGTAGGCTGGCCTCGGGGCGGCCAGGGCTCTCGCAGAGGCGAACATGGAAGGCTCACAGCAAGACAAGAAGAAACTGCATTTCTCCTCGTCGGTCTGTGCCTGGTTCCTCGATGCGATTAGGTAGCACTCGAAACGCTCCATGAAGCCGTCCCATGATTCTCCGGCAGATCCGAATGGCGCGAAAGGAGGAAGGGCTGATGCCATCGTGGTGTGGAGCCAGAGAGGGGGAGGAAGAGGCGGAGAAATTTTTTGCGTTCGCTGCCGGAGTTCTCAGCCTGAGATAGCGTTCGTGCTGATTCAGACGCGGTGGCAGCTGACTCGTTCTCCTCCGTGGTCGCGGGAATCGGAATCCCACCTTCGTCGCCAGTTTTGCATCTTGGAGCGAAGGGAAGGGACGCGACAAGCGGGTATGCAACAGCAACCTTTATTGAGAACAGAGTGACTACGATTCAACGTGGCGTGGTTCGCGCCAAACATTTATACCCCCGGGTTTGAACGAGGAGCCAATGGGGCGTCGAGTAGCTCGACCAATCGGGGTGAGGATTGAACCGGCTCCGCCCGGGAACCAATCAGAAGGGGAGTCCTTTATCCCCGCGCTTGTATTTCCCGCGCTAGTATTCAACAATATTCCTTTCCTTTCCCTTCCCTCCCCTTCCTTTCCTTTCCTTTTTTCTTAACCAAAAGGAAAGTTTCATTTCATTTATTTTTTCTTTACAGGCACAAATTCCAGAAATGATTTCCACACAAAAACGTATTTTCCTCTTTAAATAAAGGATTCAGTTGAATAATTCCTGCTTTATTTTCCTTGCTATGGAAATAGTATGCTTTTCTAGTTACACCCAGTAATCTTTGTGAACTGTCACCATTTATTTATTGTATTCTTTCAAATTCTTTGGCCTGAAGGGGGAACATCTTTCTTCTTCTTCTTCTTCTTCTTCTTCTTCTTCTTCTTCTTCTTCTTCTTCTTCTTCTTCTTCTTCTTCTTCTTCTTCTTCTTCTTCTTCTTCTTCCTCTTCCTCTTCCTCTTCCTCTTCCTCCTCCTCCTCTTCCTCCTCCTCTTCCTCTTCCTCCTTCTCTCTCTCTTTCTCTCTCTCTCTCTCTCTCTCTCTCTCACACACACACACACACATGAAAAAGAAAGAAAAAAAAGAAAAAAAGGTATTCCAGAGATTTGAGGTATGTCTTTTGTTTAAAGAAACACCAGAAATTCAGTTTAAAAGGGACTGAAACTCTCTTTGGTGCTTATTCACTGTAATACTGCTAGTGAAATAAATATCCCGGTAGCTATTTTATCTTATTTTCTAGCCATTTCTATAACAACAACCTATTTAATCATCAAAATCTAAAATCAAAATTTCATTTTTATTTCTTTTGAGCAGAAAGTCTAGAAACGATTTCCAACTGGAAACAAAGCTAGATACATTCTTTTCTCTAATTAAAATGCAAGCAACCCTCGACTTATGACCAAAATGGTCCCCAAAATTTCTGTTGTTAAATGAAAAATTTCTTAAGTGAGTTTTGCCCCATTTTATGACTTTTCTTGCCATGTTTGTTAAGTGAATCACTGCAGTTTTAAAATTAGTAACACGGTTGTTAAGTGAATCTGGCTTGCCCATTGAGTTTGCTCATCAGAAGGTTGCAGAAATGGATCACATGACCCGGGGGACACTGCAACCGTCATAAATATGAACCAGTTGTAAAGCATCCAAATGTAAATCGCAGGACCCTGGGCCTGCTGCAACGGTCATAAGTCTGAAAAATGGTCATTTTTGAATGGTCACAAAATGAACTGTTGCAAGTCAAGGATTTCCCTTGGTTAATTTTGCCATCTCTGCCAATTTCCTCACTTTATGATGGCTGCAGAGTCCCAAGGTCACGTGATCATCTTTTATGACTTTCTGACAAGCAAAGTCAAGAAGAGCCCTGGTGGCCCACTGGTTAGAATGCAGTGTTGCAGTCCAACTCTGACCATAGCCACAAGTTCAATCCTGAAAGGGCTTGAGGTAGAACTTCCAATCATTTGAGGTTGGTAAAATGAGGATCCAGATTGTTGGGGGCAATAGGCTGACTTTGTAAAGTGCCCAGAGAGTGCTATAAAACATATGGGGCAGTATATGTCTAAGTTGTCAATGTTGAACTGGACCTGAAGAAGCCATTTTTCCTCTTCAGCGTTGCCGCACAATGCGGGAGCAGGGAGTGTGGGGTTTGTTTCATGTTTATATACAGCGGCTTGCCAGGCCAGTAATTTCCTTCTAAATATTGTTTCAGGCATCCTCTTCCACCCCTCCTTACTGCAAGAGGGAAGCTGCTATTAGCCTGTTGCTATTCTTGCCAGGTTTAGGTTTAGGTTTATTGGTTTTGTATGCCGCCCACTCCCGAAGGACTCCGGGCGGCTCACAATAAACGGGGGGGGGGAGGGGGAATAAATAAGACAATACAAACAATATTAAAAATCCACAACAGTCACAATTGAAACGGGGGTGGGTACTTCAACAACCCCCAGCCTGCTGGAACAGCCAGGACTTAGTAGCTTTACGGAAGGTCAGGAGGGTAGTAAGGGTCCGGATCTCCACGGGGAGCTCGTTCCAGAGGGCCGGAGCAGCAACAGAGAAGGCTCTCCCCCGGGGGGGTCGCCAGCTGGCATTGGCTGGCAGATGGAACCTGGAGAAGGCCGAGCCTGTGCGATCGAATTGGTCTTTGGGAGGTAATTGGCAGGAGACGGTCTCTCAGGTACCCAGGTCCGATGCCAGCTTGGTGTCATCTCCAAATTTGATGAGTTCCCCTTCTATTCCCTTATCTAAACATTTCACGAAGATATTGAAGAGTATTGGGCCAAAATCACAACCTTGAGATACCCCACTACATGCTTCCCTTTGATGTAGATGCAATTCCTTTAAGGACGATACCTTAAGTGCAATTGGTCAGCTAATAATGAATCCTTTTGGTGGTGATGCTGTTTAATGTACATTTTTCTATCTTATCAAGTGGTAGATTATGGTCTATTTATTAAATGCCTTACTGAAGTCAAGTTAATTATGTCCACAGCATTTTGCTGGTCCACTAATTTTGTTACATTGACAAATATTGCAGTAAGATGTGACTGGCATGATCTGTTTAGATAAACCCATGTTGGGTTCTGGTTATAACTTTGCTTGCCTCTACATGTTCACACATTCATTGCCTGATTATCTTTTGCATTGGCAAAGTTAACCTAGTTTGGGGAATGAAACTTCTGCAAGAAAACAATCAAGCTCAGACCACTTAGGACAGCTCCTGAGTCCCAAGTTTTTGTTTTTTTGTTTTAAATAATAATTGCATTGAGCTTGAAAGTACAGATAAAGTGGGACAAAAACAGAAATAAGTCTGAAATATCCTAAAGGAAAAAGTCTAAATAATCTAGACTAACTGCTAACATAGCTGCTAGGGAAAAAAATGAAAAATTAACAGACAGGAAAAAAAGAAAACAAAAGAGGAAAGGAAAAAAAAAGTAAGAATCAAACCTTTCTATTGAAATAAATCTGAGTTCATTTTATACCTGAACAGAATTCTGAGATTTGCATGAGAAGTCTGTTGCAATCCTGAAATATGGGGCACATTTCTACTTAGGTTATCTCCGTTTAAGACTGCTTGTTGTTCCTTGATTGATGGCCGATAATTGTTGATGCTGTTGCTTTTTAGCTTGTTTCTCCATACGTCTAGTAGTCATGCGGCTAGGTCTTGGTTCCATAGCACCTTGCACTTCTAGAGAAGAGAGATGCTCCATCTTGTCTGGTGGTTGTGTAGTTTGCTGTCTATCCTGTCCTTCTTGTGGTCTTTCTCTAGGTCCAGATGGTGCAGGGTGTCCGGCCTTCAATATATTATAATAAAAATCTCGGGCTTTCCATACAGGGTTGAGGCGGTACCTTTGCTTATCAAATGTAAATATGATGCCAAATGGTGCATCCCATCTATACTGTATCTGACGATTTCTGAGTTCTTCGACCAAAAAAGCGTAGTCTCTCCTGGCTCTTAACATTTGAGGTGGTATCTCTTTCAAAACAGCCAGGTCTTGACCGCCAATTTGAAGCTTAGTGTTATAAGACACTTGCAGTACCATATTTCTAAGCTCTCTTGTAGTAAAATATATAACTATGTCTCGAGGAAGCTGCTTCTGCTTTGCCAGTCAGGAGTTAACGCGGTAAGCTTTGTCAATTTGCCAGTCTTGGTTGGTCCCTGGTCTTCCCATCAGGCGGTCAAAAGCTTCCGATAGGATCTGTTTCAGGTTCTCCTGTTTCTCCTCACGCAGCCCCCTTACTCTTAATGCGAACTCCATTTGTCGGTACTGTATCATAATAATTTCTTTTTCAGCATTTTCCACTTTTTGTTCCACCACCTCTGTTTTCAATGTCAAGTTAGCATTGGCATCATTAAGAATCTCTAGAGTAACTTCCATTCCAGAAATATGTTCTGTTAATACAGCTACAAGACTCAGCATGTCGTCTCTAATTTTATCAACCTTAGCATCAAATTTCTCATTTCTCTTCAATGTCTTAATGATTGACAAATGATGACATATTTGTGTTGGTTTTTTTTTAAAGAAAAATAAAAAAGTTCTGTTTCGAAGACTGTTTGTTAAGTGACCATCCACAGTTATGACTGTGATAAAAAAGTAACTTCATGACCAATCCTCACATTGGTCCAGAATACAATATCAGAGATATTGTACATTCTAATTACGGTATGTAACTCTACTGTAATTCTGGTTAATTCCTTTATAATAGCAATAGCAATAGCAGTTAGACTTATATACAGTTTCATAGGGCTTTCAGCCCTCTCTAAGCGGTTTACAGAGTCAGCATATTACCCCCAACAACCATCCGGGTCCTCATTTTACCCACCTTGAAAGGATGGAAGGCTGAGTCAACCCTGAGCCGGTGAGATTTGAACCGCCGAACTGCAGATAACAGTCAGCTGAAGTGGCTGCAGTACAGCACTCTAACCACTGCGCCACCTCGGCTCTATTATAAGTCTGGGCTCTTCAACAACGGTAAATGGATGCCCACAAAACTCTGAGGAAATGACTGAAATTTCAAATAAACATCAATGCATTCACAATGAAAGTAAAACAAATGGCCAATTACAAGCATTCGGGTTTTGTCTAAGGCAGCGTTTGTGTGAGGCTACAAATGCATTTACAGGTATACTCAAATTGTTGGCTCAAAGTTTCCTGTGACCCATTTTATAATTTCTCAGAAGCTACTATCCCCGTAAAGCCCTGTCTTTTTGTTTGTTTGTTTGTATATATTAGGTTAACTTCCCTTGAAAATACTGTTGCTGTAGTATTGCAATACTTCTCTTTCGCCAGTAGATGGCTCTCTTACTCTCAAATCAATATTAAGCAGTCTGTTTAAAACAACTAATTGTCCACAAGTCCAAGAAATTTAAAAATGCAAATAAACAAATAATAAATAATTTCTTCCTGAAGTCACTTTCAAAATATTTGAGTTTTTTCCCAATCTTTCTATAATTTATAGATTCCTTTGGGCTTTTTCTGCTTTTTCTTTTCTGTTTTTTTTTCTCTTTTTCTCCATTTGATTGGTGCACGGCTAATTTAAGCTTAGGAGTGTTATTTTCATATTCTTTTTGTTACTGCAGCCCTTACAGTAAAAGTTGGTAATTATCTCACCTAGTTTCAATGCTCTGTCCATACATCGCTCCTGCACAATCTTGGTTCCTGGTTGTCCCAGCTTCGTGACTGCCAGCAATGGCAGTCGTGCCTGCTGCCGTTCGGGTGAGCTTGCTTGGGACCAAACAAGGAATTTGTGGATTCCTTGTGGTTGTCAAAGCACCTCACCTTCCTTCACCTCCTCTCCAAAAAAGCTATCACCCAAAAGGGTTTCCTGGCAGGGGTTACCAGCTGTTCTCGCCGAGGCTACAACTGGAAGAGTCTGAACTCTAACAGCTCTTTGTACATGTTCTGCTTGTTTCTCAGGACTACAATCTATCTACAGTATTTCAAGTGGTATAGGATCCACTAACAGTTGTGGCAAACCTTTTTTGGCTCGCATGCCAAAAACAGGGGGAGTGCAAGGGAGTCGTGTGCAGGCGTGCCACACCCATAATGCTATGCGCAGATCCCCCTGTTTTTGACACTTTTTTTCACCCTCCCCAGGCTCTAGAGGCTTTCTAGGAGCCTAGGGAGGGTGAAAACAGCCCCCACTGGCTCTTGGAGGCCCTCCGGAGGCTTCAGGAGCTTCCCTGTAGCCTCCGGAGCGTGAAAAAATGGGCAAAAAAATGGGCAAACTGGAAGTTTGGGAACAGACTTCCGGTTTGCTCGTAGGGCCTCCAGAGTATTCAGGGGCCTTCAGGAGGCTTCCCTGAAGGCTCCGGAGAGCAAAAACCAACCCTGCGAGCAAACCGGAAGACACTTCTGGTTTGTCCAAAGGGCCATTTTTTTCCCCCTGGAGCCTTCAGGGAAGCCTCCTGAAGCCCCCTGAATGTTCCAGAAGGCTAAAACAGGCCCTACAAGCAAACCGGAAGTCAGTTCCTGAACTTCTGGTTTGCCCATAGAGCAAGTTTTTTGTGCTCTGGATGCTTCAAGAGGGCAAAAAATGGCCTCAAAAGAAGGCTGAAGTCAGCTGGCCAGCGCACGTGCCCTAACATATGGCTCCGTGTGTCACAGCACTAACATTTGGGCAGTAAGCCTTGAGGGAGTCACCAAACACACAGAAGAATGTGTGGAGAGAAATCTCATGGCTCTGTTGATGCAGTTCAGAGTTCAGGATTCTGAAGATGAAATGGAGGAAATCAATGGAGCTTATTCTGTCTTTCTAGCCACACGGAGCATCCCCAGTAGTGAGGGATCCCCATGCCTGCAGGCACACTAAGCCACAGATTTCAGATCCCTGCCTGGGACCTAGTGAGGCTGGTTCCCCATTGCGACTCAGTGGTCTGTGTGAACCACCACATAGTTGTAAATAAGCCAAGTGATTTCACACTTAAAAATGCAAGCCTGTGCAAAGGGCTCTTAAAACTGAATGAATGGGTGACCCCCAACCCAGTAAAAATGATCATGTTATTAAATGGGGTCATCTCTCACCTTTCAAAACAACGTTATTGTAAAGAGCTTGAAAAATACACCTGATTAAAAAAGATTTTTTTTCTTTCCTTGAGAATGGATCCTGAAGCGTGTACCCTGTAACATGGCATTTGTATGAGGACACATGAACTCCTCAACTCCCTCCCAGCCCACCCATACCTTCCAATCATTCCCTCTCCCCCCTGCCCCCCCGCCTGTTGTCTGGCTGCTAGCAAAAGTGCAGAGAAAATTGGCCTTGACAGGAAGGCAGGCTGGTTGAAATCATTTTTTTCTGCAGTCCTAACTCTCCGTTGAAGTCTGTACCTGTCCTGTTTGGTTGCTGTGACAAACCAGACACTTATTGAGGTAAAAGACACCAGGAAGCTATTGAGGTACAAAGACAGGCTCAATAATGTGAATTTTTAAAAGATTTATTTACTTCTTAGCAGTGACGTGCGGTGACCTTCATGGCCAGTGAGGCAAGCGTGAAAGCCCCACCAAAGCCCCGGCGCCGCGTCCGCCATAGAGCGGGACCCTCACCGGCCATGAAGCTCACCGTACGTCACTCAGCAGTTCAAACTCTGCTCTGCAGCCCAAACTTTCTCCTCCCAGCAACTTGGCCTGTTGGACACAGTGGTGGCGGGGGAGGAATGGGCTGGGTGGGCTGGCTGGCTGACTGGGGAGGGGGGAGCCCTTTAAAGCCCAGCTGCCGCGCCTTCCCAGCAAGACTTTCTTACGGCTCGCGGTTTCCCTTTCCTGCCTTAACCAAAGCTTGGCGCCCTGCCTCTGCTTTCGTGCTCTCCCTCTCTGTGCAGCAGCTTCAGTGGCAGCTCTTGGCCTACGGCAGCAACATCGCACAGGCTGTGGAAGGAGGAGGAGGAGGAGGAGGAGGAGGAGGAGGAGGAGGAGGAGGAAACCAAGAGAGGCGTTTAACGGGCATGCGTACCACAGCCAGGACCGTCATTGCCCCTCAAGCCACGTTTCTTCCTGCAAAGCCCTTCGGGCAACCCGAGAGCTCTGCCTGATGCCCGAAGGGCTTTGCAGGAAGAAACGTGGCTTGAGGGGCAATGACAGTCCTGGCTGTGGGGCGCACGCCCGTTAAAGCAAATGAGTGCTGGGTCACATTGGCGTCACCTCTATAATGAACGGGAAAGAAAGGCGGAGTTACAGTCACAGGTGGGCAGTCGTATCCAAGGGAGGGATGACAAGCTGGATTGGTTGGTTAGTGGCCTGCTCTTCTTCAGAGGTCTTCATGCGACTGCGGGCTTGGATCAGCCAATCCCACAGCATTACCAGCCCCCCCAGGAACATGATGGCAGGGAACATCAAGCAGATCCGATAAACGAATAACGGCCCTAGGTCTGGAAAAAGGAGGAGAAATCTCCTCAGAACATAAATTGTGACAAGCCAGCTCTCTGAGTACATAGCAAGATGCAAAATCTATCTAGCTGTATAAATGACACTGTGTGTGTGTGTGTGTGTGTTCCAGCATAACTCTGGAACGCCTTGAGCAGTTTCAACCAAACTTGGTACACAGATTACTTACCCTCTGGAAACAAATACTGTGGGGGTAAGACACCCCTAACACCCCTCGGGGTGTATGTTCTATTAAGAGTCTGTCGTGCCTTAAAACGGCTTGTATCATATTGCCTTAAAATGGCTTCTACTGTACAGTGTTGTGGAGTTGCCATGGTGTTCCACAAGAGGGCTCCCTCTAGTAAGGGGGAAAATCCAACATTACAAATTGCAGCAATGTTCATGGAAGGAGGGTTGGGGTAAATAAATACCAGGGCAGGGCCAGGTTATCAGTTGGTTTTTCTATAAAACTGAATGATCTCCCTCTCCCCCTATGGAATAATATCTCTGAAGGGGAGTTAAGTGTCTTTTACTGGGCACATTTGTGGATAAAGGTGCTTAGGGCCATGCTGTGGGTGCCATATCTCCCTGCACAACAGATGTATTGGTTATGTGTTCCTTGAAAAGGAATCCTGGAAACCAGGAAGCAAGGGGGGGGGATCTAAGATTTAGAGAAGTACAGAATAACAGAGTAGGAAGGCACCTTGGAGGTCTTGTAGTCCACCCCTTTCTCAAGCAGGAGATCCTACACCATGGATGTCAAACTGACATAATTGATGCTGCATCGGGGTTGTGTTTGACTTTAGGGGGGGGTGGCATGGCATGGCGAGATCTACATCACTCATGTTGGGGGCGCCTGTGGTGGCCCAAGTGCTCTGCCAATAAAAACAGGCTTCCGAGCTCCAGTTTTTGCTGGCAGAGGCACTGTGGTCCAGTCGTTCACTGTTTCCAGGGCAGCCCCATGGGCCAGATCTCAGCACTCTGTGGGCCGGATCCAGCCCCCAGGCGTTGAGTGTGACACCCCTGCTCTATACGATTGTGGGCTATTTGCAGTGCCCCATGGTCATGTGACAATGATATATATATATAAAAATTGCTGGAAAGCAGCATTTACTTCCAACCCCAAAACGTCCTATCGGGAATAACGTGTTTGTGTAATTGGCTGCCACAACAAAAGTCGTAAAATTGGGACCAGTCATGAGATGGCCTGCTTTATGACTATCGTGACTTATGTCTGTAATTACTAGCCTCAATTACAGTAGTAACTCAAAGAGTAGCAGTGTTGCTGAAAAATCACAGTAAGTGGTCAGAATAAAAGAATAGTGGTGTTTCCTGTGATGGTATTACAAGAAGTGATATTGTAATTATATATATATATATATATATATATATATATATATATATATATATATATATATATATATATATATATATATATATATATATATATATATATATATATATATATATATATATATATATATCCCAGTTAGGGTATGGCTAGCTGATGAGAGCTAAATAGCTTGAAATAGATCTATACTACTCTCCCTTTATTTATTTATCAGCACAAATGCAACACAAATGTAACAAGGCTTTCTGTCTGGATGGCTCCCAGAGTGAGCCGATAGACAGAAAAGGGAAGCAGTATACTCCCTCCCATATTTGGGCATACCAGGGGTTGTGACACTGACTACACACACACACACACACACACACACACACACACACACAAACACAAACACACACACCAGGTTTACATCTGCTGTGGTTTGCGGTACCATAGGTGTTGAGGTTGTACATTGCTCCCCTGAGGGCAAGATCAAGAGTACAAAAGATGAGGAAATGAGATTGTTTGGTTGGCAACGGATGTTCTCTGTCTTTCTTCTGTGTCATTTGTGGTCATGCTTGGGTGGAAGAGATCCTTTGGCAGCAGCTGCTTTACACATGAATGAAGTCTTTTGCAAAGATTCTCAGTCATCCAAGTCATGGTTGTCCCAAAGGTGCTTTTTCAAAAGGCAGCTGGACTTTAGTTTTGTGCTTGAAGACTGAGAGGCTTCAAAAGTCAGAACTGAAGAAGCTTCTTGAATGAGAAGCAAAACATCTTCAAGGAAAAAGAAAGTACACTTGTCTTTTTGGAAACCACCTTTAGGAAGTCTTTGGTAATATCTTTTGGTGCGTCTCTAGATAGATACAGATACAGATTAACAAAGTTGGAAGGGACCTTGTAGGTCATCTAATCCAAGTCCCCCATCCCTCCAAGTGGACCCTAAATCAGGGGTGCCAAACTCGATTTCATTAAGGGCCGCCTCAGGGCTGTGTTTGACCTTGGCTATGTGTGTGTGACCATGGTGGACGTGGTAAACTTGAGGTCAGTCATGTCAGGCGGGCACCTGTGGTGGCCCAAGCCCTCTGCCAGCGCTACCAAGCTCCATTTTTGGCTGGGGCAGCCTCCTGCAACCCTCTACCAGCAAAAACAGAGTTCCATTTTCACTGGCAGAGGGTTGCAGGAGGCCATCCCAGCCAAAAAAAGAGCTTGCAAGGACCGCATGCTTTCGCTGGCAGAGGCACCATGGGCCGATCCATTGCTCTTTCCAGGGCGGCCCTGTGGGCTAGACCTAAGTACTCCGTGGGCCGGATCCAGCCCGCGGACCTTCAGTTTGACATCCCTGCCCTACTTCATTTCTAACAGATGGCAGTCCAGTTTCTAGGTTTAAATCTGTATGTAGGGTTTTTTTGTCTGTTAAAAAAGTGCTTTGGTTAGAATCCCAGGTTTCTAAACATTCTCTTGTATTTTTTTCAATCTGGCTAAATTGAGATTTAAAACATTAAGTTAAATTTAAATCTAAAATTTTGATCGTTTCCCAAACCAACCCTGTTGGAATATGCTCTGCCCCAAGATTGTTGGTGGGAAATGAAATGGCGGAGCTGGTACTGGGTCTCTTGACTATTCATTGGGCTCCTGGTTCCCCCCTATGTGTCCTATGCAGTGGTGTCTATAGGCTTTGTATTGTGTTTTTGTATAGAGCAGAGGTCACCAACCAGTGGCTCTGGAGCCGCATGTGGCTCTTTCATTCCTCTGCTGAGGCTCCCTGTCGTCAGTCGCACCACAATTTTGAGAGGAGCTTCCAGTTTGGCGGAGGGGGGGGTGTAGCAGAGCACGCCAGGAGGAGACTCTATGGCAGTGATGGCGAACCTTTTCGGCACCAAGTGCCCAAACTGGAATGTCCATGCATGTGCGCATGCCGAGCACCAGAAACTGAAGACCAGCTGGCCAGCGCATGAATGCCTGTTTTTTGGCTGTTTTCAGGCCGTTTTTGGGTCATTTTTGAGGTTGAAAAATGTCCCCAAAACAGCCTGAAAATGGCTCCAAAAATGGAAAATGACCTGTTTTTGGCTCTTTTTCAGGGCATTTTTCAGACCCTATGAAGACCAGCTGGCCGGTGTGCATATGTGTGTCAGAAACCAGAAGAGCAGCCGGCGACAGTGTGCGTGTCCACAGAGAGGCCTCTGTGTGCCACCTCTGGCACGCATGCCATAGGTCCGCCATCATGGCTCTATGGCAAGGGGTGGGTTTTCCGGTCAGCTCCACAATTGATAGGGCTTTCGGTTAGGACATGTAGAGAAAAAAGGATGCTGCACTAGGAGGAGACTCTATGGTGGGGGGGACAGGACTTCCGGTCAGCAGAGGAAAAAAGATGCCGCAGTAGGAGGAGACTCTATGGTGGGGGAACAGGACTTCTGGTCAGCTCCAGAATTGAAGGGGGGGTGCTCTTCCAGTTAGGACCTTTGTGACTCTGAGTGTTTAAGGTTGCCGACCCCTGATATAGAGTTTCAATGTTGTCTTCTAGTGGTACTGTTATGGGTTTGAACAGAAAGCTTTGCCTGGAATAACCTGTTGATGGACTCTGACATACGTTTGATGTAAAGGACAGCCTTCTTTTGGGATGTTGTTTGCGTTGTATTCAGTTGGGCAAACTTTTTCTTGAAGTTGCACGGGCATTTGTGTTGCAAGTAGTTTCTGCTTTTCAAACTGTGTTGCAGTGTGTTGTAGCTTGACTGAATGGAGTCGTATGCTTTATTTGTCCTATGGGGGCAGAGGAATTTGTTTGCAAGAGTTGCTTTTTTATACTTGAACTAGATGATAACCTGGCATTGCCCGGGTATTTATTTTATCCCAATCCTGTATCAGGAAAAGGAATGAATTATATGCATAGTGTCAAATCAAAATCAAATTAATTGTATTTACAGGCATTTAGAATAATCGAAGCGTTGTTGAAAATGTCCAGTCTAAACGTAATTTCTAATGTTGGATTTTCTGCAAAAAAAATATTTGTGCACACTGAACCGGCAGTAATGCCAGGAGCAACCCACCCCTGTCTGGAATGCCTGAACCAATGTCAACCAAACGCCGAACAGAGATGACTTACTGTCTGGAAAAAAATATTGTGTGGGGTAAGATGCCCCTAACACCCCTCAGGGGGGGTTGTTCTGTTAAGATACAGCCTGTTGTGCCTTAAAATGGCTTCTATTGTACTGCCATAAAATGGGTTCTACTGTGCAGTGCAGTGGAGTTGCCATGGTTATGGCTTCACAGTACTCCACAAGGGGGCTCCCTCTGGTAAGGGGGGAAAATCCAACATTAGAAATTATGTTTGATCCGAACATTTTCTCCCTATAAATAAATACCCAGGCAATGCCGGGTTATCAACTAGTTATCTACAAAAAAACCCCATCAACACTTTTTCTATCCATTGCCATCTTCCTTTCCCCAGGAGACTCTTACCCACATACGTTATCAAGATCCTTTCCTGACAAGTCCGGTTTATCCCAGAGAGGACCTGATACTCTCCTTCCAGCTCCTTCTTCATGTTCATGACGATAAGGCCCATCTGGAGGAGAACGAGGTGCTCCTTCAGGTCCAAGTTGAAGTAGTAACAGTGCCCTCTGTTGGCAATCAAGACCCACTCACATTGGGATGAGGTGAGGTTCACTCGGCACAGGACTGCGTAACTGTTAAAGTGGGGAATAGGGATGAAGGTTTCGGTGTCCTGAGAAATGTGGTGGTGGATGATGGGGCAGATGCTTGATTCTGGTGAGAAAAAAATGAGACGTACATCACAGTTATGGATCAAGATGTAAGCTCACTTTCATCCTAAATACCTTGGGACAGGTAAACTAGATAGTAGTTTACCTCTCATCGCCATGGCCTTTAAATGGGTGAAATGGTGCATTCTTAGGGCAACAATTTTTGAACCAAAGTACCTCAAAGGGGCTTACTTATAGAATAGGTATTCTATACTCTAGGGAGGCAGGCAAGCAAGTAACTATTGCTGTGTGGTGGAGGGAGGGAAGGAGGGTCTTCAAAACTAATTGGGAAAGTGTCTCTGAACATTGAAAGTGAAAATAATATTACTTATTAGTTATAGAATAATTACTAATATATGTATGTATGTATGTGTGTGTGTGTCTGTCTGTATATCTATATCTATATCTATATCTATATCTATATCTATATCTATATCTATATCTATATCTATATCTATATCTATATCTATATCTATATCTATATCTATATCTATATCTATATCTATATCTATATCTATATCTATATCTATATCTATCTATATCTATCTATATCTATATCTATCTATATCTATATCATCTATATCTATATATCTATATCTATATCTATATCTATATCTATATCTATATCTATATCTATATCTATATCTATATCTATATCTATATCTATATCTATATCTATATCTATTATATCTATATCTATATCTATATCTATATCTATATCTATATCTATATCTATATCTATATCTATATCTATATCTATATCTATATCTATATCTATATCTATATCTATATCTATATCTATATCTATATCTATATCTATATCTATCTATCGTTCTATCAATCTATCAATCTATCTATCTATCTGGAGGAAGGCGGGGCTTAGCAGTGAGAAGATGGAGTTTCAGGCTATTCCTGAAATTCCTCTATACCGAAGGATTTTTGGACGGGTTCTTTGAACCCTAGCTGTCCCGTAGACGACAGTGTAAGGTGAGGGGAGACCCAGTGACCTCAGAGACGTTCGCAAAGTCTCTGGGGGGGGGTATTAACCCCTCGTGCCTATTCCTTTCTGGATTAGCTCCGTGCTAACTGAAACCGCAGGTTGCCCCTAAGAATGGCAGAAGTGATGTCATCTGGTAAGCTGATTTTATTATTCAAGAGAGACTGTCCGCACTAAAAGCTTAAGCTAATTGAAACCAAAGAATAGAAGAATCTAGCGGCGAACTGGTCATTTTTTAATGGATTTATGGCTGGTGGCTATTTTATTTCTTAAACGCCTCAAGGAACTTTTCGGCAGCCCTCCCCACTAACTCTTTCTAAGTGGATCGTAAAGTCAATTTTCTACTAATTAGCCCTCCACGATCTGACATTTTTATTACTTGGCTGTGTTTACGATCAGATAAGATTGCACAGTTTCCAGCGTGTTTTTACTTGCAATTTTTAACTGCGACACATCATGGCGTCGGAAAATACTTCTAAGGTCCCACTCCAGATTCTTTTTTCCGCATGTCGAGAGCTTTTTGACTCTTTTCAGAGATTGGAAAGAAAATTGGATCATCTGATTTTAAAATATGAAGGAAAAACTGAGATTGTTGAATGTTTGAATGCTCCTGAAATAGCAATTAGACTTATATACCACTTCATAGGGCTTTCAGCCCTCTCTAAGCGGTTTACAGAGTCAGCATATTGCCCCCAACAACAATCCGGGTCCTCATTTCACCCACCTCAGAAGGATGGAAGGCTGAGTCAACCTTTGAGCCGGTGAGATTATAACCGCCGAACTGCAGATAGCAGTCAGCTGAAGTGGCCTGCAGTAATGCACCCTAACCACTGCGCCACCTCGGCTCTTACATACAAATACAAATGGAAAATGTGAGAAATGGTGTCTGGGCTATCTCAGAGGAAGAAAGGAGGGGGGGAGCTATAAAGAAGATTCATTTAAAGAGACAGAGTGCAGAAGAAATGGAAACTCCACCCTTGAGAATTAAAGTCAACTTGAAAAGTTTTACAAGCCTGGGACAACATTATTACTTCATCACTGACATTCAGAGCCAAAAGGTGCGAAGATATCTTTGTTTGGACTTGCTTATAAAAACATTTGGTAAATTTATCCAACGAATGGCAATTGGTTTGAGGAAATTTTGCTATTGGAGGGACACAGGCTGACAGATGGAAGAATGCAATTTAAAATTAGCTAAATCTGATTATTTTATCTTGTAATAGATATAGCTGAATAATAATTGATATTGATGGTAATGTATATAATGTGGAATTGGCTGATAGATTGAAGAATACAATTGAAAACTAGCTAAACCTAATTGCTCTTTTTGTAACAGATATAGCTGAATAATAATTGATATTGATAGCAATGTATATAATGTGGAGTCGATATGAGAAATAATAATTGGATATGAGAAAACAATTTTGGATTATACATAAAGAATATTAATTACAATAATTATCACTATTATAAAAACTAAATAAACTACATATAATCAAATATTAATCAATACTGGGAAAATGTTGTGATATATGATATGACTAAATATTATGGATGTTCAGATAAAATGGATGTTCAGATAAAATAGGATATGAGGATTTGATGTTAATAAAGGATTTTACAAGTAAGTAAATGAAATAGCTAGCATAGCTAAGGATGAAGGATGTTTAAATAACTATAGGTAATTAAAACTGGAGGTATAATGATGTTAATATGGTAAACATTTGAGTTAAGATATTTGAATTAATATGAGTTAATGGAAGAGAAGCACCAAAGCATGTTGTAACCAGTTGATATACTTCTTTTTTTTTATGATAGATACCTGTGTTTCGTTTTTTCCCCCTGCTTTGTCCTTTGTCGTTTTTGTCCTTTTTTGCTTTATTTTTTTTCTTTTTTATGCCTTTTCTTTTTGATTTTTTCTTTTCCCACTGGTGTGGGCAGGTATTGTTCAAGATTATTACTTTTATTAATATCTTTAAATAATAATTACAGTCAAATGAAAATGGATATATGATAATGCTTGAGTTAATATGAGTTATGTTTGTTGACCGTGGAGGAGATGTACCAAAGCTTGTCTGTAATCGATTGATACATTTTTTACAGATGTAAAGAAAGATGCTGTACTTGTTTTAATTAAAATTAAAAAACATTTATTAAAAAAAATCTCTCTCTCTATCTATCTATCTCTCTATCTATCTATCTATCTATCATCTATCTATCTATCTATCTATCTATCTATCTATCTATCTATCTATCTATCTATCTATCTATAATATTACTTATAGAATAGGTGTATATATAGGACGTGGCAGCTCAGTGGCTAAGACGATGAGCTTGTTGATCAGAAAGGTTGGCAGGTCGGCGGTTTGAATCCCTAGTGCTGCGTCACGGAGTGAGCTCCCGTTACGTGTCCCAGCTTCTGCCAACCTCGCAGTTCGAAAGCATGTAAAAATGCAGGTAGAAAACCAGGGACCACCTTTGGTGGGAAGGTAACAGTGTTCTGTGCGCCTTTGCCGTTTAGTCATGACCACGGAGGCATCTTCGGACAGCATTGGCTCTTCGACTTTGAAACATAGATGAGTACTGCCCCTTAGAGTTGGGAACAACGAGCATACATGTTTGAGGGGAATGACTATTTAAATACTTCCTGCCTTTTCTACTTCCTATTTTTGCAAATGCTTGTTTATACATTGGGGACATTTCTGTAGAACAGGAAAGTTAGCAAGTTTAAGACTTATGGACTTCAATTCCCATAATTCCTCAGCCAGCCATGTGCTGGCTGGGAAATTCTAGGAGTTTTAGTCCACAGATCTTAAAGTCTCCAAGTTTGGGAAACCCTGCTGTAGAAGAGAAACTGGCTGAGCCAGAGAGAGGCATCAAATGGGGACTTAGGCTAGAATCCCTACATGGGCACAAGAGGACAAAGTTGAATGCCTTTGAACCTTATCTAGTCTCAATTAGCTGCAAGCTGTTCATTTGAGAAGATTCCTCTGTACTGCTGCTTGAGCAGTAAAGCAACTAATTGAACTTTTCAATTGTAGGTCTGGTTGTTTGCCCCTGACAATCACTTCTTAAAACATTTCTGTTTTAAGTCTTCCTCTTTTCTACATTCTAATTTTTTCAAACACTTGTCTATGAATTGGGGATGACCTGTTAAAACACTTCTTGTTTTCTATTTTCTAATTTTTTCAAACAATTGTCGATACATTAATATGCCAATCATTTTGAGTTGAATATTCTTGCTGCAACCTCTTTTAGTGGTTTTTTTTAAAAATCAACTTTTCAGTCTAACCCACAATGCTGGGATTTTGGGGGGTTAGGGTGGGGGAGTCTCCCATCCAAATATTAATCAGCTCCAGTCTGGTTATTGATCAGAGTAGTTAATTAGATGTTGCTATCCAGCTGGGAGCGTGTGCCATGTGTCTGCCTATAAACCCAGCATTGAAATATTTGTTGTTGCTGTTAGTTGCAAAGTTGTGTCCGGACTATCACAACCCCATGGACAATGTTCTTCCAGGTCTTCCTGTCCTCTACCATCCTCTGGAGTCCATTTAAGCTCATGCCGACTGCTTCAGCCAGCCACCTCATTCTCTGTTGTCCCCTTCTTCTTTTGCCCTCCATCTTTCCCAGCATTAGGCTCTCCTCCCGGGGCCCCTTCTTCTCATCAGCTGGCCAAAGTATTTGAATTTCATCTTCAGGATCTGGCCTTCTAAAGAGCAGTCAGGGTTGATCTCCTCTAGGAGAAGAAAACCAATTGTTTGCTATGTTCTGGTGTTGCCAAAAACAGAAGTAAATGCTGCTTTTGGCAAAAACATCATAAAATGTGGTCACACGGAAGTCTAGCCTACTGAGGCTAGACTTCCGGAGGCCAAACCCCCACCGTAGGGAGGAGGAACCGACCAGGTGGTTCCGCCCCAGGCGACTTATGGACCCTGTTAGGTTCCAGACGGAGCTTGGGGTTATTCCAGATGCTCTCGCCCACAGTTCGGCGGAGACTCTTGCTGCGCCCTGGCACTCGGCAGCATCAGGGTCTCTGGACCGGATTACGCCACTACGGCCCCTCCGGGTCAGCGGCTCACGGAGGCCTCCTTGGTTCACCGAGGAGCTCCGGGAGATAAAGCGCCGGAGGAGACGCCTAGAGCACCTGTGGAGATCCGATAGGTCCGAGTCGAACCGAGCACTGTTGACAGCATGCACCAAGGAGTACATTCGGGCGTTAAGAACTGCCAAAAGATCACACATTGCCTCCTTGGTAGCGTCCGCCGAGTCCCGCCCAGCCACCCTGTTTAGGATAACCCGCTCCCTCCTAAATAGGAGGGAGACGGGGAACCCCCTACAGGGTAAGGCTGAGGAGTGTGTTCAGTTCTTGGCGGACAAAGTTGCTCAGTTTCGATCGGACCTGGACTCCACTCTTGCAGATCCAGCCGAGACACAAGGGAATGATTTGGCAGACCATCTCTGGGTTGAGTTTCAGGATGTTGCCTCTGGGGATGTGGACAAGGCTATGCGAGCTGTGAGCGCCTCCACCTGTATACTGGACCCGTGTCCCTCCTGGCTGGTTGCCAACAGCAGTGAGGTGACACGAGGCTGGATCCAGGCGGTTGTTACTGCCTCTCTTCGGGAGGGGTCCTTCCCCACCGCGCTGAAGGCGGCGGTGGTGAGGCCCCTCCTGAAGAAACCGTCTTTGGATCCAGCAGTTCTTAATAACTACCGTCCAGTCTCCAACCTCCCCTTTGTGGGGAAGGTTGTTGAGAAGGTGGTGGCCTTCCAGCTTCAGCGTACCTTGGAGGAAGCTAACTATCTTGACCCATTCCAGTCCGGCTTCAGGCCCGGTTACAGCACAGAAACCGCTTTGGTCGCATTGACCGATGATCTCTGGAGAGCCAGAGATGGAGGCCATGCGTCCATCCTGGTTCTCCTTGACCTCTCAGCGGCTTTCGATACCATCGACCATGGTATCCTTCTGCGACGACTGCGGGAGGTGGGGGTGGGCGGCACTGTTCTGCAGTGGTTCTCCTCCTACCTCTCGGACAGGTCGCAGTCGGTGTTGGTGGGGGGGGAGAGATCGTCCCCGAGGCCCCTAACTTATGGGGTGCCGCAGGGCTCGGTCTTATCCCCCCTGCTATTCAACATATACATGAAACCGCTGGGCGAGATCATTCGGAGGCACAGGATAAAATACCATCAATACGCGGACGATACACAGTTGTATCTGTCCGCCCCGTGCCAACTCAATGAAGTGGTGGACATGATGAACCGGGGCCTTGAGGCTGTTAAAGACTGGATGAGAGCTAACAAACTGGTGCTCAACCCGGAAAAGACCGAGTGGCTGTTGTGTTTTCCTCCCAACAATTTGATTAATGTTCCATCAATCAGGCTGGGGGGGCAAAATTTATACCCCTCAGACAGGGTCCGCAACTTGGGAGTCCTCCTGGACCCACAGCTGAGTTTCGACCATCACTTGTCAGCTGTGACCAGGGGGGCATTTGCCCAGGTTCGCCTGGTGCGCCAGTTGCAGCCCTACCTGAACCGGGAGGCCCTCACAACAGTCACTCGAGCCCTTGTGATCTCTATACTGCAATGTGCTCTACATGGGGCTGCCCTTGAAGAGCATCCAGCGACTTCAGCTAGTCCAGAATGCGGCCGCGCGAGTGATCGTGGGCGCACCGTGGTTCGCCCACATAACACCGATCCTCCGTGAGCTGCGCTGGCTACCTGTTGATCGCCGGGTGCACTTCAAGGTCCTACTTACCATCCACAAAGCGCTCCATGGTAGTGGATCTGGCTATTTGAGAGACCGCCTTCTGCCAATTACCTCCCTGCGTCCCATCAGATCGCACAGGGTAGGCCTCCTCCGAATTCCATCTGCCAGTCAGTGCCGACTGGCGACTACGCGGAGGAGAGCCTTCTCAGTTGCAGCTCCGACGCTATGGAACAATCTCCCCGTGGAGATCCGTACCCTCACCACCGTCCAGGCCTTCCGCACGGCCCTCAAGATCTGGCTATCCTGTCAGGCCTGGGGATAGGACTTACTCTCTCCCCGCCCGAATGCTGAGTGAATGTTGTGTTTTTATGGTTAATTATATTTTTACTCACATTTTCTTTTATGTCTTGTCTTGCACTCCCTTCCCTCATTATTGTAAGCCGCCCTGAGTCCCCTCAGGGAAAAGGGTGGCCTATAAGTGTTCAATAAACTAAAAACTAAACTAAACTAAACATCACTGTGGGACATTGCAACTGGCTGTACCTGTGGGTTGGTTGCCAAGTGTCTGAAATGCAGTCATGTGACTCTGGGGAACTTGGAACTTCAGAACTGAGTCGTTATCATCCTGGGAGGTCCATTATAACTTTGAACGGTCCTAAGTGGTTGGTCATAAATCAAGCAGTGTATCGCAAAGGTATAACTTTATCACATGGCCATCACAAATGAAAGAAAGAGCCATTCTTGGATGACCTCTCCAACATTTGGAAGAATAATTACAATGCATGTGTACATATGTATATATACATGTGTATTTACAATATATTTATATGTATTTAAGGTGTGTGTGTGTCAGAGGTGGGTTCCTACCAGTTCGCACCTATTCGGTAGAACAGGTTAGAAGAGGTTCCACCAGTGGACCCGGAAAGCAGGCCACACCTACAGAAGAGGTTCCAAAATTGTTTGAAACCCACCACTGGTCCTTAGATATGATTATTCTACCCTATCATTCTCATATTTATAAAACTCAGTGCTTTTGTGAAAGTTAAGGATTACTACTGCATTTGTGGTGCAATCAGAACATTGCATGTGTTGAAGTTGTTTTAATGCAAACCAAAGATGCCTTTTAAAAAACAAGTTTACATCATATTCTTATCCATGCCAGTGCTATGTGTGAGGTAATTTAAGGTGGTTCTGACAAGTGTCATCGGCATCTTAGCAGTTAGACTTATATACCACTTCATAGGGCTTTCAGCCCTCTCTAAGCGGTTTACAGAGTCAGCATATCGCCCCCACAATCTGGGTCCTCATTTCACCCACCTCGGAAGGATGGAAGGCTGAGTCAACCTTGAGCCGGTGAGATTAGAACCTCTGAACTGCAGATAACAGTCAGCTGAAGTGGCCTGCAGTACTGCACCCTAACCACTGCGCCACCTCGGCATCTTCATATCCGGTCACATGGGCGGCAAGCCACTCCCATCCAGTCACATGGGTGGCAAGCCACTCCCACAAAGGGGGCCTGGATGACTGGGAATCTCCATAAATGTGTACAAAAACAATTATATGGGACCATAGAAGTGAAAGTCTGCCCTATTTTATGTGTATTGCATATACATACAACCAGACAAGGCTTTGATTATGCCATGGTAGCCATCAACTTGGCTTTATCTCCCCATTCCTGGATGTTCCTTAGGGGCAGGAAAGGGATCATAAATTTGGGGAACTTACCTAAGGGCCTAGAGCTCATTCCTTAGCCTTCTTCACCTATCTTACCTAGGTGAGATGAGCAGGGTAGAAATGGGATGGAGGGATAAATAAACAAAGGAGTAAATACCAGATTTTTCACTCATTGGCCCAGCTCCAACCTCCATGATCCATCTCCCCCAAAGGCCACCCAGGATAAGGATCCAGGCGGAGATGCCCAGTCTCTTCCCTTCATGGGGTGGGCTGCTGAAGGTCCACATCCCAACCACCATCTTGGCAGTTCCTCAGGTTTTGAAAAGGTTCCACCTTGATGTCATAATGGAACCCACCGGAAGAGCCAGTGACTGGAGGGAATTCAGGCTGTTCCCACAGCTCTGCGCACCTCCCACCCCTGGTGCGAAGTAAGACAGGTCATCCTTTTCATGAAAAAAAACCCTTCTCTTGACTTTCCTGACAGGAAATCACCAGTTATAGAAACAATTTAGCATAAATAACTTTGGTTTGGAGTCAGCTTAGGAGCCTACAAAACAAAAATGAGGAAGCCCTTCAGAAAAGGAGAAGAAGGATTTATCCCAAAATAGTCTTGTGACTTCAGTCCCTTGTTATCAAGGGCACCGATCTACAAGTTGTTTTGGGGAGTAAAGTCACTTTGCAAAGATCCCAGGGTATTCTCTTAGTCATCATTGTTTCGTTTTTTCTTGTTACTATTTGCAGGCCTCTAGATCTATGGCTGGTTTTGTGGGTAGTCACTTTGCAAAGAGATTCTGTGATTCGTCACTGTTTTGGTTTTCTTGTTCACTTTTCAGGCCAAGCTAATTCGGGTGTGCTGAATGCTTAACAATTCAGGCAAGGTGTTGTGGTCTATTGGCTACTGGTCATTCCAGCAGCTGAATTGGATGAGGTGTGGGAGTCAGGGTCACCATCAAGGCAACCTGAGAGCTCTGAGGGGGAAGGGGGAGTGGAGCTTGCAGAGAGAGAGAGAGAGAGAGAGAGAGGGAGGGAGGGAGGGAGGGAGGGAGGGAGGGAGGTGAATCCTGAGCGGTCTGTCAACCCTCAGATGGAGAGTCAACAGCCCCAGCTCTGGAGGTGGCTGATGAAGAAGAGGAGGAACAGATGGGTCCAGTGCCTGACACACAGATGCACAGAAGGCAGAGGAGAGGAGAGCAGTGGAAATCCATGGGCCGATCCTTGGGAAGGAAGAGCCAACACTGCTAGCGAATCCCCACCCTAGCTCTGGCGATAAAACGCCGGGGGCATAGATGAATAGATGTAGCAGACAACTATTCATCTCCCTGCAGGATGGACTTGTTAGCCTGTGGTGAGAGAGAAACTTTTTGCCAGGGCTGCTGGCACTCCTAATTACAGGAATCTTTGAGTTAACTTCAAAGGGTTTGTTATGTTTGGGGAGCTGTGTCAGAACACAAGGTTTTAAAACGTACATTTTGAAGATTCACTGCAGATCAGAGTGATGTGAAACAGGGATGGGCTTCAAAAATTGCACCAACGGGTTCACTGCCCCGTTGCTGGGTGGGTGTGGCCATGGTGGGCATGGCCTAGTCAGCCTGCAGCACCACAGGTGGGGGGGGGGTTGCCCTCCCCAGGCTCCAGAGGCTTTCCTCGAGCCTCTGGGAGGGCGCAAACTGCTTCCCCCGGGCTTTGGAGGCCAGAAACAGGCCCATTTCCAGACTTCAGGAACTTCCAGTAGGCCCATTTTTCGCCCTCCCCAGGTTCCACCCGGGCCCTGCACTTACCTAGCATGATGAATGGGCTGCGTGGAGACTCCTGCGAAGGGCTGGGTGGGGTGGGAGGGGTGGGCATGGCCAGCCAGGGGTGGCATTCGTGGGTTTGCTGAACTGGGCAGAATCCTAGCTAGAGTAAGGTGACCAGATTTTCAGATTGGTAAAGAGGGACACCTTTGACCGGGGGGGGGGGGTTGATTAAAAATTTTATACGGAGCAACAAAAATTATCATACAGCGCAAAAATAGAATTGTAATATTTTTTTTTATTTCAACATAACTACAATTTATAAATATACATTGTAACTGTTGCCAAACATCAAAATTTTGATCGCGTGACCATGAGGATGCTGCAATGGCCGCTAAGTGTGAAGATGGTCACTAAGTGTGAAAAATGGTCATCAGTCACTTTTTTCAATGCCATTGTAACTTTGGTCACTAAGCCCATTATACCACCTTTCTTGCCACAGTTCTTAAGTGAATAACTGCAGCTGGTATTTTGTATTTTGGATAGAATCTTTTTTTAAATAGCCTAAGACAATTTTAAAAAAGAATCCACACAGAATAAATTGAAGTAAAACATTTCAAACTATTCTTTCTATGCACAATATATTTCAAAGTATTGTGCATAGAATTTTTAAACATGGTTTCACTTCAATTTATTTTGGATAGAATCTTTTTTTAAATAGTCTAAGACAATTTAAAAAAAGAATCCACACAGAATTTTAAAAAATCCTATGCACAATAAATAAAATATTATTTTAAAATACATTAAAAAAATAAAAGAAAAAAAACCCAGCTCACTTACCAGCAGGCTTGCACTCCAAGTGTACCCAGAATGATGTAGATGTTAACACAAAGAATTGAGCAAATTGAAATGGTGAAATTAGTCAGGGAAATATTTTTCAAAGAAACTTTCCCACCATCTTTGCCAGACCTCCAACCTCTGTGCCCCTCCCCTCTGGAAAATCCAGGAAGTAACACTCGCGGCCCCTCTAGCCACATGTTTCCTGGAGCTCTATGGTACTTGGTCATTTTTTTTTATAAAATGAGGTAAAAGGGGCGTGGGGGGGTCCGTTTTCTTGCTTTAATGTTTTAATTATATCTTCAATGAAAGTACTGAGACAGAGAGAGAGAGGTTAGACAGGGTGTCTTTTGTCTTGCCCCAGTTAGGATTTCTTAAGCAAATCCACTGGGCTTTCAACATGAAGCCAGAAAATTGGGACTTTTTAAAAATGGCCCGGGACACGGGACAAATTGTTATAAAGCGTGATTGTCTCACTGAAATTGGGACGTCTGGTCACCTTAAGCTAGAGGATCACCCAAACCTGAGCAACCCCCTACCAGCCCACCCCTGGTATGAAGCCAGGACTTCATTAGTCACCTATTTCTCCTTCCCAGAACCCCCAAGGCCTCTGGCATCAGCTTTTAAAAGGGGAGAGAACGCTGGATGCACCCAAAGCCCTGATGTTCTGTGCAAAGTGCCAGCTGGTCAGCTGCAGGGTGGAAGTGAATGGAGATGTCACAATTTAAACACACCTAAACCAATTTTCCTCCTCCTTTCAAGGAACAGCTTCATGCTTAACAGAGGAGAAATGAACCTGGAGTTTCTCCTTTCGGAGGCCAAGATCTGAAATAGCCACCCAGAATTCACTATATGATTTATGGATGGCAGAAAGTGTTTCGCTGGGGTTACATAGGATGGCATTTAAGGTTTTTTTTTTAAAAAAATGCATCTAATTTGTAACTTTGGTTTAACTTTTAGAAGAAGTTGTTCGGGATTTCATCAAATCCCAAATCCCAATTTCTCAGTAGAACCTAATTACACTGGGGAGGGATTCACAAGGAGGCTCAAAGAAGTCCCAACTCCACAAGCCCTGCCCCTTTTATGTGCATCACAATGTACGCAAAAGGGGTGGGGCTTCCGTTGCATGGATATGTCTTCCTCTTGACTTCTTGTACCTCCTGCTCTGGATATCCCTGATTTACAATGAACTCCATGAAATGGAATAGTTCATATCTACACCAGAGGTGGGTTGCTGACAGTTTGGCCCGGTTCGGCCAAACCGGTATTGGTATGCCAGCCTGGGTCACAGAACTGGCAGCGACCGAGGCTGGCCATGCCTCCAAACAGTTCCCCGGTTGCCAAAGTCACTGTTGCCATCTTGTTTTGGAGTTCTGTTGAACTGCGTATGCGCAGGCATCACCCATCCAGCATGCACACATGAGCGAATGGGCAGTAACACTGGCTAGACCCCCCACCCCTGGGTAGATTTAATCCTTTGGGTCCATCTGTAAAGCAGGGAATGTTGTGACACTCTAGAGGAGGAGGAGTTGACCAGGACTGAAGGAGACTGAAGTTGTGGAAAGTCTTTGGTCCACGTACTGTGGGAGTCAGATAGTGATATAAACTGGGGGGGCTCCAGGAAGGAGGGTGGGTGTGTTGTTGACAAATATCCCCCTCCTCCCCCCCGGCTACTGCACATTGTGGAAAGGCCTTTAACCGTTGTTTTTATATTTGTGCCGAGCTGGCAGAATTTTGCTGGAGCCAGGAGGACGTAGGGTAAAAGTCTGGCTCCATTGGCACACTTCCTCAAAATGGAGCAGAGGAAGGTGGAAGTGAAATGAACTGACAAAGGGAAAGTGATGGGCAGAGGAGAAAGTGCTCCAAAGGCAGAGGAGAAGACACTCTTGGCTGCGATGCCAAGTCCGTGGCTGCTCCTGATGCTGGTGGGTGAGTAAAGGGGCTGCTTTGCTAAGCAGGAAAGAGACAGAAAACCTTTTCTTGAGATGGGGGCTTCAGGCTGCCCATGTTCTACAGAGCCCAGCATGGCAGCAATGCTGAGGGCGGAATTCTTTGGCAGCGTCGAAAGAGAAGGGCTGGTTTCAATAAACCTCAAAGCTTTTCAACATGGAGCTCCAGTTAGTAGAATGAAATGAAACATTCTAAACATGGTAATGGTATAGATCTAATTAGGATGGGCGTGAGTTACATTAATACCTTTAACTGTGCAAAGTAATCATGTTAAATGTTTACTACATAAAAAAACTGAATTTGAAGAGACATGTTACTTGTAGGAAATAGATGGAAAGGGGATGATGAATTTGGTTTATTTTAAAGGGGAAAAAACCCACAGTTTTATGTATGTAATAAAAATTAAAAACTGGAAGATATGAAAAGAATACGGCAAAAATTGAAAATGGAAATATAATGCAAAATGTATTATGTATATGTGAAAATGTTAAAGGGGAAATCGGGACAACACTTTGTTCATAAAAGAACAAAGTGTTTGCTTTGCCTTGCCTTTGCCTTTGCCTTTGCCTTTGCCATTGCCTTTGCCTTTGCCTTTGCCTTTGCCTTTGCCTTTGCCTTTGCCTTTGCCTTTGCCTTTGCCTTTGCCTTTGCCTTTGCCTTTGCCTTTGCCTTTGCCTTTGCCTTTGCCTTTGCTTTGCTTTGCCTTGCTTTACTTTGTTTTCCCTTGCCTTTGCCTTGCCTTTGCCTTGCCTTGCCTTGCCTTGCCTTGCTTTGCCTTTGCCTTTGCCTTTGCCTTTGCCTTTGCCTTTGCCTTTGCCTTGCCTTGCTTTGCCTTTGCTTTGCTTTGCTTTGCTTTGCCTTGCCTTTGCCTTGCCTTTGCCTTGCCTTGCCTTGCCTTGCCTTGCTTTGCCTTGCCTTTGCTTTGCTTTCCCTTGCCTTTGCCTTGCCTTTGCCTTGCCTTGCCTTGCCTTGCTTTGCCTTGCCTTTGCTTTGCTTTGCCTTGCCTTTGCCTTGCCTTTGCCTTGCCTTGCCTTGCCTTGCCTTGCTTTGCCTTTGCCTTTGCCTTTGCCTTTGCCTTTGCCTTTGCCTTTGCCTTGCCTTTGCCTTGCCTTGCCTTGCCTTGCCTTGCTTTGCCTTGCCTTTGCTTTGCTTTGCCTTGCCTTTGCCTTGCCTTTGCCTTGCCTTGCCTTGCCTTGCCTTGCCTTGCCTTGCCTTGCCTTGCCTTTGCCTTTGCCTTTGCCTTTGCCTTTGCCTTTGCCGTTGCCTTTGCCTTTGCCTTTGCCTTTGCCTTTGCCTTTGCCTTTGCCTTTGCCTTTGCCTTTGCCTTTGCCTTTGCTTTGCTTTGCTTTGCCTTGCCTTGCCTTGCTTTACTTTGTTTTGCCTTGCCTTGCCTTTGCCTTGCCTTTGCCTTGCCTTGCCTTGCCTTGCCTTGCCTTGCCTTGCTTTGCCTTTGCCTTTGCCTTTGCCTTTGCCTTTGCCTTTGCCTTTGCCTTGCCTTGCTTTGCCTTGCCTTTGCTTTGCTTTGCTTTGCCTTGCCTTTGCCTTGCCTTTGCCTTGCCTTGCCTTGCCTTGCTTTGCTTTGCCTTTGCCTTTGCCTTTGCCTTTGCCTTTGCCTTTGCCTTTGCCTTGCCTTGCTTTGCCTTGCCTTGCTTTACTTTGTTTTGCTTTGCCTTTGCCTTGCCTTGCTTTGCTTTGCTTTGCTTTGCTTTGCTTTGCTTTGCTTTGCCTTTGCCTTTGCCTTGCCTTTGCCTTTGCCTTGCCTTGCCTTGCCTTGCCTTTGCCTTTGCCTTTGCCTTTGCCTTGCCTTGCTTTGCCTTGCCTTTGCTTTGCTTTGCTTTGCTTTGCTTTGCCTTGCCTTTGCCTTGCCTTTGCCTTTGCCTTGCCTTGCCTTGCCTTGCCTTGCTTTGCCTTTGCCTTTGCCTTTGCCTTTGCCTTTGCCTTGCCTTTGCCTTGCCTTGCCTTGCCTTGCCTTGCCTTGCTTTGCCTTGCCTTTGCTTTGCTTTGCCTTGCCTTGCTTTACTTTGTTTTGCCTTGCCTTGCCTTTGCCTTGCCTTTGCCTTGCCTTGCCTTGCCTTGCCTTGCTTTGCCTTTGCCTTTGCCTTTGCCTTTGCCTTTGCCTTGCCTTTGCCTTTGCCTTTGCCTTGCCTTGCTTTGCCTTGCCTTTGCTTTGCTTTGCCTTGCCTTGCTTTACTTTGTTTTGCCTTGCCTTTGCCTTTGCCTTGCCTTTGCCTTGCCTTGCCTTGCCTTGCCTTGCCTTGCCTTGCTTTGCCTTGCCTTGCTTTGCCTTGCCTTTGCTTTGCTTTGCCTTGCCTTGCTTTACTTTGTTTTGCCTTGCCTTTGCCTTTGCCTTGCCTTTGCCTTGCCTTGCCTTGCCTTGCCTTGCTTTGCCTTGCCTTTGCTTTGCTTTGCCTTGCCTTGCTTTACTTTGTTTTGCCTTGCCTTGCCTTTGCCTTGCCTTTGCCTTGCCTTGCCTTGCCTTGCCTTGCCTTGCTTTGCCTTTGCCTTTGCCTTTGCCTTTGCCTTTGCCTTTGCCTTTGCCTTTGCCTTTGCCTTTGCCTTGCCTTGCTTTGCCTTGCCTTTGCTTTGCTTTGCTTTGCTTTGCCTTGCCTTTGCCTTGCCTTGCCTTGCCTTGCTTTGCTTTGCTTTGCTTTGCTTTGCCTTTGCCTTTGCCTTTGCCTTTGCCTTTGCCTTTGCCTTTGCCTTTGCCTTTGCCTTTGCCTTGCCTTGCTTTGCCTTGCCTTGCTTTACTTTGTTTTGCTTTGCCTTTGCCTTGCCTTGCTTTGCTTTGCTTTGCTTTGCTTTGCCTTGCCTTTGCCTTGCCTTTGCCTTGCCTTGCCTTGCCTTGCCTTGCCTTGCTTTGCCTTTGCCTTTTCCTTTGCCTTTGCCTTTGCCTTGCCTTGCTTTGCCTTGCCTTGCTTTACTTTGTTTTGCTTTGCCTTTGCCTTGCCTTGCCTTGCCTTGCTTTGCTTTGCTTTGCCTTTGCCTTGCCTTGCCTTGCCTTGCCTTGCCTTGCCTTGCCTTGCTTTGCTTTGCCTTTGCCTTTGCCTTGCCTTTGCCTTTGCCTTTGCCTTTGCCTTTGCCTTTGCCTTTGCCTTTGCCTTTGCCTTTGCCTTTGCCTTTGCCTTTGCCTTTGCCTTGCCATGGGTTCACCATCATGGGTATAGAGTTTCCTGCTCAGGCATGGAGTTTTACTAGAAGACCTCCAAAGTCCCTTCTCTCACTTATTCTGTATTCTGTAGACCTCGCTGCTAACACCTTCTCCTGTTCTTTTTCTCCCCAGGCCCTGCTGCAGGCCTTGTGCTGTCTACACCCTCATTCCCAGTTTCCGTCTCTCATGGTAAGAGCGCCTTGCTTCCAGTCTCGTTGAATTTCTCTTCTTCGGTGCCCGCCTACTTCCAGATCCGATGGCGTTTCATCCCCGGCCAGTGGCTGGTGTTGATTGTGAAAGCCGATAACTGCCAGGCAGACAATGGTACCCGTCAGTGGTGGGACGCTTGCGAGATCACAGTGGCGGAAGCAAAGAGATACAGGCACCGAGCAGAGTGGTCTTCCGAAGACACTTCGCTGATACTGCGGGATGCCAGAGTAGAAGATTCGGGAATTTATAACATCAAGGTGCTGGCCTTGGGGGTCCGAGTGTCAGCCAACATCAACCTAACTGTGATCAATGGTAAGAGAATGAAAATAGGTCTGTACTCGCGGGGAAGGACATCTCTGGAGAAGTCAAGAAAGTTGAGATGTCAACTGCAATACAATTGTTCATGGCATCAGAGTTGTGCAGGAGTAACAGAATAACAGAGTTGGAAGAGACCTTGGAGATCTTCTAGTCCAACCCCCTGCTCAGGCAGGAAACCCTATCCCATTTCAGGCAAATGGTTACCCAATCTATTCTTAAAAACCTCCAGTGTTGGAGCACCCACAACTTCTGGAGGCAAGTTGTTCCACTGATTAATTGTTCTAACTGTCAGGAAATTTCTCCTTAGTCCTAGGTTGCTTCTCTCCTTGATTAGTTTCATGTGTTGCTTCTTGTTCTGAGTTGTGTAATTGTGGCCATCTTGACTTCCCCACAGGACACAATTGACGGGAGGACCCTAAGTTTTATTTATTGACATTAAATGTTATTTCTTTGTTTTGACTTTATTGCTTTATCTGGTTTATAAGGCTTACACCAGACCTTTAAGATGAATACATTTTCAATAACATTTTCAATAATCTTTACATCTCCTGAGGCTATTAAAATATTAAAAGCAGACGGAATGTCCTTAATTTTATTTCCCAGCCCACATTGTCTGGATTGAAGTTCTCAGGTCCACTCAAAGCAGCTGTTTTCTATGTACAGTAGCACTTCACAGCTAAGTCATGATGGCCAAATCTCCTGCCGATTGGACAGCAATGCCCATATTTCCAAGTTGCACTTTGTCTAGAGTAGTGTTTCCCAATCTTGGGCATGCTCAGCTGCGTAGACTTCAACTCCCAGATTTCTCATCAATGGTTATGCTGGCTGTGGAATTCTGGGATCTGAAGTCTATACGAGTGTTCCTCAAATATGACAACTTTCAGATGTATGGACTTCATGGATCATGGCTCTCCCATCCCTGCTTTATTCATGAGGAAGTAAGCAGCTGATTTGGGAGAGGATTTTTCTTAATTGGGAAATCAAAGCAAATTGGCGGTAGATAGGAGCCAATGGAATTCAAGGTGGGCTGGACATAGATCTCTTGTGGGCACAAAGGGACTTGGGAATGATGACGCATTTGACCCAAGGGTGGGATGCTGTTGGCATTACTGCGGGTTTGGTGCATGCACAATTTTGCATGAATGCTAGACATGTACTCCGTGCGCATGCACATTTGACCATAAATGCAATAAAAATTGCTCTGCGCACGTGCAGAAGCAAAAAGCAAGATGGCAGCCTTTACAGTGGCGCTGGGAGAACTGGTTCAGGGGCGTGGCAGGCCTGGGTTGCTGCCGTTTCCAGCGACCCAGGCCGCCAAATTACTACTGGTCCAAACCGGTAGGAACCCACCACTGATTTGACCCCTCAGCCTGGTCATCCCCTCCCCTAGCTGGGTGATTTGCATTTTTAGACTTCCAAGATTCTGTTAATGTAGCTTTACAATAGAGTAGAATTAGTTCCTCCAATTGTGTTTCTTGTTTGGGAAAGTGAACAGAAGGAACCCTCAAAGGGCTGAGGTGTGCTTAGCATTAAAAAAAAAAGTCTTTTTTTAAAAAAATCTTAACAGAAACCAGCAATCCCCTCTTGAATGGTGCTGCCTTTGATGATCAGAGAAGAGGGATCTCTTCTAGCAAAAGCACAAATGTAGCAGGTTTGTATGGGAGATGGAAATAATTAGAAAAGAAAACCAGGAATTAAATGGAATGTGGAAGGGGGAAATGACTATCAGGTACTGGAACATGAAACTTAATCATGCTTTTAGACATTATCTCTATCCATCACATGCTAAAGAGGGATCACCTGCTTTCCAGTATACAGATTTAGCAGAGTTGGAAGGGACTTTGTTGGTCATCTAGTCCAACCAGGAGTGGGTTCCGGCAGTCACTACTGCCGGTTTGTTCGTGGGCGATCTGCGCATGTGCAGAAGCAAAGAACAATATGGTGGTGCCTACAGCGCTGCCCAGAGAACCAGTTTGGGGGGCATGGCAGGCCTGGGTGGCTGCCAGTTCCAGTGACCCAAGCTGCCAAACCACTACCAGTTCGGCTGAACCTGTCCGAACCTGTAGGAACCCACCACTGAGTCCAACCCCCCACCCAAGCAGGAGACCCTGCCTATACTATTTCTAACAGATGGCAGCCCAGTCTCTTCTTGAAAGCTTCCAGTGATGAAGCTCTTACAACTTCCGAAGGCAAAGCTGTTCTGTTGGTTGATTGTTCTCACTGTCAGAAAATTCCTCCTTATTTCTAGGTTGAATCTCTCCTTGATCAGCTTCCATCCATTATTCCTTGTCTGGCCTTTGGATGCCTTGGAAAATAGCTTGACCCCCTCCTCTCTGTGGCGGTCCTATTTTCCATCTCTGTACTGCTGCTGCTATGTAATATAAATGGACTAAAGCTGGAATAAGCAAAGGCTGCTCCCTTTGGAACAGTCAATGCGAATTATCCCCCATATTGCTTCCAGTGGCTCTGAACAGTTCTGAGCCTTTTGATACAGACAGAAAAACAAAGATGCAGTTAATGTAAATCAGTATTTTTCTACCTCAGCAACATTATCATGTGTGGACTTAAAGTCCCAGAATTCTGCAGTCAAGATGGCTGGCTGGGATATTCTGAGAGTCGAAGTCAGCATCTGTTAAATTTGCTGAAGTTGAGAGACACTGATATATATTGTTGCCTGGTGTTTATGGTTTTCTCGCTCCCGGTTTTGGCGTGCCTCTTCTCCCATTTGTACCAGTAAATTGTGTTGATCTTTGCTGGTATTTAATAAAAAAATCATCAATAGCAATATAACTTGTATACCACTTCACAGCCCTCTCTAAGTGGTTTACAGAGTCAGCATATCCCAACCATCTGGGTCCTCATTTTACCCACCTTGGAAGGACAGGAGGCTGAGTCAACCTTGAGCCTGGTGAGATTTGAACTGCCAAATTGCAGTCAGCCGGCAGTCAGCAGAATTAGCCTACAGTACTGCATTCTAACCACTGCGCCACCACATCTTATAATCAAGCACTGTGTATAGATATGGAGTTTTGGAAGTATGCAAGATACAAACTGAACTGGAAAATTTCCAAATGCATAGTTTGGAAGATGCAAACTGAATTAGAAATTATGTTTAGTAATGTCCCCACATTTCTGTGTTGAAACTTGTGACATTTTACCCTGTTTCCCTGACAATAAGACCTCCCCGGATAATGAGTGCATGCGCTAATTCAACAGGAATAGGTTACCACACCAGCCACGTTGGAGGAAATTCCCTCATTGCATAACTATTAAATGTGCAATAGCTTAATCTTCTCTTTTTCCCTTATCACCCCACAGTGATGTCATCATATTATGGGTGCTGGACAACCAGCTCACAATATTTGTCTGACTTTAGAAGAAGACATATTGGCACGGACTTTCTCCTTCCAAATCTTGAATCGTACGATGCTGTTTCAGCATCAGATAACTCTGCCTGTTTCATGTCAATCAATTGAATTGTTGATCTTGATTGAATAACAAAGAAAAGATTCGATATTCATTTATCCACAAGAATAGAACAGAACAGAATAATGGAGTTGGAAGGGACCTTGGAAGTTTTCTAGTTCAACCCTTGCTCAAGAAGGAAACCCTATATCATTTCAGACAAATGGTTGTCCAATCTCTTCTTAGAAAACCTCCAGTGATGGAGCACCCACAATTTCTGGAGGCAAGCTGTTCCACTGGTTTATTGTTCTGTCAGGAAATTTCTCCTTAGTTCTAAGTTGGTCCTCTCCTTGATTAGTTTCCATCCATTCCTTCCTGTCCTGCCTTCAGGTGCATTGGAGAATAGGTTGATCCCCTCTTCTTTGTGGCAGCCCTTCAAATATCGGAATACTGCTATCATGTTGCCCTTAGACATTTTTCACTAGAGACATGTCCATTTCCATCAACCGTTCTTCATATGTATCAGGTCCCAGATATTTCTACAGGAACATTGGCATTTTGGTGGGAGGAAGAGGGGAAGGAATGGAGTGGTCTGTATATGAAGTTCCTGTTTCCAGTTTCTGTTTCTGTTTCCCGTATTACTGTGCTAAACTCTATATGACGTTTCTATTTTTTGCACTACTGTGTTAGTCTCTGTTTCTGTTACCCTGCAATGATGTAGTGTGGGAGAGGTTTGGTTAGCATTGCTTTAAATGGCTGGTTTTAAGTGATAAGCTTCAGTTCATGCCTAGATTTCTTGTTATCACAAACCTTCCAATAATAAAGCTCCTTTTGCAGTTTCAGTTTCAGAGTCCTACTTTCTTGGGAAGATTGGAGAGGCAAGACCTTACAATATGTTTTAGTCTCCAGTCCCCTAATCATCTTTCTTCCTCTTCTCTACACTCTTTCTAGAGTCTCAACATCTCTTTTTATAGTGCGGCAACCAAATCTGGATGCAATATTCAAAGTGTGGTCTTACCAAGACATTATAAAGTGGTATTAAGACTTCATAATGATATAAGGACTGTGGACTTGGGCAGAATTCAGACTAGAAACTTCCAAGGTCCCTTCCACTTCTATAATTTGATGATTATGTTTCTTACTAAGCGGAGCCAGCCACCTCTTGAAGCAAGCAGTTCAGAGGTGGGTTCCTACTGGTTTGGACTGGTTCGGACTGGTTCAGCCAAACCGGTAGTGGTTTGGTGGCCTGGGTTGCTGGAACCTGCAGTGACCCAGGTCTGCCACTCCCCCAAACCAGTTCTGCCATCTTAATTTTCAGTTCTGTGCATGCACAGAACAATTGTAATTGCACACATTTATTTATTTTTGTTTTTTAAAATTTTTGTACATGCACAGACCCATTTTTGTGCAAATTCGCACATAGCAAATTTTTTGCACATATCGAACCGGCAGTAATGCCGGGAGCAACCCACCCCTGAGGCAGTTCCTTTATCTAGCCATTCTTCTCACGGCAGGAAGTTCATACTCATATTTCACTGAGCTTGGCTTCCTTGCTATTCCCAGCTGCTGGTTGTTGGCCAGCTCTGCAGCTTGAGACACTCGGAAATGGAAGTGTAAGGTTTCCTAATAATGCCCTAATTGATTTATGAGTATCGAGTCAAGTTTCAATACAAAACTAATCATTTATTAGGAGCATCATAGGCAAGATCTTTTCACAATCAGATCTAAGCTTTGTTTGATTTATGGCTGCACTTTACCCCAGTTCCTTCCCTCCCCTCAGTCTGTGTCATAAATCACATTCCCCTATGAGATGCAGCCCTCCCAAGCCTGCTGCAGTAATCTGAGATCCAACTTCAGTCGACAGTATGAGTGGAATGCACTCCCCCTCCTTCTCTCACTATGACAACCTTGGGAGTTGATAGGATTCTTTCCTCTTGCTTCTTCCTGAGGAAATCATGGCGGTGATCCTGTCCAATGTCTCTTGTAGCAGCTCCAGTCCCTTTGGTAAAGGCGGAATTTGGCAGAGACTATACGGTGACCAATATCATCCGACTGAGCTTAGCTGGCCTGATTCTCTGTCTCCTCGGATTCATCATAGCAGAGGTAAATGGCTATGTATTGTGTTTCTCCTCCAGCCCTCCGTCATATTGCTTGTCCAGTTTGCTGAATGGAGAGTTAAAGATGACCTTGATATCAGTGGTGGGATCCAAATTTTTTTTACTATCAGTTCTGTGGGCTTGGCTTGGTGGGTATGGCAGCAGAAGAATACTGCAAAATCCCTATTCCCTCCCCTCTCCAAGGCAAGGATACTGTAAAAATTCCATTTCCACCCTACTCCAGGGGAAGAATACTGTAAAATCTCAATATCCTCCCCACTCCTGGGGGAAGGATACTGTAAAATCCCAATTCCCTCCCCACCCCACTAACCTGCTTTCCAGCTCTGATCTCCTGTGCAGGGCAACAGAAGAAGACCCAGCCAATCAGCTGGGACTCTGACCAGCTGGGACTCGGGAGGCAGAGAATAGATAGGGGCAGGGCCAGCCAGAGGTGGTATTTGCCGGTTCTCCGAACTACTCAAAATTTCCACTACTGGTTTGCTAGAACCGGTCAGAACTGGCCGAATACCACCTCTGCTTGATATGCTCTTTCCTTGGGGGAAAGACAATACAGGTAGTCCTCAATTTACAACAGTTCATTTAATGACCATTTGAAGCACTTAAAATGTGACCAATGACCATTTTTCACACTCTTGACCATTGCAGTATCCCCATGGTCACCTGGTTGGAATTTGGATGCTTGGCAATTCTAGTTCATATTGATGACAGTCACAGCATCCTGGGGTCATGTGATCACCTTTTGCAACCTTCTGACAAGCAAAGTCACTGGGGAATCCAGATGTAATTAGCAACCCTGTTACTAACTCAACAACTGCAGTGATTCGCTTAACAACTGGGACACGGAAAGTTATAAAATGGGGCAAAACTCACTTAACAGCTCGCTTAGCAACAGAAAGTTTGGATTTAATTGTGGTTATAAGTTGAGGACCACCTATCATTCAGCGTCTGGATTTTCAACATTTGCAGGATGGGTAATCCTTGACTTTGGCCACTATTGGGCCTGAAATTTTGGTTGTTATTTGTTGTACTCAAGTAACCAAGCTCGATTTTATGGGTGGTTTTTTTATGACAGATGTTAAGTGAGTCACCATGGTCATTAAGCAAATCACATGATGATTAAATGGATCATGTGATCATAAGTTTGAATCCAGCTTATCCATTGCATTTTTTTGGACTAGGAAATGGCAAAAAAAATGTTGCGAAATGTGATCATGTGGCCATTGGATGCTAAAACCAGTTGTAGATGTGAGCTGGTTGCCAAGCACCCGAAATATGTTTCTGTCACTGTGAGGGCGGTAAGGCAGTCATAACTCGGAGGACAATTCATAAGTAACTTTTTCAAGTTACATCATAACTTTGAATGGTCATTAAAGAACCAGTTGTAAATTGAGGATTACCGATATTTGCTTGAGCAGATCTTAGATTTCCTTCCTGGGTGATACCCAAGCAATGCTAACTTCACTCTGCCATGAAATCCTTCAAGGCTCCTCTCTTATATATACCAGAGTACAGTCTGAATCTTGAAATTCAACCACGCCAGGCCATCTTTCAGTCTAGATCTGTGGGGGGTTTGTAGAGAGGGGGAGGTTCTAGATCTCATCCCCATCTCGATGATTGTATCTCTCCGGAGATGGGAGAGTTACTGAAGTCCACGGCTCAACAACAGATGCCTTTCTACCTTATCAAATCCCTTGTCATTGCAAGATCAAGAAAATGAAGGACGTGGATTTCCACAAGATGGAGTAAGCACAGATTCCTGGAAAAATGTTAGATAAACTTCCCTGCTCTGTTGATAGGAAATCTCTTTGAGATGATTGTACCTGTCTTTAGAGCAGGAGATCTCTGACAAAATTTTTTTTCGAACCTCCTCTGTGGGTGTGGCCTCCTTTGTGGGAGTGGCTTGCCGACCATGTTCTCTCTCTCTCTTTCTCTCTCTCTCTCTTTTTTCTCTCTCTCTCTTTCCTTCCTTTTGTCTCTCTGTCCCTTTTTCTTTTTTTTCTTTCATCTCTCACTTTTTCTTTCTTTTTTTCTTTATTTCTTTCTTCCTTTCTTTCTCTTTTTCTCTCTGTGTGAGTCTGTGTGTGTCTGTGTGTTAATTTTGGAACCTCTTCTGTAGGTGTCGCCTGCTTTCCGGGTCCACTGGTGGAACCTCTTCTAACCGGTTTGGTAGATTTGACGAACCGGTTCTACCGAACTGGTGCGAACTGGTAGGAACCCACCTCTGGTCTCCAACCTTGGCAACAGCCGGCTGGGGAATTCTGGGAGTTGAAGTCTGCCAGGCTTTAAGTTGCCAAGGATGGAGACCCTCTGCTTTAGAGAGATATCTCCAGAAAGAGTTAAAAGAAATAAGATGGTGATTGCAGTCATGCTATTGGAATTGCGATCTTGACTTTCTCACCCTACTCTTACAGAGATTCCTAAGAAAGGGACTTGTCTTAAAGAGATAATGATTTGTTTGTTCTCTCTTTTAATGAACGTAATTACCAAGGAAATAGATTCCCATCTAGATATTTATCTATCCTGCTCTATGCATTTTGGGGAGAGAAAATCCCCCAACATCTTAGTGAAAAGCCGGCATGTGGCCTTAGGTCCAAGAAACTGATGCTTCCTGGGTACAATAGAGAGGCAGCATCTGTGACATCCTTGTGCAGCCTCAAGGCAGGCAGATGTTGATGTGATACTCATGGACCACAACTATAATGTTTTTGGGGTTTCCCGCCCCGTCCCAGCATTGTTAGGCAGGCAACCTTTTATTGCAGGATCTAAATGGAAGTATGATCTAGTATAGCAATAGTACTTAGACTTATATACCGCTTCACAGTGCTTTACAGCCCTCTCTAAGGGGTTTACAGAGTCAGCCTATTGTCCCCAACAACGTGGGTCCTCATTTTACCGACCTTGGAAGGCTGGAAGGTTAAGTTAACCTTGAGCCAGTCAGAATCGAACTGCTGGTAGCTGGCAGTCAACAGAATTAGCCTGCAGTACTGCATTCTAACCACTGCGCCCCCCACAGCTCTTTTTATAATCCAACTAGACTGGAGAAAATAAAAAGACTGAATCAAGAGCCAAGCTAAGGTTCTGTGGGAGATGGGTAAGCTTTTGTTGATCTACAGACTCAGCATTAATCTGATACATATAATCTAATTTATCAAGTTGCAACTATGAAAATAGACAAGGCTGGAGCTCAACTGCCTGGTTCTTCTGCTCACTAGGTGTTGAAGAAAGTCAGAGATTGTTCTTCTTTTTATAGAATGTTGCCTCCAGACCGCGAGAGACAAGGGTGCATCAGATGGAAATTCCCTTCTCCTCCTCCCCAGTTGAGCAATGTTTCCTGACTTGTGAAAATCACCCAAGTTAGGTGGATGTGGACAAAAAACACCTTGTAAAATTTGTTGCTGATCTTCTGTGGTCCTTCTTTGCAACAGGCCACTAAAGTATTTGTTGTAGGGTGGATAGACTCTCCTTTCTAGGATGAAAGTTCCTAGGACTCAACACTATGAAGTCTACCATTGCACCACTTCGCCTTTGCTCTGTAGCTTCTGGAAAGGGGTTGTAAGCCCACTGCTGGCTAGAATGCACAGATGAATCACAGATGAATCACAGATGAACAGCATTGGCATGTGACATGAGGCTTATGTGCTTAGAAGATTGCACCCTCAGAAACGGGTACAGGAACCGGCTGTAAATCTGAACAAAGCCACTTCCTCAACTGCTTTTAATTTTTTTGCTGTCCAAATAGTTGGACTTCTATTCTTGTAAATCTCAACTAGCAAGTCAAAGTCCCCAAGGTGCTTTTTCAGGTGGCAACTAACTAAACAATTTGGGTTGAACAACCTTGGAATCAGTAATGGCATCCTATTTTCTTCACTACTGGTTTGATAGCGGGAACGTGCATGTCTGGGTATGCGCAGAACCTTCTGCGTGTGTTTGTGCATGCGCAGAAGGTCCTTGATGATGTCTGGGTGGGTGGGTGGAGCCTCGTGCCGCTGCCACTACCGGCTTGCCTGAACTGGTGTGAACCGGCAGCATACCACCTCTGCTTGGAATGGGGTGGGAGTAGGAATGGATTTCCAGAGGACAACATTGCAGATTACAGGAACCAGGAGCACCACTCAGGTGACTTTGAGGACACAGATAAACCTCCAAGTGCTTCAACGACCCTCTAAAAGGATGCAAATGACCAGCTGTCTGCAAGGAGCATAAATCCTTCCATTCCCCCACCATCCTGTCAGAACTGAATAAGCTTCTTGGATGAGAAGTGAAACATCTTCAAAAGAAAAAAACCCCAGAAAGTCCAGTTGCCTCTTGAAAAAGCACCTTTGGGACAACCATGATCTGGATGACTGAGAATATATACAGACTTTTAGCAATTCAAAGCATTCCATGTTTGCTGGAATGATGGGATTGAATTGCAATGTATTTTGGAGAGCCTTTGGCTGGAGATGGTTGGACCAGGAAGTTGGAGGTATCCCTGGAGAACAAGCTTGATCCAATTCAAGTTCTACAAGAGGCAATCCTGAAAGCATCTACAGTGGTTTGATTTTCTTTTTCCTTGAACATCTCCCCTGAAGTGGGTTCCTTGGTGCTCTCTGAGCTTGTTTTCTTGCAGATATTTCATTACCCAAACTAGGTGACATCAGTGCCAGTGAAAGCAAATCCTACTCCCTACCAGCACTGATGATGTTACCTAGTTGGGTCATGAAATGTTGCAAGAAAATACCAAATTCAGGGAGCACCAACCCGAGCTACAAATATTCATAGAAATATTCTCCTTTATTGAAGACCTCACAGCTTTTCTAGCAGTCGATGTCCCTAGTGAGTATCTCTGTAGGCCTGACACTTCATGTCTCCTGAAAATCATTGCTGATCTTCTATCAGAGACTGTACTCACATCTTCATTGTCTACCTGGAGCAAGCTAAGGTAACTCAAGCCCAGGGGCCAGCAACCTTAAACACTCAAAGAGCCACAAAGGTCCTAACTGGAAGCCCCCTGTTCAATTATGGAGCCAACTGGAAGTCCGGTTCCCCCACCAGAGTCTCCTCCTAGCGCGGCGTCCTTTTTCCTCTACCTGCCCTAACTGAAAGCCCTATCAATTGTGGAGCTGACCAGTGACAGGGAGCTGCAGCAAAGGGATGAAAGAGCCACATGTGGCTCCAGAGCCGCAGGTTGCTAACCCCTGCTCTAGCCCATAAATGCTTCGAATAAAGAGTTTGGTTATAAGGTGCTACAGGATTTGTTGTATTTAACACAAAGGGCTAAGCCGTGGCTGGCTTAAATATGGTTGAAGGCATAAACTACAATTAGCTGGATTTACATAATACACAAAGCAAGATTAGTATGCCAGAATGTGTCTGAATGATGAGTGAGTAAAGCCAGTATTCAGGTTTTGGGAGTCTGAATCTTGCAACTGGCCTTTTAAATGAGGTATGGGGGCCATACTCTGAAAATGTTTGGTGGTCACTGGAGGTGACCCTCAGGATTTTGTGATGGGTGCAAAGGCAGCTCTGGGATCCAAAGTTATGCATTCTGTCTAAGCCAGAAAATTTTCCTGGTTTAATTCACTGTCAGGGTTCAGCTTGGTACTTCCTTATGAATCTAGCCAGTTGTGGTTTATTTAATGAAACATGGTGAAGCAACCTGTGGTTTTTTGAGTAAGGTGAACCTGCTTATTATTTGCCATTGTTTAAACCCATTATCATAGATTGGACTTCAATTTTATGCATCCTGTCCTTCTCCACATCAGATGAAAGATTCAGTACTGTTGATTTATTTCATTCATAATTTATTGAGCAAGCAATAGTACCTACCAAAGAAATCACATTGTAGCTTACCAAGGTCGTACCGCCTACAACCCACCAGTGCACTGCACCACCTCAGCTCTATGAACAGTCTATATTGCACAGTAAGAAAATAACTTAAAAATAGAATAAGATGCACAGGAAAGTCCGTCAAGGCCAGCAAGCGGTGTCTTCAGTGCATTCATAGATAATTGAAACTTGCTAATATTGGAATTGTTGCTAGAGAGCAGAGCCACACCACACCATCTGTAAGTGGAAAGAAGAAGGCAGGTAGATTAATCCACCATTCATTTATTTGATACACTGAGATGCCTCATCACTCAAAAAAGACTGTGTGGAGCTTTTCTCAGATAATCATCCAACAGCTGGATGTTTGAGAATGAATAAAATGAGTGATCCTTCTTTTTTTCCCCAAAGATTTTTTTATGTTTTTATTCTCTTACATACCATTTTAAGTATACATTCACATAATTGTTATTCTTCTTTACGTTTATCATTTTTATACATTTATTATTTCATTTAATAAGTCATAAAGTACAGTTTGGGTTGCTTTATTTACCATCCCTTCCTCCTTTTGTAACTCCCCCTGGTTTTCCTTTCCTTTTCTCCCTCCCTGCCCTCTCTACTTCCTTCCTTCCTCCTCCCTTCCCTTTCTCCTACTCCTGCTCTTCCCCTTCCTAACCTCTCTCCTGCTCTTTCTCTCCCTTCCATCCTCCTCTCTCTACCTCTTCTTTCCCCCGTCTCCCTTTCATTCTCTCCTCCTTTCTCCCTTTCTTTTTCTATTATTATTGGTAAATATTTTAAAACTCAGTTTATGTTTCCTTGAGATGGAATTTCCGCCAACTGAAATATAATTTAGTATCATTTCTTATTCCCTTTCCTAGTGTACCCTAGTTACGTTCCCCCTCCCTTTATATCTCGCTCTTGAATATATACTTATATATTTAATATTTTCTTTTCTGTTTTCCCCATTTTCCCCTTCTCCCCCCCCCCTTTTCCATTTAATAATGTGTTCTCTGGGTACTTTATCTTCTCCCTACTTTCTTTTCTAGTTTGCTTTCTCTAGTTAATCATAAAATCTTCCCCATGTCTTGAAATACTCTGATTCCTCTTTATCCTTTATTTTCATTGTCAACCTATTCATCTCTGCACAATCTAAGTGATCCTTCTTCATGAGTTCTTCACTCAGCCAACTGTGAACATGGCTTTAAATTTTTCCTACCAGAAAAAAAAAACATCTTCTGGTTCATCAAGTGGAAGCCAGACAGAATGATTCACTGTCACATTATGCAGGATATCCTGATGTAAGATTCTGAAAACCTCCCACGATGACAGTGTTTGCCAACCACTTCTTCCTTATCTCAGAGAGGACATTTCCACAAAAGGAAACACATTTGAACTAAAAAATGCTAGCTACAAAGCCAGTGGGTTTTACAGGCTTATGAATAGTTCTGAAAACTGTATAATGTCAATGCAGATTTCTGTACTAAGTAAGTTTGTACAGGTGTTATTTAGTGTGCAGATGCTGAGGTTGGGTCTGCTGGGGGAGAGGGGAACGCCATTGATCCAACTCCCATTTTTTTACAACTCCTGATTACCCAAAAATCATGGCACATAGTTGAGAAGTGGCATTCTGATTGCTAATTCTTTTCCTGTTAAATGTTTTTTATTTTATTTATATACTACTAAACCCCCTGTATCTGTTTGATTATTTGTAATTGTCAATTGGTCAAAACAGTGTGTTGTAAGGAAACAATTTTTGAATCAAGGCACCTTTCATAGAACTAACTTAAAGAATATGTCCAAAATCCAGAAACGATAAGTCCCCTGGGACTGAAATTGGGCAAAGCTGTGACTACTTCAAAGCTGTCATACCATCACTGCCCTAGTCATCTGCTGTATTGTGTTCATTATTTCTAATACTTCCTGCCAGCTTCCTACTAGGCAAATCAATGGGGAAGATGGTAGGAAGTCAAAAGTCGCTCTCATTGATTTTTTGATTGCCCATAGTCATTCCGTTTTGGTTTTTTTTAAGATAAACGCAATATATTTGAAACAGTCACCCAACAGGTCACAGGTTATCTACCGTTAAAAAATTTCCCTCAAAATATACAAGCAGTCCACAACACAGAATCGTAATGGAGCCAGTCCATTATAAGCCATGACGGCGGTAAAGGGGTCACCCATGTGACTGGCCTGATTTTATGGCCTTTTTAGTGCCAGTCATTAAGCAAACAAATTGTTTGCGATGGACCAGTTTTGTGAAAATGATAATATTGCTTTACAGGCCTCTCTAAGCAGTTGACAGAGCCAGCCAATTGCCCTCAACAATCTGGGTCCTCATTTTACCCACCTCGGAAAGATGAAAGGATGAGTCAACCTTCCTGAATCAACCAAAAGTTATAAAACATGCCCATGTGATTGTAGGATACTGCAAATGGTTATAAATGCAGGCTGGTTATTATGCTCCCAAAGTGTAGCCATGTGACTGGGGATGGGGTATGTGTGGTCTTGGGGAGATCCATCATAACTAAGTTGAGGGCTATTAAGTAGATATAATGGGTGGAAGGGTCTTGTAACTTGACAGCTTTAAGACTTGCGTGTTTCAAATGCCAGAGTTCCTGGGCCAACATGACTGGAGGAGGAATTCTGGGAGTTGAAGTCCACAAGTCTTAAAGCTGTCAAGTTTGAACACCCATGGGTATTTTTTCCTTAAAGGGTTAGGGGTGCAAGGGTCTTGTAGCTTGACAGCTTTAAGACTTACGTGCTTCAAATGCCAGAGTTTTTGAGCCAACATTTTGGTTGCTAAGCAAGCACGTTGTTAAGTGAGTTTCACCACATTTTACAACTTGGCCATGCCCACTCAGTCACATGACTGCCAAGCCACTCCCACTTGGTCACATGGCTGGCAAGCCACTCCCACCCTGTCACATGGCCATTCCCACAAAGCAGGCCACACCTACACAAGAGGTTCTAAAAATTTTTGAAATCCACCACTGGTACTATTAAACATTGTGACTAGCCTCATTAGGGTGTCTCCTATGCTATTATTTCTGTAATTTCCTTTGTCTGCATTGTCCCATTGACTTTAAGCTTGCCTATGTTCAGGAAATGACTAAAAATCTTGAATCAAAATGCTATAAGCAGGACTTCAAAGTAAACAGAATAACACCTATACTACGATTCTTCCAATTCCAGGATTTAAAATAAAGGAACAATGTCTTTTGCCCTGCCTGTTAATTTCTTGAACTAACTATTTAGTAAAATACAGGCCATTTTGTCAGGCCCAAAACCAAGAATGACATGTGGCAGTTGTTCCAAGCCCAGTTCTTTTCACACCTGTAGACAGAATCTCTTGCCAGACTGAGGATTAGCGACTTAGAATAACTTTATTGTCACTTTGAATATACACTAATTGGCATTCATTAAAATGAAATTTTGTTGCATACAGCTTTCAAAAGGTCACCACCTCCAATATACACTACACAAACATGACAAAATAAATAAATAAATAAATAAATAAATAAATAAATAAATAAATAAATAAATAAATAAATACAAAATTATGCATATACCCCAGGTATACGACCTCCCCTCCGCTCCCCCCACTTATGGCAGGCGAGCCAAAAAAGGTTCGCCATCACTGCCTTTAGCATCTCAGTGGCTCAGGGAAATGGCTGGAACCTTACAAAACAAATGAATAAATAAAAATAAATAAAATAAATACACACACCTTCTTTCTAGGACTCCACTTAACCACTGCATTGCATTACACTTTTTTTTCATAGAATTTTTATTTTATTTTCCATCTTCATAGCATATAATCACATGTATACTATTACATAGTCAATATCATGTTGTATTATTAAGTAATTACATCAATTCATCTTACCATCAACTACCAAAGGGGGAAAAAAGCCAGTTATTGGCTCTTCTGCTCTCCATACACCATATTTATACCTTATCTGACACTTTCTTCCCCCTCTCTCCTCCCCCTTTCTACATCCTTTCTTCCCTCCATCTTTTTCTACTCTACATTGCATTACACTTTTTAAAGAGACGTAGCTAGATTCAAGTCATGCTATCTCAGCTAGAAAGACCTTAGAAAAAACCACTTTGGGGGGAAATAACAAGATCAAGATAACCTGTACATTAATGATGGAAATTAGAAACGAATACTTACTTAGTTCTTTGTCACAGGCAACAGAAACTGAAACAGCAAAAGCAAAGATGCAGATGAAATAAAAAACCCATCCATTTCCTTTCCTGAGTAGCATTGCAGATAGTGCCAAATTCCTGGGAGTATCTGAAACAAGTTGATTCACAAAATCAGTTTTTCAAAAGACAAATGATAACTATTATTTAAGACATCAGGGTGGATATGATGTTGTTCTTAATCCAAGCTGTCTGATCCTTGCCTTAAAACTAGTTAATCTACAGCAAAGTAGGGAGAGACAGATGTGCAGAATAAATAAATATTAAATCCAGCTGTTGCAATGAAACAGAACTCATGATGCTTAAAGCATACAGTCCCTTTAAGCTGGAGATGGGTTATTTGTTAAATATTTTTTAAAAAACCAGAAATTAAGGAATTTAGCCAATCTACTCAGAGCTAAAAACTCAGAGCTAGATAATACTAAAACTCTCCTGTCTGTTTGTAACTTCAATTATCTGTAACAGTACCTTGTAACATACAGCAACAGATTTTGAATCAAGGTACTTCAAAAGGGCTAGCTTAAAGAATGTGTCCAATATTAGTTTTGAAATTTGACAAAGTCATGGCTGCTCCCAGGGTGTTACACAATCACCCTGACGTGGCCAGGGTATAAACAATGACCATCATTTCCAATAAGTCCTTCCGGTTTCCCATAAGGAAAGTCAAAGGGAGAAAACCAGAAATTGTTCTCAAGTTTAAATAATATTGGTAAAAGAAGACCCCCCTGGATCATAGGTTGTTTAATTTACCAATAAATTCAATTGCTTTCTGCCCATCCTGGTCTATTTAGATTAGGTTTAGTTTATTTAGATTTTATTTCCCCCAAACGCGCCTTTATTATTTTTATAAATAACTTGAGGCAGTGAACTCACCTAATACTCTTTACCTCTCCTGTTTTCCCCACAACAACAACCCTTTGAGTTAGGTTGGGCTGAGACAGAGAGACTGGGCCAAATTCACCCAGCCGGCTTAAATGCCTAAAGTGAGATTAGTTTTCACAGCCTCCCAACTTCTAGTTTGGTGCCTTCACTTCTAAATTAAATTGGTTTCTCTGAGAAATAGAGCCCTTTGGGCTGCCTATTTAATGTGATTTCCATTTAATAAAAATGTAATTAAAGAAATCTTTCATAATCAGAGAGAAAAGAACAATCACAATCTTCTCTATTATTTTCATTTTAATGAATGAAACTTTTAGAATAGAATAGAATAGAATAGAATTCTTCATTGGCCAAGTGTGATTGGACACCCAAGGAATTTGTCTTTGGTGCATATGTTCTCAGTTTACATAAAAAGACAAGATACATTCATCAAGAATCATAAGGTACAACACTTGCTGTAATTTGAAAACTTTTGTGGACACAAGGAAAATAAAATTCTAGGGATGAATTTAGATCTTTCCCATTGATATCTATAAAAGAAAGCCCCTGGTCTCTTCTCTAAATGCAACTATTAGGGAATTGATACTGATTCTAAACTAAAGCTCCCTTTTTACAATCCTGTAATCCCTTAATTTGGGGTAGCAGAGGTGCTCACAGCATTTTTGTATGGGACCTAGGAGAGAAATATCTGCTGCTACCTAGAATTGAACTCTCAACCTTCCGAATGGGAGACAAGATTTTTCACCACTAAACCATCACGCCACTCAGAAGTGATTCTAAAATATATGTCAGAAAAAGGTCTTGGGAGCGTGTATGAAATGCTAGATTTCTTCAAAAAGCAAGGTTCATATTTATTTGTGAGCTGTTTCAAGATTTGTTGAATTCAAGTTTTGTTGAATGAAATAAAATTGGGCGAGATATAACCGATAGTTTTCTAACCATGCTGACTGGTTTCACAGATTTTGCTAACCAAAGTCTTACAAAACATACGTTGCTGAGTACAGAACAATTTTCATATTGATAGAGAACTAAGAAATATTTAGAAAGTTAAGAAATAGCCAAGTCTGGAGTGTTAGAAATCACTGAGCAGAAAAAAACAACAATGATTTCAAAACTGAAATAAGAATCCAATAATTAGTTTTTTTCTAGAAAGCAGAAATCTTTTGGTTTCATTAGTGATATTAAATGCGGCATTCACTCAAAAGCTACAGGCAAGAACTGGAAGAATGGAAGAATCCATAGCTTGTCTTCCTACCGACATTTTTTACTCCTCATCTAGAAATTTTGTAGAAAATCCTCTCGCTTGAACAGTGGTTCAAGAAGTAGGATTGAGAAGGCAAAATGCCCTCTCAGCAAACTGGTAGAAACACCCCCCCCCCACACACTACTCTTGAAGCTTTGTTCAGTACAATACGCTAAGCAAACCTTTCAGTTTCCTCTTCTCCTGAATCAGAAAACCAACATATTATAAAGACTTATTCCATTCCTCACCTCTTTGAAATGATTCCGTGGTTCTCTGTGATTTCCTGCACCAACTTCCAACTGAGTGCAGATGTTTCTACAGTCAGAAATAAGTTCAAACTGTCCTTGGAATGGTGAGAGTGTTTCTTTATTACCAGCACAAAAATAGCACATGACATCACCGGAAAAAAAAAACCTGTGTTCTTCAAGAAATAAAGGGAACCTACAAACCATTTCAGGAGATGGTGTGAGACAGTTTTCAATGTTCGATTCCTCTCTTCACATCTTTCCCACAACTGTGTTGCATTCTGTGCTTTGTTTGTCATGGGAAGTCCCCATAACCAGTCATGCCCCACAGTTATATCTATTGAGGCTTGGAAACAAAAAGGGGGCCAGATGTGATATTTGGATGAAGACCATTGGGGCATCCAGACAGCCTAATATAATGATAAACAAGGCAGAGTTCAGCTAATTGTTCTAAGAAAAATGTGATAAAAGCACTTTTTATCCCCCTTCATTTTTTTTGCTTCTGAAATATTACCTTTAAAACTTTTTTTTTTATTGTTCACAGGAACTCTGGGAGTTGAAGTCCACAAGTCTTAAATTTGCCAAGATTGGGGACCCCTGGTCTAGACCAGAGGTGGTATTCACCAGGTTCTGACCAACTCTGGAGAACCAGTAGTAGAAATTTTGAGTACTCTGCTTTTTGAAGTATAAGATGCACCGGAGTATAAGACGCACCAAGATTTTGAAGAGGCAAATTTTTTAAAAAAGTTTTTGCACTCTGCAAACTCCCAAAAATGGCCCACTTTTTGTCAAAAAAAGGGGCATGCATAGCCTTTAGGAGGCTTGTAGAGTGCTCCTGGGGGAGCAAAAACAAGCAAAAAGGCTCATTTTCTCTCATTTTTGCCCTCCCCAGCCCCCAGGAGCACTCTGGAAGCCCCCTAAAGGCTATGCACAGCCATTTTTGCAAAAGGGGTGGGGTTTGGGAAGTCAAAAATGCTGTATTCAGTGTATAAAATGCACCCAGATTTTCACCCTCTTTTTTGAGGGAAAAAGGTGCGTCTTATATTCCAAAAAATACGGTAGTTCGGAGAACTGTTAAATACCACCTCTGACTGGTCCTGCCCCATCTATTCTCTGCCTCCCGAGTCCCAGTTGATTGGGAGGGAATGGAAATTTTGCATTATCCTTCCTCTGGAGTGGGGAGGGAATAGAGATTTTACAGTATCCTTCCCCTGCCACGCACACCAAGCCATGCCTACAGAACCAGTAATAAAAATTTTTGAATTCCACCACTAGTCTAGGGCTCTGTGTTATCATATGATTAGCTGAAGCTTGCATATTGAAAAATGTGAATGCTGTAATATTATCTTCCATTTGTAATGATTTGATTATCTTCATCGACAGAGATAAGATCAGAGCTGAGAATTTGGACAAAGTCTCTTGATAACCATCTTCCCTAGTGCCATGAAGCTTTTGAAAGACTTCAGAACTGTTTTTATCGTAGGTCTACAGAAGATTCAAATCAGATGTCTGTTTTATGCAGCAACAAAAGCAGCAGATTTTTCGTTCAAAATGTCAAATTATGTTTACACAACCGCAGTGATTGGAAATGAGAAATGAAGCGGGAAAACCACTTTGTGGTTTCATGTTCTAAATAGTTCATGTTCTAAGTAGTTTCTTAACCACTTCATTTCTAAGAAAGTGGTTTGTTTCAATGTGAAACTGAGATCAATCCAGCGAAGGTTGAGTCTGACAGCAGCCCTTTTATAGGAAGCTGTCAGACCCTTCGACCAATAGGATTAAACCTCTGTTCCCGCTGGAACAGAGGACCTTGGTGGAAACCACTGTAGTTAGAACAAATATCTAACACCCCTCCCCTCTTGGATGGAATAATCGTATTGTTACGTAGACACGCAGGTAGGCAGGCTTTTGGGTAGCTCTGCCAGACCTGCACAGTTCAGTAGGAGGGTGTTTGTTGGACAGGTCAGATGGACCTGTTTGCTCCACAGCTCCGCTTGGTGGAATCTCCTGGAACCTCTCACAGGCCGTGGCTGGAGCTTCTAGAGCCGGTTCGCTCGGAGCTCACAACAAAACCAGAGATGGTTCCTGGTACCCTCGGGCTTGAGCTGGCCATGGAAGGAGTAAGTGTTTGCTCTGTTTGGGTAGGGCTTTGACTAACTCATGCAGGAGTTACCTCTGGTTGTCTAAGAGTGGGGTTGGAGAGGCGGCCACGGAGTTGGTCAATGTGCCTTCTCCAATTCCGACCGTCCTCAAGCTCTGAGGTAAGAGCGAGGCCCGGTGATGCCTATCACTGTGGCAGGAAACCACAGAGTTCCCCCAGTGTAGTTGTGGGTGTATACTGAATCCCCTATGCTAAATCCCCCACAGTAAACAGCCATTTACAACCGATAACTCATCACATTTGGTAAAATACATTTTGAAATCAACCCCAACAGGCCCCTTGGGCCACCCCCTCCACACCCAGTTCAAAATTTGTTTGATGGTGGAGTCCTTTGCAGAGTGACGGGCAACGTCACTGGACGAGACAGGCCCAGTCTCAAGGCAGTCAATAAGGAGGACTGGTGTCTCGGGGGTAGGGTCAGCAAGAAGTTCAGGCAGCAGGCAGCAACTCAAAGTATCAGTGTGCCCCAAAGTGGAGCCTGGTCGGTGGATGAGACGGTAGGAATAGGCAGCTAGGAAGATGGTCCATCTGATCATTCATGGTGATAATGACACTGGGGTAGGCCGGTCCCCAGCCAGTAAGCCCAACAACGGCTTGTGGTCCGTAATCAGTTCAAAATCACGGCCATATAAGTACTCCAGCCACTGCAGCCAAAGCCTCCCAGTCCAGCTGGCTGTAGTTCCTCTCTGCAGCGGACAAGGTCCTGGAGTAAAAAGCAATGGGAGCCTCGGTTCCATTGGGCATATGGTGGCTGAGGATGGTGCTGAGGATGGTTGCCAACGTCGTACGAGGAAGCGTCGCAGGTCAGCACCAATGGCAGTACTGTACCAGGAAGGAGTCCGCTGACAGGAGTCATATTATCATGGCAAATGCGGCAGCCTCAGCTCTGCCCCAGAACCACTTTGGGTTCTTAGTCAGGAGGTGGTGTAAGGGCTCAGCAATGATGACTTTCTGTTTAAGAAACATGTTGTAGAAATTAAGGAGCCCAAGGAACGCTTGCAGCTTGGTTTGATTGCAAGGTGTGGGGGCGTCCTAAATTGCTTGAATTTTTTGGGAGGTCGGGTGAATCCCAGAGCCATGGATTAGGCATCCTAAGAATTCAACCCTTGGCACTTTAATTTGGCATTTTTCTTTCTTGAGACGGAGGCCTTTGTCTCTAATTCGAGCCAAAACTGTTCGTACACGTTTGAAAAGTTGCGCCTCATTTGCAGTTGATACCAAGATGTCATCAAAATAGGGGACAACTCCTGGAATCCCTGCAAAAGCCGTTCCATGACGCTTTGGAACAGTACAGGGGCGATGCTAATGCTGAATTGCAGGCGGTGACATTTGAATGCACCCCTGTGCATGGTTTGGGCCTCCGCCGTAGCACCATCTACAGACAATTGTTGGTATGCCTGCGCCATGTCCAATTTTGCAAATATTTTTCCGAGGCCTAAGGAATGTAATAGGTCCTGTATAATCGGTACATGGTAAGCACTTTGTTGTAGCGCTTTATTGAGTATGCACTTGTAGTCTTCTTAAAGATGGCTTTGGCACCGTCGTCTTTCAAGGTGTTGATGCCGGTCACCCAGGGCTTTGAACCAGTCAAGTCCCAGGAGGCTCTGCAGGTTGCCGCTGACCACCGTCACTGGGAGTTGACCACTGAGCTGCTTGAATTTCACCTGGAAGGTGCCTTGGCCCATGATGGGGACCCGGTTGCCCTGGTAATCTCGTAGATGGATGTCAGGGGTGCATAGATGCTGTTTCTTCAGGCTAGGGATAGCCTGCTTGAGGGTAGACCATGGCATGATGGTCAGTGAGGACCCGATGTCTATCTCCATTTCACATGGAGAGTCCTCAATGAGGACTGTGACCTTCAGCTTTTTTGGCCGCCTGGTACAGACTTGGCCGATTGACGTATGATAGGTGACCCGAGTGTCACCCTCTGAGCGCTGTCGTGGCTTCTTCCAGGCTCCTTGGTTGGGCCTTTGTTGGCGGGTTGGCATGCTTCTAGGCTGCCAGGTGGTGGCAGGGAATTCGCTCCGGCACACCTTGGCGATGTGCCCCTTTTGCTCACAGCGCTGGCAGGTAGCGTCGCAGAAACGGCAAGCCGATCTGGCATGGTCTCTTCCGCAAGTAGCTCAAGGTGGGAGACACAGTTTGAATTTGAGCGCCGGCTGGGCGCAGCTACTGCACATGTGGCAGCTGTCATCTTCCTTGCCTTCTGAGCTCTCAGACTCTGGGGCCTCTGGGACATGGGGGTAACCAGCATCAACGCCATCCACAATGACAGTACTGAGGAATTGATCTCCGAGTTCAAGGATGTTTTCAGCGGAGATTTGGGCAAGTATGTGGGAACTCCTATATCATTTATCATTTTGGACAGGGAAGCACTGGCTGTGGTGGCAGAGGTCAAGCGGTTTCACAAGTACTTTTAAGGTTGGGAATTCGAATTCAGAAATGATCACAAACCGCAGCTGGGGTTCTTGGCTGGGGACTGCCCTACTCCTGCATCCGGCTCAGCGCGAATGACTCATTGGACTGTCTTTCTCGTGGCCTACAGCTATAGACTCACTCACTGCTCTGGTAGGACTTTGGGTCATGCTGATGCCCCCAGCAGGTGCCCTCTGCTGGAATCTTTGGACAATCCAACCCCCAACATGCTGGTCTTGCTTATTGACTGCCTGGAAGTGGGCCCGGTGACGTTGAATGAGGTCGCTCGTCACTCAGCTAAAGACAGAACCATTGCTCAGGTTCTGAACTGGGTGTGGAGGGGGTGGCCCAAGTTGGGGCTGAGTTTAAACCGTTTATTGCAAAGCAAAATGAACTGTCTGCATTGTGGGGATTTCTGCTGTGGGGGTACTGGGAGATTGTTCCACCCAAACTGCAAGTTGCAGTATTAGAGGCTTTACATGTAGGGCATCCAGGGATTGTCCGGATGAAAGCATTGGCAAGGAGTTATGGGTGATGGACTAACATGGACAGGGAGATCACAGAGTGGGTAGCAACCTGCACACCATGCCAGGAATCCTGACCAGCTCCCCCAGAGGTGCCCTCGTGTGAACGGGAAAGGCCCAAGGCACTCTGGTCCAGGGTGCACATTGAATGGGCAAACTCTCCTCATAGTTGTAGATGCCTACTCAAAATAGTTAGAGGTAGTCCTCATGACCACCACCACGGCAGAGGCGACCGCCATCAAGCTGCTATGGAGATTTTTCTCCATGCACAGCCTGCCTGATGTCCTGGTTTCAGACAACAGGCCCCAATTTATGACCATTCAATTTGAAACCTATTTAGCAGAACAGGGAATCAGACATGCCCTGGTCACCTTATTCCATCTGACCAGCAATGGTCAAGTGGAGAGAATGGTGCAATCTGCTAAAGAAGCTCTATCTAGAATGGGACCAGGTGATTGGCAAACCCGAATTGGTAAATTTATCCTCGTACAGCACATCACGCCAAGTGCCACTCCAGCAAAAAGCCCCTCTGAACTGTTAATGGGTTGTTGGCCAAGGTCTCCCTTGGACTGGCTGCACCCAAATTCTTCTGCCGAGCCCCCAGTTGATTCGACCAGTCAATTCCGGTCATTTAGAATAGGAGATCGTATATGCCCACAACTATGCTGGGGTACTCTCTGGGTTCCTTCCACAATTGTTGAAACACTCGAGGATGGTAGAAGCTGGAGAAGGCACATTGACCAATTCCGAGGCTGACTCAGCCACTCCACTCTTAGGCAACCAGAGATAACTCTGCCATGAGCTAGCCAAGGCCCTACCTAAAAGGAGCAATCACACACTCCTTCCACAGACTACTCAAGCCCGAAAGAGATGGGGAACTTGGGAAGCAGGAGTCCAGCGGTGAGCTCCAGGCAAACCGGCTCTGAGAACTCCAGCCATGCCTCAGGAAAGCTTCCAGGTACTTCCATTGGTTGAGCCCGGGGAAGCAACAGGTCCATCCGAACAGACTGCTGCCTCAGCTCCAACTGAGGGTGGGGCATTGGGGAACCCTTTCAGCGCAGGTCTGAAAGGGTTCCCCAACGCCCCGCCTATCTGCGTGACTACTTCACTAATTGGGTAAGCCCAACTAAGAGGGAGGGGCATTACATATTGAGGCTTGAGCAATAGGCTCCACCAAGGTCCTTAATTCTGGCGGGAAAATACTCAAAGCCGATTGGCTGAGCCATCTGACAGCTCCCTATAAAAGGGCCAGCACTGGATCTGTACATAGTTGTTGAATAAAGAGCTGTTGTTGTCACTGAAGCCTGAGTCCTGTCTCATCCGTTCACCCTATCCAACAACATGAATTAGGAAAAATCTTCTGAGCTTTTCTTTTTTTAAAATAATATTTTGAAAAATTGGGATACAAAAGAAACAGCTGGTTCTGTCTGGAAAGATAAAGAGGAAGCTTTTTTCTACACAGGCCGACCATGGATTTCTGAAATTCATAAACTTGACAGTGATTGAAATAAAATCTTAGAAGTTAAAAACCGATAACATTTCAGATTCAGAAAACAAAATTTAGTAAACAGCATTTCATGTGGCAAAATGAAAACGAGTTACTTCTTCATTGTGTTTCTTTTTCCTGAAAATTAGTGCTTTCTGTTTCTGGCCAGAATATGTAACTTCCTTTCTTATAAAGTCAATGAGTTCCTCTGAATTCAGTATAACCTTCTGACTTCTAAATAAGTGGAAATGAAGAGATGCTACAATCCTTAAGGAGGTTCTGGATCTATAAGTTTAAAATTTTTTTTATATATTTTACCAGTAGAAACTATGTTTACCCATTTTAAACACTAAAGATGCACTAGAAGGAATCTGGGAATGCCTAAAGGGTCATACTCTGAAAATGTGGGTTAAATAGAGTGCTAACAATTTTATTTCATGAGATAAGGAGCTGCAGAATTGGCATTAGCTTGGATGGAGCATCAAATATTTTTGTGGACGGGGGGGGGGGGAGGCTGTTCTAGGAGAACACTGAATCAGCTCATGGCACCCTCTGTGCCAAGGTCTGAGGCAGAGGTGCTCCTGATTCAGCCTAGTTCGGCTGAACTGGTAGTGGCGGCATCGGGAGGCTCCGCCCACCCACTCAGAGGCTTCTGTGCATGCGCAGAAGTGTCGTGTGGGAGAGAGAGAGGGTGCACCTGCATGAGCGAACCAGTACTAAAACTGGAGAAACCCACCACTGATCTGCTGATGCAAAAATGGTGAGGAAACTCCATGACATGGGCTCCCAGGTTCGGTTGATGGTCACACATTTACACCCCTGATCAGAGGCAACATTCAAAGCACTTCAACTGAGCAGAGGCATGATGTGTTCCTTGAAATACAGAGAGACCTGGTGAATTTAAAGTAACAGCAAAACTTTTAATAATATTCCTTTCCTTTCCCTTCCCTCCCCTTCCTTTCCTTTCCTTTTTTCTTAACCAAAAGGAAAGTTTCATTTCATTTATTTTTTCTTTACAGGCACAAATTCCAGAAATGATTTCCACACAAAAACGTATTTTCCTCTTTAAATAAAGGATTCAGTTGAATAATTCCTGCTTTATTTTCCTTGCTATGGAAATAGTATGCTTTTCTAGTTACACCCAGTAATCTTTGTGAACTGTCACCATTTATTTATTGTATTCTTTCAAATTCTTTGGCCTGAAGGGGGAACATCTTTCTTCTTCTTCTTCTTCTTCTTCTTCTTCTTCTTCTTCTTCTTCTTCTTCTTCTTCTTCTTCTTCTTCTTCTTCTTCTTCTTCCTCTTCCTCTTCCTCTTCCTCTTCCTCCTCCTCCTCCTCCTCCTCCTCCTCCTCCTCTTCCTCCTTCTCTCTCTCTTTCTCTCTCTCTCTCTCTCTCTCTCTCACACACACACACACACACACATGAAAAAGAAATAAAGAAAGAAAAAAAGAAAAAAAAGGTATTCCAGAGATTTGAGGTATGTCTTTTGTTTAAAGAAACACCAGAAATTCAGTTTAAAAGGGACTGAAACTCTCTTTGGTGCTTATTCACTGTAATACTGCTAGTGAAATAAATATCCCGGTAGCTATTTTATCTTATTTTCTAGCCATTTCTATAACAACAACCTATTTAATCATCAAAATCTAAAATCAAAATTTCATTTTTATTTCTTTTGAGCAGAAAGTCTAGAAACGATTTCCAACTGGAAACAAAGCTAGATACATTCTTTTCTCTAATTAAAATGCAAGCAACCCTCGACTTATGACCAAAATGGTCCCCAAAATTTCTGTTGTTAAATGAAAAATTTCTTAAGTGAGTTTTGCCCCATTTTATGACTTTTCTTGCCATGTTTGTTAAGTGAATCACTGCAGTTTTAAAATTAGTAACACGGTTGTTAAGTGAATCTGGCTTGCCCATTGAGTTTGCTCATCAGAAGGTTGCAGAAATGGATCACATGACCCGGGGGACACTGCAACCGTCATAAATATGAACCAGTTGTAAAGCATCCAAATGTAAATCGCAGGACCCTGGGCCTGCTGCAACGGTCATAAGTCTGAAAAATGGTCATTTTTGAATGGTCACAAAATGAACTGTTGCAAGTCAAGGATTTCCCGTGGTTAATTTTGCCATCTCTGCCAATTTCCTCACTTTATGATGGCTGCAGAGTCCCAAGGTCACGTGATCATCTTTTATGACTTTCTGACAAGCAAAGTCAAGAAGAGCCCTGGTGGCCCACTGGTTAGAATACAGTGTTGCAGTCCAACTCTGTTCATATCCACGAGTTCGATCCTGAAAGGGCTTGAGGTAGAACTTCTAATCATTTGAGGTTGGTAAAATGAGGATCCAGATTGTTGGGGGCAATAGGCTGACTTTGTAAAGTGCCCAGAGAGTGCTGTAAAACATATGGGGCAGTATATGTGTATGTTGTCAATGTTGAACTGGACCTGAAGAAGCCATTTTTCCTCTTCAGCGTTGCCGCACAATGCGGGAGCAGGGAGTGTGGGGTTTGTTTCATGTTTATATACAGCGGCTTGCCAGGCCAGTTTGGAAGGGATGTGGTTTACTAATTTCCTTCTAAATATTGTTTCAGGCATCCTCTTCCACCCCTCCTTACTGCAAGAGGGAAGCTGCTATTAGCCTGTTGCTATTCTTGCCAGGTTTAGGTTTAGGTTTATTGGTTTTGTATGCCGCCCACTCCCGAAGGACTCCGGGCGGCTCACAATAAACGGGGGGGGGGGGGGGGGAATAAATAAGACAATACAAACAATATTAAAAATCCACAACAGTCACAATTGAAACGGGGGTGGGTACTTCAACAACCCCCAGCCTGCTGGAACAGCCAGGACTTAGTAGCTTTACGGAAGGCCAGGAGGGTAGTAAGGGTCCGGATCTCCACGGGGAGCTCGTTCCAGAGGGCCGGAGCAGCAACAGAGAAGGCTCTCCCCCGGGGGGGTCGCCAGCTGGCATTGGCTGGCAGATGGAACCTGGAGAAGGCCGAGCCTGTGCGATCGAATTGGTCTTTGGGAGGTAATTGGCAGGAGACGGTCTCTCAGGTACCCAGGTCCGATGCCAGCTTGGTGTCATCTCCAAATTTGATGAGTTCCCCTTCTATTCCCTTATCTAAACATTTCACGAAGATATTGAAGAGTATTGGGCCAAAATCACAACCTTGAGATACCCCACTACATGCTTCCCTTTGATGTAGATGCAATTCCTTTAAGGACGATACCTTAAGTGCAATTGGTCAGCTAATAATGAATCCTTTTGGTGGTGATGCTGTTTAATGTACATTTTTCTATCTTATCAAGTGGTAGATTATGGTCTATTTATTAAATGCCTTACTGAAGTCAAGTTAATTATGTCCACAGCATTTTGCTGGTCCACTAATTTTGTTACATTGACAAATATTGCAGTAAGATGTGACTGGCATGATCTGTTTAGATAAACCCATGTTGGGTTCTGGTTATAACTTTGCTTGCCTCTACATGTTCACACATTCATTGCCTGATTATCTTTTGCATTGGCAAAGTTAACCTAGTTTGGGGAATGAAACTTCTGCAAGAAAACAATCAAGCTCAGACCACTTAGGACAGCTCCTGAGGCCCAAGTTTTTGTTTTTTTGTTTTAAATAATAATTGCATTGAGCTTGAAAGTACAGATAAAGTGGGACAAAAACAGAAATAAGTCTGAAATATCCTAAAGGAAAAAGTCTAAATAATCTAGACTAACTGCTAACATAGCTGCTAGGGAAAAAAATGAAAAATTAACAGACAGGAAAAAAAGAAAACAAAAGAGGAAAGGAAAAAAAAAGTAAGAATCAAACCTTTCTATTGAAATAAATCTGAGTTCATTTTATACCTGAACAGAATTCTGAGATTTGCATGAGAAGTCTGTTGCAATCCTGAAATATGGGGCACATTTCTACTTAGGTTATCTCCGTTTAAGACTGCTTGTTGTTCCTTGATTGATGGCCGATAATTGTTGATGCTGTTGCTTTTTAGCTTGTTTCTCCATACGTCTAGTAGTCATGCGGCTAGGTCTTGGTTCCATAGCACCTTGCACTTCTAGAGAAGAGAGATGCTCCATCTTGTCTGGTGGTTGTGTAGTTTGCTGTCTATCCTGTCCTTCTTGTGGTCTTTCTCTAGGTCCAGATGGTGCAGGGTGTCCGGCCTTCAATATATTATAATAAAAATCTCGGGCTTTCCATACAGGGTTGAGGCGGTACCTTTGCTTATCAAATGTAAATATGATGCCAAATGGTGCATCCCATCTATACTGTATCTGACGATTTCTGAGTTCTTCGACCAAAAAAGCGTAGTCTCTCCTGGCTCTTAACATTTGAGGTGGTATCTCTTTCAAAACAGCCAGGTCTTGACCGCCAATTTGAAGCTTAGTGTTATAAGACGCTTGCAGTACCATATTTCTAAGCTCTCTTGTAGTAAAATATATAACTATGTCTCGAGGAAGCTGCTTCTGCTTTGCCAGTCAGGAGTTAACGCGGTAAGCTTTGTCAATTTGCCAGTCTTGGTTGGTCCCTGGTCTTCCCATCAGGCGGTCAAAAGCTTCCGATAGGATCTGTTTCAGGTTCTCCTGTTTCTCCTCACGCAGCCCCCTTACTCTTAATGCGAACTCCATTTGTCGGTACTGTATCATAATAATTTCTTTTTCAGCATTTTCCACTTTTTGTTCCACCACCTCTGTTTTCAATGTCAAGTTAGCATTGGCATCATTAAGAACCTCTAGAGTATCTTCCATTCCAGAAATATGTTCTGTTAATAGAGCTACAAGACTCAGCATGTCGTCTCTAATTTTATCAACCTTAGCATCAAATTTCTCATTTCTCTTCAATGTCTTAATGATTGACAAATGATGACATATTTGTGTTGGTTTTTTTTTAAAGAAAAATAAAAAAGTTCTGTTTCGAAGACTGTTTGTTAAGTGACCATCCACAGTTATGACTGTGATAAAAAAGTAACTTCATGACCAATCCTCACATTGGTCCAGAATACAATATCAGAGATATTGTACATTCTAATTACGGTATGTAACTCTACTGTAATTCTGGTTAATTCCTTTATAATAGCAATAGCAATAGCAGTTAGACTTATATACAGTTTCATAGGGCTTTCAGCCCTCTCTAAGCGGTTTACAGAGTCAGCATATTGCCCCCAACAACCATCCGGGTCCTCATTTTACCCACCTTGAAAGGATGGAAGGCTGAGTCAACCCTGAGCCGGTGAGATTTGAACCGCCGAACTGCAGATAACAGTCAGCTGAAGTGGCTGCAGTACAGCACTCTAACCACTGCGCCACCTCGGCTCTATTATAAGTCTGGGCTCTTCAACAACGGTAAATGGATGCCCACAAAACTCTGAGGAAATGACTGAAATTTCAAATAAACATCAATGCATTCACAATGAAAGTAAAACAAATGGCCAATTACAAGCATTCGGGTTTTGTCTAAGGCAGCGTTTGTGTGAGGCTACAAATGCATTTACAGGTATACTCAAATTGTTGGCTCAAAGTTTCCTGTGACCCATTTTATAATTTCTCAGAAGCTACTATCCCCGTAAAGCCCTGTCTTTTTGTTTGTTTGTTTGTATATATTAGGTTAACTTCCCTTGAAAATACTGTTGCTGTAGTATTGCAATACTTCTCTTTCGCCAGTAGATGGCTCTCTTACTCTCAAATCAATATTAAGCAGTCTGTTTAAAACAGCTAATTGTCCACAAGTCCAAGAAATTTAAAAATGCAAATAAACAAATAATAAATAATTTCTTCCTGAAGTCACTTTCAAAATATTTGAGTTTTTTCCCAATCTTTCTATAATTTATAGATTCCTTTGGGCTTTTTCTGCTTTTTCTTTTCTGTTTTTTTTTCTCTTTTTCTCCATTTGATTGGTGCACGGCTAATTTAAGCTTAGGAGTGTTATTTTCATATTCTTTTTGTTACTGCAGCCCTTACAGTAAAAGTTGGTAATTATCTCACCTAGTTTCAATGCTCTGTCCATACATCGCTCCTGCACAATCTTGGTTCCTGGTTGTCCCAGCTTCGTGACTGCCAGCAATGGCAGTCGTGCCTGCTGCCGTTCGGGTGAGCTTGCTTGGGACCAAACAAGGAATTTGTGGATTCCTTGTGGTTGTCAAAGCACCTCACCTTCCTTCACCTCCTCTCCAAAAAAGCTATCACCCAAAAGGGTTTCCTGGCAGGGGTTACCAGCTGTTCTCGCCGAGGCTACAACTGGAAGAGTCTGAACTCTAACAGCTCTTTGTACATGTTCTGCTTGTTTCTCAGGACTACAATCTATCTACAGTATTTCAAGTGGTATAGGATCCACTAACAGTTGTGGCAAACCTTTTTTGGCTCGCATGCCAAAAACAGGGGGAGTGCAAGGGAGTCGTGTGCAGGCGTGCCACACCCATAATGCTATGCGCAGATCCCCCTGTTTTTGACACTTTTTTTCACCCTCCCCAGGCTCTAGAGGCTTTCTAGGAGCCTAGGGAGGGTGAAAACAGCCCCCACTGGCTCTTGGAGGCCCTCCGGAGGCTTCAGGAGCTTCCCTGTAGCCTCCGGAGCGTGAAAAAATGGGCAAAAAAATGGGCAAACTGGAAGTTTGGGAACAGACTTCCGGTTTGCTCGTAGGGCCTCCAGAGTATTCAGGGACCTTCAGGAGGCTTCCCTGAAGGCTCCGGAGAGCAAAAACCAACCCTGCGAGCAAACCGGAAGACACTTCTGGTTTGTCCAAAGGGCCATTTTTTCCCCCCCTGGAGCCTTCAGGGAAGCCTCCTGAAGCCCCCTGAATGTTCCAGAAGGCTAAAACAGGCCCTACAAGCAAACCGGAAGTCAGTTCCTGAACTTCTGGTTTGCCCATAGAGCAAGTTTTTTGTGCTCTGGATGCTTCAAGAGGGCAAAAAATGGCCTCAAAAGAAGGCTGAAGTCAGCTGGCCAGCGCACGTGCCCTAACATATGGCTCCGTGTGTCACAGCACTAACATTTGGGCAGTAAGCCTTGAGGGAGTCACCAAACACACAGAAGAATGTGTGGAGAGAAATCTCATGGCTCTGTTGATGCAGTTCAGAGTTCAGGATTCTGAAGATGAAATGGAGGAAATCAATGGAGCTTATTCTGTCTTTCTAGCCACACGGAGCATCCCCAGTAGTGAGGGATCCCCATGCCTGCAGGCACACTAAGCCACAGATTTCAGATCCCTGCCTGGGACCTAGTGAGGCTGGTTCCCCATTGCGACTCAGTGGTCTGTGTGAACCACCACATAGTTGTAAATAAGCCAAGTGATTTCACACTTAAAAATGCAAGCCTGTGCAAAGGGCTCTTAAAACTGAATGAATGGGTGACCCCCAACCCAGTAAAAATGATCATGTTATTAAATGGGGTCATCTCTCACCTTTCAAAACAACGTTATTGTAAAGAGCTTGAAAAATACACCTGATTAAAAAAGATTTTTTTTCTTTCCTTGAGAATGGATCCTGAAGCGTGTACCCTGTAACATGGCATTTGTATGAGGACACATGAACTCCTCAACTCCCTCCCAGCCCACCCATACCTTCCAATCATTCCCTCTCCCCCCTGCCCCCCCCGCCTGTTGTCTGGCTGCTAGCAAAAGTGCAGAGAAAATTGGCCTTGACAGGAAGGCAGGCTGGTTGAAATCATTTTTTTCTGCAGTCCTAACTCTCCGTTGAAGTCTGTACCTGTCCTGTTTGGTTGCTGTGACAAACCAGACACTTATTGAGGTAAAAGACACCAGGAAGCTATTGAGGTACAAAGACAGGCTCAATAATGTGAATTTTTAAAAGATTTATTTACTTCTTAGCAGTGACGTGCGGTGACCTTCATGGCCAGTGAGGCAAGCGTGAAAGCCCCACCAAAGCCCCGGCGCCGCGTCCGCCATAGAGCGGGACCCTCACCGGCCATGAAGCTCACCGTACGTCACTCAGCAGTTCAAACTCTGCTCTGCAGCCCAAACTTTCTCCTCCCAGCAACTTGGCCTGTTGGACACAGTGGTGGCGGGGGAGGAATGGGCTGGGTGGGCTGGCTGGCTGACTGGGGAGGGGGGAGCCCTTTAAAGCCCAGCTGCCGCGCCTTCCCAGCAAGACTTTCTTACGGCTCGCGGTTTCCCTTTCCTGCCTTAACCAAAGCTTGGCGCCCTGCCTCTGCTTTCGTGCTCTCCCTCTCTGTGCAGCAGCTTCAGTGGCAGCTCTTGGCCTACGGCAGCAACATCGCACAGGCTGTGGAAGGAGGAGGAGGAGGAGGAGGAGGAGGAGGAGGAGGAGGAGGAGGAGGAGGAAACCAAGAGAGGCGTTTAACGGGCATGCGTACCACAGCCAGGACCGTCATTGCCCCTCAAGCCACGTTTCTTCCTGCAAAGCCCTTCGGGCAACCCGAGAGCTCTGCCTGATGCCCGAAGGGCTTTGCAGGAAGAAACGTGGCTTGAGGGGCAATGACAGTCCTGGCTGTGGGGCGCACGCCCGTTAAAGCAAATGAGTGCTGGGTCACATTGGCGTCACCTCTATAATGAACGGGAAAGAAAGGCGGAGTTACAGTCACAGGTGGGCAGTCGTATCCAAGGGAGGGATGACAAGCTGGATCGGTTGGTTAGTGGCCTGCTCTTCTTCAGAGGTCTTCATGCGACTGCGGGCTTGGATCAGCCAATCCCACAGCATTACCAGCCCCCCCAGGAACATGATGGCAGGGAACATCAAGCAGATCCGATAAACGAATAACGGCCCTAGGTCTGGAAAAAGGAGGAGAAATCTCCTCAGAACATAAATTGTGACAAGCCAGCTCTCTGAGTACATAGCAAGATGCAAAATCTATCTAGCTGTATAAATGACACTGTGTGTGTGTGTGTGTGTGTTCCAGCATAACTCTGGAACGCCTTGAGCAGTTTCAACCAAACTTGGTACACAGATTGCTTACCCTCTGGAAACAAATACTGTGGGGGTAAGACACCCCTAACACCCCTCGGGGTGTATGTTCTATTAAGAGTCTGTTGTGCCTTAAAACGGCTTGTATCATATTGCCTTAAAATGGCTTCTACTGTACAGTGTTGTGGAGTTGCCATGGTGTTCCACAAGAGGGCTCCCTCTAGTAAGGGGGAAAATCCAACATTACAAATTGCAGCAATGTTCATGGAAGGAGGGTTGGGGTAAATAAATACCAGGGCAGGGCCAGGTTATCAGTTGGTTTTTCTATAAAACTGAATGATCTCCCTCTCCCCCTATGGAATAATATCTCTGAAGGGGAGTTAAGTGTCTTTTACTGGGCACATTTGTGGATAAAGGTGCTTAGGGCCATGCTGTGGGTGCCATATCTCCCTGCACAACAGATGTATTGGTTATGTGTTCCTTGAAAAGGAATCCTGGAAACCAGGAAGCAAGGGGGGGGGGATCTAAGATTTAGAGAAGTACAGAATAACAGAGTAGGAAGGCACCTTGGAGGTCTTGTAGTCCACCCCTTTCTCAAGCAGGAGATCCTACACCATGGATGTCAAACTGACATAATTGATGCTGCATCGGGGTTGTTTTTGACTTTAGGGGGGGGTGGCATGGCATGGCGAGATCTACATCACTCATGTTGGGGGCGCCTGTGGTGGCCCAAGTGCTCTGCCAATAAAAACAGGCTTCCGAGCTCCAGTTTTTGCTGGCAGAGGCACTGTGGTCCAGTCGTTCACTGTTTCCAGGGCAGCCCCATGGGCCAGATCTCAGCACTCTGTGGGCCGGATCCAGCCCCCAGGCGTTGAGTGTGACACCCCTGCTCTATACGATTGTGGGCTATTTGCAGTGCCCCATGGTCATGTGACAATGATATATATATATAAAAATTGCTGGAAAGCAGCATTTACTTCCAACCCCAAAACGTCCTATCGGGAATAACGTGTTTGTGTAATTGGCTGCCACAACAAAAGTCGTAAAATTGGGACCAGTCATGAGATGGCCTGCTTTATGACTATCGTGACTTATGTCTGTAATTACTAGCCTCAATTACAGTAGTAACTCAAAGAGTAGCAGTGTTGCTGAAAAATCACAGTAAGTGGTCAGAATAAAAGAATAGTGGTGTTTCCTGTGATATATATATATATATATATATATATATATATATATATATATATATATATATATATATATATATATATATATATATATATATATATATATATATATATATATATATATATATATATATATATATATATCCCAGTTAGGGTATGGCTAGCTGATGAGAGCTAAATAGCTTGAAATAGATCTATACTACTCTCCCTTTATTTATTTATCAGCACAAATGCAACACAAATGTAACAAGGCTTTCTGTCTGGATGGCTCCCAGAGTGAGCCGATAGACAGAAAAGGGAAGCAGTATACTCCCTCCCATATTTGGGCATACCAGGGGTTGTGACACTGACTACACACACACACACACACACACACACACACACAAACACAAACACACACACCAGGTTTACATCTGCTGTGGTTTGCGGTACCATAGGTGTTGAGGTTGTACATTGCTCCCCTGAGGGCAAGATCAAGAGTACAAAAGATGAGGAAATGAGATTGGTTGGTTGGCAACGGATGTTCTCTGTCTTTCTTCTGTGTCATTTGTGGTCATGCTTGGGTGGAAGAGATCCTTTGGCAGCAGCTGCTTTACACATGAATGAAGTCTTTTGCAAAGATTCTCAGTCATCCAAGTCATGGTTGTCCCAAAGGTGCTTTTTCAAAAGGCAGCTGGACTTTAGTTTTGTGCTTGAAGACTGAGAGGCTTCAAAAGTCAGAACTGAAGAAGCTTCTTGAATGAGAAGCAAAACATCTTCAAGGAAAAAGAAAGTACACTTGTCTTTTTGGAAAACCACCTTTAGGAAGTCTTTGGTAATATCTTTTGGTGCGTCTCTAGATAGATACAGATACAGATTAACAAAGTTGGAAGGGACCTTGTAGGTCATCTAATCCAAGTCCCCCATCCCTCCAAGTGGACCCTAAATCAGGGGTGCCAAACTCGATTTCATTAAGGGCCGCCTCAGGGCTGTGTTTGACCTTGGCTATGTGTGTGTGACCATGGTGGACGTGGTAAACTTGAGGTCAGTCATGTCAGGCGGGCACCTGTGGTGGCCCAAGCCCTCTGCCAGCGCTACCAAGCTCCATTTTTGGCTGGGGCAGCCTCCTGCAACCCTCTACCAGCAAAAACAGAGTTCCGTTTTCACTGGCAGAGGGTTGCAGGAGGCCATCCCAGCCAAAAAAAGAGCTCGCAAGGACCGCATGCTTTCGCTGGCAGAGGCACCATGGGCCGATCCATTGCTCTTTCCAGGGCGGCCCTGTGGGCTAGACCTAAGTACTCCGTGGGCCGGATCCAGCCCGCGGACCTTCAGTTTGACATCCCTGCCCTACTTCATTTCTAACAGATGGCAGTCCAGTTTCTAGGTTTAAATCTGTATGTAGGGTTTTTTTGTTTGTTAAAAAGTGCTTTGGTTAGAATCCCAGGTTTCTAAACATTCTCTTGTATTTTTTTCAATCTGGCTAAATTGAGATTTAAAACATTAAGTTAAATTTAAATCTAAAATTTTGATCGTTTCCCAAACCAACCCTGTTGGAATATGCTCTGCCCCAAGATTGTTGGTGGGAAATGAAATGGCGGAGCTGGTACTGGGTCTCTTGACTATTCATTGGGCTCCTGGTTCCCCCCTATGTGTCCTATGCAGTGGTGTCTATAGGCTTTGTATTGTGTTTTTGTATAGAGCAGAGGTCACCAACCAGTGGCTCTGGAGCCGCATGTGGCTCTTTCATTCCTCTGCTGAGGCTCCCTGTCGCCAGTCGCACCACAATTTTGAGAGGAGCTTCCAGTTTGGCGGAGGGAGGGGTGTAGCAGGGCACGCCAGGAGGAGACTCTATGGCAGTGATGGCGAACCTTTTTGGCACCAAGTGCCCAAACTGGAACGTCCATGCATGTGCGCATGCCGAGCACCAGAAACTGAAGACCAGCTGCCCAGCGCATGCATGCCTGTTTTTTGGCTGTTTTCAGGCCGTTTTGGGTCATTTTTGAGGTTGAAAAATGCCCCCAAAACAGCCTGAAAATGGCTCCAAAAATGGAAAATGACCTGTTTTTTGGCTGTTTTTCAGGGCATTTTTCAGACCCTATGAAGACCAGCTGGCCGGTGTGCATATGTGTGTCAGAAACCAGAAGAGCAGCCGGCGACAGTGTGCGTGTCCACAGAGAGGCCTCTGTGTGCCACCTCTGGCATGCATGCCATAGGTCCGCCATCATGGCTCTATGGCAAGGGGTGGGTTTTCCGGTCAGCTCCACAATTGATAGGGCTTTCGGTTAGGACATGTAGAGAAAAAAGGATGCTGCACTAGGAGGAGACTCTATGGTGGGGGGGACAGGACTTCCGGTCAGCAGAGGAAAAAGGATGCCGCAGTAGGAGGAGACTCTATGGTGGGGAAACTGGACTTCTGGTCGGCTCCAGAATTGAAGGGGGGTTGCCCTTCCGGTTAGGACCTTTGTGACTCTGAGTGTTTAAGGTTGCCGACCCCTGGTATAGAGTTTCAATGTTGTCTTCTAGTGGTACTGCTATGGGTTTGGACAGAAAGCTTTGCCTGGAATAACCTGTTGATGGACTCTGACATATGTTTGATATAAAGGACAGCCTTCTTTTGAGATGTTGTTTGCGTTGTATTCAGTTGGGTAGACTTTTTCTTGAAGTTGCACGGGCATTTGTGTTGCAAGTAGTTTCTGCTTTTCAAACTGTGTTGCAGTGTGTTGTAGCTTGACTGAATGGAGTCGTATGCTTTATGTGTCCTATGGGGGCAGAGGAATTTGTTTGCAAGAGTTGCTTTTTTATACTTGAACTAGCTGATAACCTGGCATTGCCCGGGTATTTATTTTATCCCAATCCTGTATCAGGAAAAGGAATGAATTATATGCATAGTGTCAAATCAAAATCAAATTAATTGTATTTACAGGCATTTAGAATAATCAAAGCCTTGTTGAAAATGTCCAGACTAAACGTAATTTCTAATGTTGGATTTTCTGCAAAAAAAATTTTTGTGCACACTGAACCGGCAGTAATGCCAGGAGCAACCCACCCCTGTCTGGAATGCCTGAACCAATGTCAACCAAACGCCGAACAGAGATGACTTACTGTCTGGAAAAAAATATTGTGTGGGGTAAGATGCCCCTAACACCCCTCAGGGGGGGTTGTTCTGTTAAGATACAGCCTGTTGTGCCTTAAAATGGCTTCTATTGTACTGCCATAAAATGGGTTCTATTGTGCAGTGCAGTGGAGTTGCCATGGTTATGGCTTCACAGTACTCCACAAGGGGGCTCCCTCTGGTAAGGGGGGAAAATCCAACATTAGAAATTATGTTTGATCCGAACATTTTCTCCCTATAAATAAATACCCAGGCAATGCCGGGTTATCAACTAGTTATCTATAAAAAAAAACCATCAACACTTTTTCTATCCATTGCATCTTCCTTTCCCCAGGAGACTCTTACCCACATACGTCATCAAGACCCTTCCCTGACAGGTCTGGTTTATCCCAGAGAGGACCTGATACTCTCCTTCCAGCTCCTTCTTCATGTTCACGACGGTAAGGGCCATCTGATGGAGAACGAGGTGCTCCTTCAGGCCCAAGTTGAAGTAGTAACAGCGCATTCTGTTGGCAAGCAAGACCCACTCACATTGGGATGAGGTGAGGTTCACTCGGCACAGGATTGCGTAACTGTTAAAGCGGGGAATAGGGATGAAGGCTTCGGAGTCTAGAGGAATGTACTTGTGGATGATGGGGCAGATGCTTGATGCTGGTGAGAAAAAAATGAGACGTGCATCACAGTTATGGATCAAGATGTAAGCTCACTTTCATCCTAAATACCTTTGGATAGGTAAACTAGATAGTAGTTTATCTCTCATCGCCATGGCCTTTAAATGGGTGAAATGGTGCATTCTTAGGGCAACAATTTTTGAACCAAAGTACCTCAAATGGGCTTACTTATAGAATAGGTATTCTATACTCTAGGGAGGCAGGCAAGCAAGTAACTATTGCTGTGTGGTGGAGGGAGGGAGGGAGGGTCTTCAAAACTAATTGGGAAAGTGTTTCTGAACATTGAAAGTGAAAATAATATTACTTATTAGTTATAGAATAATTACTAATATATGTATGTATGTATGTGTGTGTGTGTGTCTGTGTGTGTGTGTGTGTGTGTCTATCTCTCTCTCTCTCTCTCTCTCTCTCTCTATCTATCTATCTATCTATCTCTATCTATCATCTATCTATCTATCTATCTATCTATCTAATATTACTTATAGAATAGGTGTATATATAGGACGTGGCAGCTCAGTGGCTAAGACGATGAGCTTGTTGATCAGAAAGGTTGGCAGATCGGCGGTTTGAATCCCTAGTGCTGCGTCACAGAGTGAGCTCCCGTTACGTGTCCCAGCTTCTGCCAACCTCGCAGTTCGAAAGCATGTAAAAAATGCAGGTAGAAAACCAGGGACCACCTTTGGTGGGAAGGTAACAGCGTTCTGTGCGCCTTTGCCGTTTAGTCATGACCACGGAGACATCTTCGGACAGCATTGGCTCTTCGACTTTGAAACGTAGATGAGTACCGCCCCTTAGATTTGGGAACAACTAGCATACATGTTTGCGGGGAAGCTTTATCTTTACCTTAACCATGTTATAATGACTATCAACGTAGCTTTGTACTATTTATACACGACCCTGTGAAAATACAGCTGTCACTTCTTTAGTTGATGTTGGACTTCAATCCCATTGGGCTTTTCCCAGAAATGTGATGCTGCTTTTGCCAAACAATCTTTTTGCATACTATCACTGGCATCTGCCAGAAGTTATATTCCAAAAGCTACTACGAAGCCAAGCATTTGGCTCCAAGCTACTCTGCCATGAGGAGAGAGTAGAATTGGATTCTCATTCAGCCAATTTATTTATATTTATTGGTTTATTTGCAGGATTTCTACGATCACCTATCTCCTATGATGATACTAGGCAGCTCAGAACAATCCATAAAGCATTGTTAAATGCAAAAAAAAAATCCCTTTTATCCTGAGGGCCAGATCAATCATCTTTGCAGCTCAATCCCCATCCTTGTTCAATGCTTGGAGGAAGATTCATGTCTTCACAATCCTACTGAAGATTAAAGGAGTAGGGATCATTTGGATCACAAGTGGGAGACCATTCCAAAGGGTTATGTCAGACTCCAAGAAGGCTCCTCTCCAAGATCCCGCCAGGTAGCAACATTTAAGGTAGGGAGATTTGCAGCACACCTACCCTAAGTAACCTAGAAGTGTTGGAAGATACTTTCAGGATGAAGTGGCCTCACAGGTAACCTGGACTTGTGTCATGTAGGGCTTTAAAAGTGATAACCAGCACCTTGAATGTCAGCTGGAAAGCAATAGGGAGTCAGTGCAGCTCACACAGCAGTTGTTGTGGTCCACTGGCGGTCTGCAGAGCTGGCAGCAGTCAGACACTGAGGAGGTTGGGGAAGAACGTGGGCCAGTCCTGGAGTCTGGGGAAGGCTTGGATGAAGGCTCTTCGTCAGAGGCAGAAAGGGGGCCAGGGCCATCTGGGAGTTATGTGCTGCCTCCGGAGCCTCCAAAGTCAGACATCAGTGAGGCAGAGGAACAGGGGGAGCCTGTTCCCAATGGGTGCATGCGCAGAGCTGCCAGAAGGCAAGAACAGTTAAGACAAAAGGGACAACTAGGCTTGGAGGTGATTGTCCCCTCCCAAAGGACATAAAGGAGGAGCAAAGTCACATGAGCTTTGCAGGAAGCAACTTTGTTCATTAAATTCTGAAGCTCCTTTTTGACTCTTTGTTCCATGTGTCTTGCAAGTTAATTGCCAATTAGATCTTTGGTGCTTATCAGCCTTATCCTGAAAGACTTTGGCAGACTTCTGTCGGACTTTTTACATACTATTGGTGACTTATTTAGGGCTGTGAATGAACATAAATAATAGCCCTTAAAATAAAAAGGGGTTTTTTGGGACTAAGAGTGTGCTTTTTATTGTATCAGGAAGCCTAGGTCAGAAGAGTAGGAGTGTTACTCAGGTGAACTGCAGAGCACCCAAAATTGCTCATCTAATGCACAACCAATGCATCCGCTGTTCACCAAGTTGAAGGGAAAATGCATGAAACAACTTGCAGCTGTCCTGCTTTGCTTATAAACTACTCAATGACTATTTAAATACTTCCTGCCTTTTCTACTTCCTATTTTTGCAAACGCTTGTTTATACATTGGGGACATCTCTGTAGAACAGGGATCTCCAAAGTTAGCAACTTTAAGACTTATGGACTTCAATTCCCGTAATTCCTCAGCCAGCCATGTGCTGGCTGGGAAATTCTGGGAGTTTTAGTCCACAGATCTTAAAGTCTCCAAGTTTGGGAAACCCTGCTGTAGAAGAGAAACTGGCTGAGCCAGAGAGAGGCATCAAATGGGGACTTAGGCTAGAATCCCTACATGGGCCCAAGAGGACAAGGTTGAATGCCTTTGAACCTTATCTAGTCTCAATTAGCTGCAAGCTGTTCATTTGAGAAGATTCCTCTGTACTGCTGCTTGAGCAGTAAAGCAACTAATTGAACTTTTCAATTGTACGTCTGGTTGTTTGCCCCTGACAATCACTTCTTAAAACATTTCTGTTTTAAGTCTTCCTCTTTTCTACATTCTATTTTTTTCAAACACTTGTCTATGCATTGGGGATGACCTGTTAAAACACTTCTTGTTTTCTATTTTCTAATTTTTTCAAACATTTGTCGATACATTGATATGCCAATCATTTTGAGTTGAATATTCTTGCTGCAACCTCTTTTAGTGGTTTTTTTTTAAATCAACTTTTCAGTCTAACCCACAATGCTGGGATTTTGGGGGGCTAGGGTGGGGGAGTCTCCCATCCAAATATTAATCAGCTCCAGTCTGGTTAGTGATCAGAGTAGTTAATTAGATGTTGCTATCCAGCTGGGAGCGTGTGCCATGTGTCTGCCTATAAACCCAGCATTAAAATATTTGTTGTTGCTGTTAGTTGCGAAGTTGTGTCCAGCCTATCGCCTATGGACAATGTTCTTCCGGGTCTTCCTGTCCTCTACCATCCTCTGGAGTCCATTTAAGCTCATGCCGACTGCTTCAGCCAGCCACCTCATTCTCTGTCGTCCCCTTCTTCTTTTGCCCTCCATCTTTCCCAGCATTAGGCTCTCCTCCCGGGGCCCCTTCTTCTCATCAGCTGGCCAAAGTATTTGAGTTTCATCTTCAGGATCTGGCCTTCTAAAGAGCAGTCAGGGTTGATCTCCTCTAGGAGAAGAAAACCAATTGTTTGCTATGTTCTGGTGTTGCCAAAAACAGAAGTAAATGCTGCTTTTGGCAAAAACATCATAAAATGTGGTCACATCACTGTGGGACATTGCAACTGGCTGTACCTGTGGGCTGGTTGCCAAGTGTCCGAAATGCAGTCATGTGACTCTGGGGAACTTGGAACTTCAGAACTGAGTCGTTATCATCCTGGGAGGTCCATTATAACTTTGAACGGTCCTAAGTGGTTGGTCATAAATCAAGCAGTGTATCTCAAAGGTATAACTTTATCACATGGCCATCACAAATGAAAGAAAGAGCCAATCTTGGATGAGCTCTCCAACATTTGGAAGAATAATTACAATGTATGTGTACATATGTATATATACATGTGTATTTACAATATATTTATATGTATTTAAGGGGTGTGTGTGTGTCAGAGGTGGGTTCCTACCAGTTCGCATCTAGAAGAGCCAAGGTGGCACAGTGGTTAAATGCAGCACTGCAGGCTACTGCTAGATCAGCAGGTCAGCGGTTCAAATCTCACCGGCTCAGGGTTGACAGCCTTCCATCCTTCCGAGGTGGGTAAAATGAGGACCCAGATTGTTGGGGGCAATATGCTGACTTTCTGTAAGCCGCTTAGAAGCGGTATATAAGTCTACTGCTATTGCTATTGCTATTGCTATTGCTATTCGGTAGAACAGGTTAGAAGAGGTTCCACCAGTGGACCCGGAAAGCAGGCCACACCTACAGAAGAGGTTCCAAATTTTTTTGAAACCCACCACTGGTCCTTGGATATGATTATTCTACCCTATCATTCTCATATTTATAAAACTCAGTGCCTTTGTGAAAGTTAAGGATTACTACTGCATTTGTGGTGCAATCAGAACATTGCATGTGTTGAAGTTGTTTTAACGCAAACCAAAGATGCCTTTTAAAAAACAAGTTTACATCATATTCTTATGCATGCCAGTGCTATGTGTGAGGTAATTTAAGGTGGTTCTGACAAGTGTCATCGGCATCTTAGCAGTTAGACTTATATACCACTTCATAGGGCTTTCAGCCCTCTCTAAGCGGTTTACAGAGTCAGCATATCGCCCCCACAATCTGGGTCCTCATTTCACCCACCTCAGAAGGATGGAAGGCTGAGTCAACCTTGAGCCGGTAAGATTAGAACCGCTGAACTGCAGATAACAGTCAGCTGAAGTGACCTGCAGTACTGCACCCTAACCACTGTGCCACCTCGGCATCTTCATATCCGGTCACATGGACGGCAAGCCACTCCCATCCAGTCACATGGGTGGCAAGCCACTCCCACAAAGGAGGCCACACCCACAGAGTAGGTTCGAACAATTTTTGAAACCCACCATTGGTGTGTGTGTATAGACACATACATACACAACTTATTTACATAAATGTGCATATTCACACAGATGCACACGTCTACATACATACCACATACATACCAATGCATGTGTCTTCTTTTATCCTATGTTACAGAAAACGAATTCAGACCTACAACATTTCTAGTATTACCAGGGGCTTAAAAACAGACTACCCTAGATCAGTAAGGGTTCAATCAAAGACCAGTTAATTATAGCAGCTAAATTCTTATAATTTCCTTGTTTTATCTTAGAAAAACCAGTTGCGGAGAGTCAAGCAATGATGAAGAGGAACTATGTTTTGTTGCTGGTTGTGAGAAGGAAGAGGTAGGCAGGACATGAAGCCCACCCAAGCCTCTCCTGGTTTGAAACTACTATTTGTTCCTGCTATGAGAAATTATGTGTTTACAGGTATTACAACTTGGCTTTATCTCCCCATTCCTGGATGTTCCTTAGGGGCAGGAAAGGGATCATAAATTTGGGGAACTTACTTTAGGGCCTAGAGCTCATTCCTTAGCCTTCTTCACCTATCTTACCTAGGTGAGATGAGCAGGGTAGAAATGGGATGGAGGGATAAATAAACAAAGGAGTAAATACCAGATTTTTCACTCATTGGCCCAGCTCCAACCTCCATGATCCATCTCCCCCAAAGGCCACCCAGGATAAGGATCCAGGCGGAGATGCCCAGTCTCTTCCCTTCATGGGGTGGGCTGCTGAAGGTCCACATCCCAACCACCATCTTGGCAGTTCCTCGGGTTTTGAAAAGGTTCCACCTTGATGTCATAATGGAACCCACCGGAAGAGCCAGTGGCTGGAGGGAATTCAGGCTGTTCCCACAGCGCACCTCCCACCCCTGGTGCGAAGTAAGACAGGTCATCCTTTTCAGACCTGATCTGGTTCCAAGGAGAAATTAGGGGATCAGGATGGAAGAAGCGGAGGAAGGGATGATTATCCTCAAGCTCAGAAATAGGTGTTCAGGTGGCAGCAATGGGAATTAAAATCAGTTGAATTCACCCCTTAAAAGAGTCTTTTGCAATCAGGAGCAGTTAACCTGTAGAACTCATATAACAAGGCAGAGCCTCATTTTTCTCCCTGTTGAACAACAAGCCAATTGTTTATTTATTTATTTTATTTGTCACTCATGTACAAGATAACAGGAGTAAGAATAAACATGAATAAGAACACAGGAATGGATACAAATAAACGGGGACAGTAGGACAGGGATGTTAGGTATGCTGGTCCGCTTATGTACACCCCCTTTATGGACCTCTTAGAAATGGGGTGAAGTCAACAGTAGACAGTTTAAGGTTAACATTATGGGGGTTTGAGATAGTTTAAGGTTCATGTTATGGGGGTTTGAGAGATTTTAGGAACAGGGCTGCTTGACTGAGGTACAGCTTTAAAAATAATAATTGCTTTTTAAAAAATAAGCAGTTATTGCTCCATAACTTCTTAGAACACCTTTAAGGACTTTTTTGTATAAAGCAGGGAAAAAAAAATAAACTACCATCTTTTGGTTTTGTTGGTTTGATAGGGTAGATTATAGAAAAAAAGAATGGTAAATTTATAATCGGACTTATAGTGGCTGAAAAGATGATCAAAACCCACTTTCTTTTTTTCTTTTACAATACTGTTTTTTTCAAATGGGATTTTAGCTCTTTCTTGGATGTCTCTCTTTTTCTCTTTTCTTCCTTACTCTCTATTAGTTTGTACCCCGTTTCCCCAAAAATAAGACCTCCCTAGATAATAAGCTCAATTGGGCTTTTGAGAGCATGCACTAAAATAAGCCCTCCCCCCAAAAATAATCCCTGCCTGAAAATATTGCAACATAGCAGCAGCCTTGAGGTGATCACGCTCGCCGCCTCCCGCATCTCAAAAATAATAAGACCTCCTCGAAAATAAGACCAAGTGTTTATCTCAGGGTGGGGGTGGGGGTGGGGTTAAAAGACAAGACCCTGTCTTATTTTGGGGAAAACATGTTATTAGTTTTGAACACTGGATTGAGTACAAGCTTGTTAACCCCCATCCAGACCCTGACAGCCTCCAGGCACTGGCACATCATGTCAACCGCCTCACTGAGTTGGCACGGGGCGGACAGATACAGCTGAGTATCATCTGCATATTGATGGTATTTGATCCCGTGCCGTCGAATGATCTCACCCAGTGGCTTCATGTAGATATTAAACAGAAGGGGGAATAGGACCGAACCCTGAGGAACCCCATATTTCAGGGGCCTAGGGATCGACCTCTCTCCCCCAACTAACACCGACTGCGACCTGTCCGAGAGGTAGGAGGAGAACCACCGGAAAACAGTGCCGCCCACTCCCACCTCTCGTAACTGTCGCAGAAGGATACCATGGTCGATGGTATTGAAGGCCGCTGAGAGGTCAAGGAGCACCAGGATGGAGGAATGACCTCCATCCCTGGCTCTCCAGAGATCATCGGTCAGTGCAACCAAAGCGGTTTCCATGCTGTAGCCAGGCCTGAATCCAGACTGAAAGGCATCCAGATAATCGATTTCATCCAAGGACCGTCAGAGTTGAGAGGCTACCACTTTCTCAACAACCTTCCCAATGAAGGGAAGGTTGGAGACTGGACGGTAGTTGTTCAAACTAGCTGGGTCCAATGATGGCTTCTTCAGGAGGGGTCTCACTACCGCTATCTTCAATGCCGGTGGGAAGTAGCCCTCCCGAAGAGAAGCATCCACCATTGCCTGGACCCAGCTCCGCATCACCTCCTTGCTGTTCGCGACCAGTGAGGAGGGGCACGGGTCCAGTACACATGTGGCAGCACTCACCGCTCCCATGGCCTTGTCCACTTCATCAGAAGCAACAGGTTGAAAGTCAGTCCAGAGGTGGTGTTCAAGACCTTCCCCCAGTACCCCGGCTGGCTCTGCACAATTGGAGTCCAGGTCCATCTGAAGCCGAGCAACTTTGTCCGCGAGGAACTGGACATATTCCTCTGCTCTACCTTGTAAAGGGTTATCTGCAACCCTCCTATTTAGGAGGGAGCGGGTCACCCTAAACAGGGTGGCTTGCCGGCCATGTTTTCTCTCTCTCTCTCTCTCTCTCTCTCTCTTTCCTTCCTTTTGTCTCTCGGTCCCTTTTTCCTTTTTTTCTTTCATCTCTCTCTTTTTTTCTTTTTTTTTCTTTTTTTTCCTTTTTTCCTTTTTTCCTTTTTTTCTTTTTTTCTTTTTTTCTTTTTCTCTTTTTCTCTTTTTCTCTTTTTTTCTTTTTTTCTTTTTTTCTTTTTTTCTTTCTTCCTTTCTCCCTTTCTTTCTTTCTCTCTCTGTGTGAGTCTGTCTGTCTGTCTGTCTCTCTCTGTGTGCGTGTGTGTGTCTGTGTGTCAGTGGTGGGTTTCAAAAATTTTTGGAACCTCTCCTGTAGGTGTGGCCTGCTTTCCGGGTCCACTGGTAGAACCTCTTCTAACCGATTTGGTAGATTTGACGAACCGGTTCTACCGAACTGGTAAGAACCCACCTCTGGTCTCCAACCTTGGCAACTTTAAGCCTGGAGGACTTCAACTCCCAAAATTCCAGCTGGGGAATTCTGGGAGTTGAAGTCCGCAAGGCTTTAAGTTGCCAAGGATGGAGACACCCTGCTTTAGAGGGATATCTCCAGAAAAGGTTAAAAGAAATAAGATGGTGATTGCAGTCATGCTATTGGAATTGCGATCTTGACTTTCTCACCCTACTCTTACAGATATTCCTAAGAAAGGGACTTGTCTTAAAGAGATAATGATTTGTTTGTTCTCTCTTTTAGTGAACGTAATTAACAAGGAAATAGATTCCCATCTAGATATTTATCTATCCTGCTCTATGCATTTCGGGGAGGGAAAATCCCCCAACATCTTAATGAAAAGCCGGCATGTGGCCTTAGGTCCAAGAAACTGATGCTTCCTGGGTACAATAGAGAGGCAGCATCTGTGACATCCTTGTGCAGCCTCAAGGCAGGCAGATGTTGATGTGATACTCATGGACCACAACTACAATGGTTTTGGGTTTTCCTGCCCCGTCCCAGCATTGTTAGGCAGGAAACCTTTTATTGCAGGATCTAAATGGAAGTATGATCTAGTATAGCAATAGTACTTAGACTTATATACCGCTTCACAGTGCTTTACAGCCCTCTCTAAGGGGTTTACAGAGTCAGCCTATTGTCCCCAACAATGTGGGTCCTCATTTTACCGACCTCGGAAGACTGGAAGGTTAAGTTAACCTTGAGCCAGTCAGAATCGAACTGCTGGTAGCTGGCAGTCAACAGAATTAGCCTGCAGTACTGCATTCTAACCACTGCGCCCCCCACAGCTCTTTTTATAATCCAACTAGACTGGAGAAGATAAAAAGACTGAATCAAGAGCCAAGCTAAGGTTCTGTGGGAGATGGGTAAGCTTTTGTTGATCTACAGACTCAGCATTAATCTGATACATATAATCTAATTTATCAAGTTGCAACTATGAAAATAGAGAAGGCTGGAGCGCAACTGCCTGGTTCTTCTGCTCGCTAGGTGTTGAAGAAAGTCAGAGATTGTTCTTCTTTTTACAGAATGTTGCCTCCAGACCGTGAGAGACAAGGGTGCATCAGATGGAAATTCCCTTCTCCTTCTCCCCAGTTGAGCAATGTTTCCTGACTTGTGAAAAATCAACCAAGTTAGGTGGATGTGGACAAAAAAACGCCTTGTAAAATTTGTTGCTGATCTTCTGTGGTCCTTCTTTGCAACAGGCCACTAAAGTATTTGTTGTGGGGTGGATAGACTCTCCTTTCTAGGATGAAAGTTCCTAGGACTCAACACTATGAAGTCTACCATTGCACCACTTCGCCTTTGCTCTGTAGCTTCTGGAAAGGGGTTGTAAGCCCACTGCTGGCTAGAATGCACAGATGAATCACAGATGAACAGCATTGGCATGTGACATGAGGCTTATGTGCTTAGAAGATTGCACTCTCAGAAACGGGTACAGGAACCGGCTGTAGGTCTGAACAAAGCCACTTCCTCAACTGCTTTTTATTTTTTTGCTGTCCAAATAGTTGGACTTCTACTCTTGTAAATCTCAACTAGCAAGTCAAAGTCCCCAAGGTGCTTTTTCAGCTGGCAACTAACTAAACAATTTGGGATGAACAACCTTGGAATCAGTAATGGTATCCTATTTTCTTCACTACTGGTTTGATAGCGGAAACGTCCATGTCTGCGTATGCACAGAACCTTCTGCGTGTGTTTGTGCATGCGCAGAAGGTCCTTGATGATGTCTGGGTGGGTGGGTGGAGCCTCGTGCCGCTGCCACTACCGGATTGCCTGAACTGGTGTGAACTGGCAGCATACCACCTCTGCTTGGAATGGGGTGGGAGTAGGAATGGATTTCCAGAGGACAAAATTGCAGATTACAGGAACCAGGAGCACCACTCAGGTGACTTTGAGGACACAGATAAACCTCCAAGTGCTTCAACGACCCTCTAAAAGGATGCAAATGACCAGCTGTCTGCAAGGAGCATAAATCCTTCTATTCCCCCACCATCCTGTCAGAACTGAATAAGCTTCTTGGATGAGAAGTGAACCATCTTCAAAAGAAAAAAAAAACTGCTTATTATTTGCCATTGTTTAAACCCATTATCATAGATTGGACTTCAATTTTATGCATCCTGTCCTACTCCACATCAGATGAAAGATTCAGTACTGTTGATTTATTTCATCCATAATTTATTGAGCAAGCAATAGTACCTACCAAAGAAATCACATTGTAGCTTACCAAGGTCGTACCGCCTACAACCCACCACTGCACTGCACCACCTCAGCTCTATGAACAGTCTATATTGCACAGTAAGAAAATAACTTAAAAATAGAATAAGATGCACAGGAAAGTCCGTCAAGGCCAGCAAGCGGTGTCTTCAGTGCATTCATAGATAATTGAAACTTGCTAATATTGGAATTGTTGCTAGAGAGCAGAGCCACACCACACCATCTGTAAGTGGAAAGAAGAAGGCAGGTAGATTAATCCACCATTCAATTATTTGATATTTACTTTCTTTGGAGGAAGAGGCGGCCGAATGGATGGTCAGCTTACACCAAAGCAATTCTCCCCTCCTGAGGAATTTTGGTGCCTTTATGACTGTGTTCAAAAGAAGATTTGACGACCTACTAATTGAGAAACGGGGGAAGGTGAAATTTATGGCCCTCAAACAGGGAGAGAGACCGGTGGCTGAATATATTCAGGAGTTTCAACAGCTTTCTTGTTATATGAGAGGCTGGTCTCAAGATGCGCTTCTTGATCAGTTTGCGTTGGGATTAAATGAGGACATTTACCAACAATGCGTTAACAGACACCTTCCCAAGCGTGTTACAGCTTGGTATGAAAATGCAGCAGATGTTGAGCTCGACTTGATTAGACTTCAACGGGCGAGAGAGGAGAGAGCAAAGAGATCACCCCCCCCCCCAGCTCAAAAGGCCCCGTTCCGCAGCAGGGGTGAAGGAAAGGGAAGCTCCGCCGGCAAGGCCAAGCCGTTCACGTGCTTCCATTGTGGGAGGGGGGGCCACCGCGCACCGGATTGCCGCGTTAAACTTCCTGCAACCGCCCCGCCCCCTGCCAAGAGGGAAGGGAAGATGAGCAAGGCCCGGGGAGGAAGAAAGAGGCTGCCTTCGCTGCTGACAACAACCCCCAGCGCTTCAGGCAGGAGGTGGAGGAAGAAGCTGACGTCACCCCCAGCTCCTCTGATGACTCCGATGACGATGCCTCGCCTCGTTGGGCGAGTTCAAATAAAGGCCCCATGTTGATCCCAATAGAACTAAGAGTACCTCCCGATGGGGAGACGGAACAGCTTCCTGCCCTCCTTGATTCGGGCTGTTCGAGATGTATGATTAATCCTGCAATGGTTGAAAAACTGGGCTTGAAATTAAGGACATTGAAAACCCCTATTGTGTTTTGCCAAATCGATGGATCCATTGCAGGGGGTGGCCCAGCCCATTTCTACACTGAACCTCTAGAGATGAAAATGGGCACTCATGTAGAATTGATCTCTTTTATTGTGGCTCCTGGAATGGACAGACCCCTTATTTTGGGACTCCCCTAGCTTCGTAAATGGAACCCTCGCATTAATTGGAGGGAGGGGTGGCTGCGCATTCGCACCAGCACAGCTCCAAACGGGGAGGGCGATACCCCAGAGCCTGCTGGCTCCAGTCCCGCATTGGCCGCCAGGGGCCAGGAGAGAATTGAGGGGGAAGAAAAGATTCCAAAAGAGTATTGGGACCTGAAAGGAGTTTTTAGTGAAAAATCTTCAGATAAGCTTCCACCCCACAGACCTACTGATTGCTCCATCGATATTTTGCCGGGGGTAAAGCTTCCGAAGCCCCAAATATATTCAATGTCTCCTAGGGAGATGGAGGAAATGAGGAAATTCATTGATAAAACTTGGAAAGGGGTTTCATTGAGCCAGCACGACCCAAGGTGGCTGCACCCATGTTATTCAGAGAGAAGAAAGATGGCTCCCTGAGATTATGTGTTAATTTCAAAAACCTGAATTGTATCTCAGCTCAAAACCTATACCTGTTGCCACTGATGAAGGACATGCTGGCCCAACTGGGAAAGGGCCGCATTTTCACTAAATTGGACCTCAGGGAAGCGTACTATAGAGTCCGCATAAAGGAGGGGGATGAGTGGAAGACGGCTTTCAACTGCCCCCTCGGTTGTTTCCAGTTCTGGGTGATGCCCTTTGGCCTGCAGGGGGCGCCTGCAGTCTTCATGCAATTAATTAATGAAATTTTGCATGACCACCTTTACAAGGGCGTTATCGTATATTTAGATGATATCCTTATTTACACTCAAACTTATGACGAACACGTCACGTTGGTACGCACTGTCCTGAAAAAGCTCCAGGCCGCTGAACTTTATGCCAAGTTGTCCAAGTGTGAATTTCACCAGGAGAAAATTGACTATCTTGGGTATCGTATCTCCCCCGCTGGTATTGAGATGGACCCCGCTAAGGTGAAGGCGGTCACTGAGAGGGAGGCGCCCGTACACGTAGACAATTGCAGAAATTTTTGGGTTTTGCCAATTTCTATCGTCAGTTCATCCCTTCTTTTGCCAAAATTGCGCTTCCCATCACTAATTTGTTGAAGTCCAAAGGTGGGCCTAAACCTAAGCCTAGCAAGCCGCTGGATTGGACCATGGAGTGTCAGGCTGCTTTTGAGAAGTTGAAACAGCTCTTTGCAGCGGAACCGGTTCTGAAGCATCCGGACATGGACAAGCCTTTTGTCGTTCAAGCTGATGCCAGCAACGTGGCAGTTGGGGCCGTCTTGCTTCAGACCAACGACCAAGGTAATTTGCAACCGTGCGCATACACCTCCCGTAAGCTCACAGACACAGAAAGACGTTGGGCAATCTGGGAGAAAGAAGCATTTGCGGTGCGTTGGGCTTTGGCCACGTGGCGCCACTTTCTTGAGGGCGCTAAGCACTCATTTGAGGTGTGGACTGACCATAAGAACTTAGAGGCTTTGAGGACTCCGAGGCGCCTCTCCCCTAAGCAGATGCGCTGGGCTCAGCATTTCAATCGATTCAATTTCACACTCAAGTACATCCCAGGAGGGAAGAATTTCATGGCTGATGCTTTGTCCAGACTCCCTCAGTACAACTGCTCTAAGCTGAGTATTGTTCAACCCGTGGTTCCCGCATCCAGCCTTGCTGCTTCGGTTGTCACTCAGCAGCAGGCGCGCTCGAAAGTAGCTCAAGATTTCCTTTCTGACCTCAAACAGGCCCTTCCCCAGGATGACTGGTTCCAGCAGCATCAAGGTGAATGCACAATGAGGGACGATTTACCGTGGATTGGGGCAAAACTTTATGTCCCTGCCTCTCTTCGTCTCATTGTTCTCCAACGGGCTCACGATTCCAAGTTGGCGGGTCACTTTGGATTTGTGAAGACGCTGCATTTGGTGAAGAGGCAGTTTTGGTGGCCCTCTTTGAAAAAGACATTGAACTTTATGTTGCCAGTTGTCCAGTCTGTGCAGCCGCTAAACGACCACCAGGGAAACCGCAAGGTCTACTCCAATCTGTAGCCCGCCCTGTCGCCCCTTGGAAGGAAATTTCTATGGACTTTATTGTCGAACTTCCCGAGAGCCAGGGGCACACCGTCATATGGGTGGTTACTGACTTATTTTCCAAACAAGTTCATTTTATTCCGTGCCACAAGATTCCTTCTGCGAAGGCACTTGCTAAGCTCTTCATTTCTCACATTTACCGTTTGCATGGGGTGCCTGATCGCATCATTTCCGATAGAGGTGTCCAATTCACTTCTGTTTTCTGGAAGGAATTTCTTAAGCGCATTGGCTCCGCCCAGGGCCTAAGCCCTGCCCACCACCCTCAGACTAATGGGGCTTGCGAGAGGACTAATTCTGTTCTGGAACAATATTTACGTTGTTTCATCAATTATCAGCAAGATGATTGGGTGGACTTGTTGCCGCACGCTGAAGTGGCTTATAATAATTCTGTCCATAGCAGCACTGGATTCACTCCTTTTCGTGATGTGTCTGGTCAGGACTTTGTTCCTATTCCTGAAGTTCCCCTTGAGCAACCACAAGTTTCTTCCGTCTCTGAGTGGATTGAGCGATTGAGCCATATTTGGCCTTTGGCACTTAGTACTTTGGATGCTGCGCATCGCGCTCATAAGAAACAGGCTGATAAGAAGCGTGCGCAACCTTACCAGTACAAGGTGGGTGACCAGGTTTATTTATCCACGAAGTTCCTTCAAACTACACAAAAGTCTAAGAAGTTGGGGCCTAAGTACGTGGGCCCATTTCCCATCATCAAGGTCATCAATCCTGTTTCGGTTCGTTTGCAGCTACCCAAGCATCTCAGCCGTGTTTATCCAGTTTTCCACGTTAACTTCATTAAACCAGTTCGTTTCTCATCTTTACGTCTGCCTGTGGACCCACCACCTGCCCCCCTGTTAATTATATGGTGAACAACATTTTGGGGTTCAAGAAATATTAGACTCTCGACGGCGGCGGAATCGGATACAGTACCTAGTGCCTTGGAAGCATTTTCCTCCATCTCATACCGAGTGGGTGGACAAGTCCCATGTCCGTGCTCCCCGACTGCTTCGACAGTTTTATTCTGCTTATCCTGACAAGCCTTGACTTTCTCTCCCCCCTCTTTTTCTCTTCTGTTTTTGTTGTTCGTCTGTTTGTTTGTGTTTTGTCGTTTTCCAGGCCTGAACGCCTTTTTTCCGGAGGACGGCCGGATGTCAGCCTCTGCTTTGCTGTTGCTTCGGCTGCCATGAAATGGGGAGGGAGGGCATGGTATTTGGGAGGGGTTACTAATTGTGCTGGAGGAAGGTTCTGGAGCTCAGCTGCCTGTCGGACTACGCATGCGTAGGAGTTTCCCGCCAGGACTAACGGCACTGACATTCCATCTTCGTGATGCCTTTTGAAGTTATCTCGCACCTGACACTTGGGAGAATTATGATTGGACTGTAACTGTGATGCCAAGGGGTGGGGAATGGGCTATTCTATATATCAATCGCTTTCGCGCCTAAATATTCAGATTTCGCTTCGCTATGCCTTTAATCATTATTAATTAGTAAAAGTACACTTGATTTCCACACATGGAGTCTTGTGGTCTTTCTTTCCTAATTATTTAATGGAGGGGTGCTGACATGTGATCTTGATTGTATCCCTTGTTAATGCAATTTAGGATTGCATTGGCTTTTTTGGCTGCCGCTGCACACTGCTGGATCATATTTAGCTGGTTGTCCACTAAGTCTCACAGTCACTGCTATTAAGCCTGGTTGCACCCAGTCTATATCTATACATCATCATCATCATCCTTATTGCTGTGGAGTACACAGCCTTGAACTTCCAGAGACAAAAATAGGGTATAAAAGTCATAAATCAATAACCAATACAGTTAGTCCTCAACTTACAACAGTTCATTTAGTGGCCATTCAAAGTTTTCAAATCATTAAAAAAGTGACATGACCATTTTTCACACTTACAACCGTTGTAGCACCCCCTTGGTTACATGATCTACCTTCAGATGCTTCAACGGGGAAACCAGATTCACTTAACAACCGTGATCCTAATTTAACAACTGCAGTGATTCAGTTAACAAATGTGGCAAGAAAAGTAGCAAAATGGGACAAAACCCAATTAACAAATTTTTCATTTAACAACATACATTTTTGGGCTCAACTGTGGTCGTACATTGAGGATAACCTGTACATTGATTTAAAAACCTCAACTCACCTGGATGTACCGCGCCCAGGAGCTCCTTCCAGGGGTAGAATTGCAGAGGTCCTTTAAATTCGCCCAGGTTCAGGTCTACAGCCACCACTCCATCTTCATCCTCTTCCTTCTCCTCTTCTTCTTCCTCTGCTGTCTCTTGTTCTTCCTCTTCTTCCTCTTCTTCTTCCTCTTCTTCTTCCTCCTCCTCTTCTTCTTCTCTCTCCTCTTCCTCCTCCTCAACATCTTCATCAATCTCATTCTCACATTCACCTGTGTCTTCACTGCTAGCCACCAGCCCATCTTCTCCTACCAGTTCAGCATCTAGTTCGGGTTCGTCCAGAGCTCCTTGTTCCTTACGGAGCCTGTAGGTGAATGGCATCCCAAGGATCAGCCGTTTTGGAATAGCATCCCAAGGATCAGCCGTTTTGGAATAAGCAATAGCACATAGACTTATATACCGCTTCGCAGTGCTTTACAACCCACTATGGACGGTTTATAAAGTAAGCATGTTTTCCCCAAACAATCCAGGTGCACATTTTAACTGACCTCAGAAGGCAACCTTGAGCCTGGTGAGATTTGAACTGCCAAATTGCAGGCAGCCGACAGTCAGCAGAAGTAGCCTGCAGTACTGCACTCTAACCAGCACAGCTCTATCTATCAAACCTAAAGTGCTCCTAGGGGCCGGGAAGGCAAAAACACGATGCGGGGGGGGGGGGGGAGGCAAAAATGGGCCTGTTTTTCACAAAAACGCAGTGTGCAGAATGTTTGGGAGGCCTGTAGAATGCTCCTGGGACTGGGGAGGGGAAAAACAAGCACAAAACGGCCCCGGTTTTTGCAAACAACAACAACAACAACAAGGGCGTGCAGAGAGTTTGGGAAGCCTGTGGAGTGCTCCTGGGGAGGGCAAAAACACCCCCGTTTTTGTGAATAGTTGCTGTGTTGGGGGTCACATGGGAGCCATTTGCAACTTTCCAAGCTGGCTTGGAGCAAGCAAAGTCAATGGGGGACACTGGATTCACTTAACAACTGCAGTGATTCCCTTAACAACGGTGGCAAAAAAAAGATTGGGGGGCAACATTTAACAACCACCTTGCTTATCAAAGGAAATGTTGGTCCTAACTGTGGTTGTAATTTGATGTATAAGAAAAGAGAAACACTACTTACCTCTCTAGCAACCCTTTTGCCTCCTGTGGGAGGAAGGGAGGGAAGAAAGGAAGGAAGGGAACGAAAGGTGAAATAACAGTTAAAATAATACTTTCCCTGGGTTATCATCCATTTTCCTGTCAAATCATTCTGCATTTTAATCAGTGGTGGGATTCAGCCAGTTCACACCTATTTGGGAGAACTGGTTGGTAACTTTCTAAGCAGTTTGGAGAACGGTTTTTGGAAGAATCTTTTGTTTTTTCCCACTTTACAGGGCTAATCCTGTAAGGAAGGCAGGAAGGAAACATTCTGGTGCTGTTTCTAGCCTAATCTTTATTGCCCTGCTTATAGAAACTGTCTCTCCGGTTAACCCTTATTATAATTGTAACAACTAAGGCGAAGTTCCCCATCGACCTGAGTGACATTGACTTGACCACACCCTCATGATCACATGACCACTAAGCCCCGCCTACCTCGCTAGTCATTAGGGCAGAGAACTGGTTGGTAAATTATTTGAATCCCACCACTGATTTTAATGGTGTACATCAGATTCTGCCCTCAGTAGATCATGTCCTTGTTATTATCAGGAAAAAAAATCCCAGTGAAATACTATCACAACAAATATAGAAGAAACAAAAATTCAGGACTGTAGAGTCAGAGTGCTTGAGACGCCACTGAACACCTGTGATCGATCTCTCTTTACATCAACAAACACTATGGAGCCTAGCATTTGTTACAGGAAATCAGTCCTCCTTATTTTATTTGTTTAAGAAAATTGATTTGGCCATCCAACTGACTCTCAGTGATTCCGGGTGGCTTACAAAGATGAAAAAAACCACAGAGATTTTGTCAATCATTGAACAAATCATGTTGTGAGAAGTTTTATATCAAAAATATATTTTATTCTTTATACTGTTTCCATTGCCCCTTAAAATATTAACAGAATCCACAACGGTCTGAGAATCAGTGTCTCCAAGTTAATCAAATTAGAAATCTTCTTCATACCCTGAAATAAGTTACCCAGGCCTAATCCACATATCAAAGGATAAGGTCTGCAAACACAAATACAGTTAATTAAAATAAGTCCCCCAGCAGAACTATATGTTCACAAACATACTCACAAACACACACAACTCTCAGCACATAGACACTTCTACATCCCAGACAAGCTCCCCCTATAAAAGTTGGCTACTGTACCTCATTTCTCTGCATCCTGCCCTTAAAAGCAAACTGTTTTGCTTTTAGGAATAAATATTTCTTCTTCCCTCACAACTGTCTGTATCTCATTTTTATTTATTCTTACTCGGCTCAAGTTGGAACCCCAAATTCTTCTTCTGACAATGGTTTGGTGCAATCTATGCACCCTGCAATTTTCTCCTTCCCAAGAAAACCCCACAGCCTCCTGTCCTTCTTACCCTGAGGAAACTTATGTGGTCTTTGGATTCAAGGCCGGCCTGCACACGGCACAGAGTTTCTGACCGAGAGGCCATCTTCCAGTCCAGTTCCTTTAACTTGGCTTCCATCTGCGCCAAGTTCTTTTCTCTCTGGTTTTCTAAGGCCTGTTTTATACCCAGCTCTCTGTCGTTCAGCAGCTGGTGCATCTTCACAAACTGTCCAGAGACATGATCAGACAAGGATTCGGAGCAGGTCTGGAGAAACATAAATAGAGCAAAAGATTGTGGTTTAGTCAAACAAAAACGATCACCTGTCACAATGGTGTTGGTTTTGGGGTGGACTCCTGAGATACCTGGATAGCCATAAAGAAAGAAAGAAATGGACCATGAAACAAATCAACTCATTTGAGTTTTCATTTGAAGCACTAACAATTCAAAACATCCTACTTCTCCGGGCATGTGATGGAAAGACCAAACCTTCTGAAGGAGACTCTAATACTAGGAAAGAAAGAAAGAAAGAAAGAAAGAAAGAAAGAAAGAAAGAAAGAGAGAGGAGGAAGAGCAAAAGCAAAGATGGTGGACATAGTGTCAGTGGCAAGGGGGCCCCATCGGAAGATCTGAAAAAACAGTTTAGGGATAATTTGGTCATGGAGAAACTGTTTTGCTAGGAGTTGAAAACTACTTGATAGCATATAATTTATTTTATTTATTTATTAAATGTATATGCCACCCCATTTCAGGTAACTCATAATCAATCAATCAGTGACACTGTGATGATTACCAAAGCAACACCAGCAATTTAAATCTTTTCCCTTTTTTATTATAATGTAGTGACAGCACACTTATACACACAGATGTACATCCACACAAAGTTCCATTTGTTTAAATACACACACACAAAGCTCTGTGGAGTCCTTGCTGCTCTCTGAGATTGATTGGGGTTTTTTTAGACGTTTCATTACCAAACCAGGTAATATCATCAGTGCTAGAATGGAGTGCAAACCCCACTCCCTTCTAGAACAGATAATGTTGAGTAGTGAAACATCTACAAGAAAACAACCAAGTTCAGAAAGCATCAATCCCACCAGTACAACCCTGAGCTACATATATTCCCTTCTATCGGTACATAAAGTTCTAATTGTAAGAGTGTCTTTTGTGGTAGCTTAGAGCACCACAGTGCTTCTAAATGTTTAAAACTAAATTGTGAATCCCAGGGAAAAAGGGAACAGAATGAAATTTCCTGAAAAATCCATGGTTGACAATTTTGGTGAATGCCATATTACAGCATATTTATTTATTATTTATTTATTTATTTATTTATTTATTTATTTATTATTTATTTATTTATTTATTTATTTATTTATGTGATGTGAATCCAACAAGCAGGTAGCTTTTCTTTTCCTTAGACTGAATTGCAGGCGCCTGGATTAAATGTTCACCATGAAAAACCTGATATTAATTTAATGAGCCCATATAGTAGCATCGACAGCAATAGTTGCTGGGATGAAGAGAGAGGAGATACACTCGGTTTAGCATTAAACAGGAAGTCCCCACCATCCCCAATTCCCAGCTGTACCTTCAATTCGAGAATGTTCTCCCGCTGGTGGCACTGGCTCCTTTCAAACCGCTTGAGACCTTCCTCAAGAGGCTCCAGAGATGCCTTCAGCTGGTCCTACAAGGAAGAGAAAGTTCAGATCTCACTTAAGATGAACACCAGCATTTGACTGGTCACACGACATTTTTATACATAATTCTGCTATGACATTTGTGTTGCCAGGTTCTGCTCAAGAGCACTTCAAATCCATCAGACTTCTGTCCCCAAACCAGCCTTAATTAGCATTTAATTTATTATGATGGTTAAGAGTGTTTTGTACTGTGATAGATTAGGTTACCAATATATTAATTTTTGATGTTCCCCAGTATTTCTTTTTACTGATAGACCTGGTTTAGACTTTTGCTTTTTATGTATATCTTTCAGCTTTTTTAAGTGTATGGTTTTGGTGCAGGTTTCTTTTTATATTTTTTCCCACTCCCAAACCAATTTCCACAAAAACTATTTCCTCAACTCCCTCATCAACAGCAGCTACAGAAATCCGGATGGATGGAGACTGGAAGGGATATAACCATGGATTAAAAACACCTTTTACCCTTTGCCACCACCTAGTGGTCAATAGATCAAATAGTGTATCCTCCCTGCAGAAAGTGGGAAAATGAATTCCTAATATACACTATATTGCCAAAAGTATTTGCTCACCCATCCACATAATCAGACTCAGTTGTGAGCAAATACTTTTGGCAATATAGTGTATGTGAGATACGGATTCAGTATTCATGTTTCATGCCTTTCAGAGTAGAAATCTACTTATGTTTCCTGGTAAATACTTGGGAGGCTTCAAAATCTACATTTCAGTGTTTCTATTGTGAATTCTATTTCTACTTATCTTGGCTTGCAAAATAAGCCACCTAAAATATCCTGATGGTGAGATAAGCTGCAAATAAATTTCAAAGATTGTTAGATGATAGATGATAGATGATAGATGATAGATGAATAGATAGATAGATAGATAGATAGATAGATAGATAGATAGATGATAGATGATAGATGATTAAGGTGACCAGACGTCCCGCTTTTGGCGGGACACACCCGCTTTCCAATGCATTTTCCCGCGTCCCGCCCGCCTTTTTAAAAGGCATGCTTTTTTTGGCGCTCGCAGCTCCCGCCCATCAGCTGCTAGCTTGCTGGGCTGGCTCATCATTCTGTTCTCTATCCTACCAGATGAGCCAGCCCAGCAAGCTAGCAGCTGATGGGCGGGAGCTGCGAGCGCCAAAAAAAGCGTGCTTTTAGCCTTTTACTACTACCTACAAATTTAAGCCAGCCCAGCCTGCCGCTCACTGATTGGATTGGCCTGGACTCCAGCCAATCGTGAGCTGGCTGGGATGGGAAATTTTCAGCACGCTTGCGTGAGTCTCCATTTCCTTTCGACAAAAGACGAAAGAGGTTGCAGCTGCGCTGACTGGTGAGTAATCTAATTCTAATCGAATTTTCCGCTCGTCGCGGCAGGAGGAGAGGGTGGGGGCAGCTGCAGCTGCCCGCGGCAGAGAAGTTCCACGCGGTTCAGGGGCTCCCGCCGCCCGGCAGAAACCCCTGGCCTGAACCGCGTGGAAGTTGTCTGCGGGCGGCTGCCCCCTCCTCCTCCATGTCCTCCTGCGGCCGCAAGGAGTAGTCCGTTCGTGCAGAAATTGCCCGCCCCAGCTGAGTGAATTGGGATCGCCTGCGGCTGCGAGGACTCCTCGCGGCCGCAGGCGATCCCAATTGAATTCACTCAGCCGGGGCGGGCAATTTCTGCACGAACGGACTATCCTCGTGGCTGCAGGCGATCCCAATTCACTCAGCCGGGGCGGGCAATTCGTGCAGAAATTCGTGCAGAAATCCGTTTCGTGCAGGAGTCCTCGCGGCCGCAGGCAAATCCCAATTGAATTCACTCTGTGCGGGCGGCTTGGCTGCCCCCTCCTCCTCCCTCTCCTGCGGCCGCGAGGAGTAATCCGTTCGTGCAGGAGTCCTCGTGGCCGCAGGCGATCCCAATTGAATTCACTCTATGCGGCGGCTCGGCTTCCCCCTCCTCCTCCCTCTCCTCCTGCGGCCGCGAGGAGTAATCCGTTTTGTGCAGGAGTGCTCGCGGCCGCAGGCGATCCCAATTGAATTCACTCTGTGCGGCGGCTCAGCTGCCCTCCTCCTCCTCTCTCCTGCGGCCACGAGGAGTAATCTGTTTGTGCAGGAGTCCTCGCCGCGGCCGCAGCGATCCCAATTGAATTCACTCTGTGCGGGCGCTCGGCTTCCCCCTCCTCCTCCCTCTCCTCGCTGGCCGGGGGCCCCCCCGCGAGGAGTATCCGTTTTGCAGGAGCGCTCGCGGCCGCATGCGATCCAATTGAATTCACTCTGTGTGGGCGGCTCGGCTTCCCCCTCCTCCTCCCTCTCCTGTGGCCGCGAGGAGTAATCCGTTCGTGCAGGAGTCCTCGCGCGCAGGCGATCCCAATTGAATTCACTCTGTACGGGCGGCTCGGCTGCCCCCTCCTCCTCCTCTCCTGCGGCCGCGAGGAGTAATCTGTTTGTGTAGGAGTGCTCGCGGCCGCAGGCGATCCCAATTGAATTCACTCTGTGCGGGCGGCAGCCGCTGCGCCCACGAGGAGCTGCCTCTTCGTGTGAATGGGATCGCCGCCTCCGAGCGCATGGGCGCAGCGGCTGCCCCGCACCGAACAACATCTCTCGCTTCCGGGGGTCCCGCCGCCCGGAAAGTTATGGAAAGTTATCTGCGGGTGGCGTCCGTTCGTGATTGGGATCGATCGCCGGGCAGCCTCTCGCTTCCGGAACTTCCTCTCACTTCCGGGAGTCCCGCCGCCCGGCAGAAGCCCCTGAACCGCCGCGGAATCCGTTCGTGAATCAAAATGGATCCGCGCGGCAGGAGGAGAGGTTGGGGCGCTGCCAGCCGCCACAGACAATTTCCTCTTGCTTTCGGGGGTCCCGCCGCCTGGCAGAAGCCTCTGAATCGCGTGGAAGTTATCTGCTGGCGGCGTCCGTTCGTGATTGGGATCCATCGCCGCCTCCGAGAGGGTATACAGAACACTATTTACCTAAATGTGCATATATCAGTTTAGTATTTTAGCATTTATTTTTGAAAAAAATCAAACTCCTAAATCATGGTGTATAGCTTATTGCTCCTATCTTGGACATATTTTTTCTGATCAAACATTTGTGTTTACTGGGGTGGTGCATAAAGCTGAAAGAGTTATTGTTTGTAATTTTTCTACATTATTTTGCTGTTAAAGAAGAGTTTTCTTCTTGGGGATAGACATTGATGGAGATTTCTTGTGCCATTAGGAATTGTTGCAAAGAAAAGATAAAGAATCTTATGGTGTGATATTGGTGAATTTTTTTAAAAAAGTCTGTGTTGTCTTTCTGTCCCAATAGTTAAATATAATTTCATTATGAACATCTGCAGGGTTTATGGGATTCCCATAATATGGGAGAGTCATGCCTTTGTAGGTCATATTTGCCCATTTGTGGTTTTCTGTCTCATCTGTGAAATTCACAACCTTTTATTTGTTATGTTCTGAATTTTTCTCTTTTTAGAAAGTGATAAGAAATCTACCTGCAATTTAATCTTGACCAGGCATCCTGACTTTTAAGAAGTCACTGACATGCCAGTTTTAAAATTGGTTTTTTTCTTGATAGTTAAGGTCAAAAATTTAAACTTGCTGTCACAACTTTGAGCAGGGTGTGAGATTGTTGATGTCCATTTTACTGTCTTTCAATAACTGTATAATGTTCCAATCAAGCCTCAAATTAAGATGTTACCAACTAGTATGTGAACTACTGGAAAGATTGTGTGCCTATAGAGTTAAGAGTAAGAGTTTCATTTCATGCATCAGAAGGCTGTATAGTGTAGAGAGAAAAATATGTTCAAAACATTACAGTTGTATGTGTTAGCCGCCTGAATCTATATTACTGTCTTTGTTTTAAAAATTTTCTCTCAGGATCCCAAAATGGTATTTGTTTGTATGGGTTATATTTATCAATATGTATTGCATTAAATATTGAAATCTAAGTATTCACTGCTACTGTGGATTCTCACAATTGTTTGATGGGATTTCAACATAGGCTGGCAAATTTGAATTTTGAGTACCCTTGATTGGGTCTGACCCTCTGGACTCCAAGGAGAGATTTTAAGAAACACTGATTTCTTTTGCCAGGTAATATGTAATAGGTTGCCACTGCAAGTGTATTTGAAAAAGATAGCTTACTCTATGGTGTTGTTTTTTTTATTTTTATACTGGAATTCTTCATGAAAAAATCCAAAAGGATTTACAAAAGAATAATAAAATATCTCTTCAAGAAAACAATAAAACTAACAGTGTCAGTGAATAATATAGAAAAAGCAAGGCATAATTCATTTTTAAAAAGCAGTCTAAGAGGGAGGTTGTCCTGAAGCACATGTTACTCTAGAATTGCCTTGGGTGAACAGGCTTGATTTCAGCTGTTCAAACAAACCAATGTGTAGAAAACAGCTACACATTTCCTAATTTATTATTAAATAATTTGTATTCTATCAGGGGCTTTCAGCAGTTTACAGCAACAAAAATGCCAAATAAAATTATATTATTATAAAATCATTGTAACAATTCCACAAAAACAATAAAAAGAAAATCCAGTGATAAAACCATATTAAATCCCAATGGCTCTAGATTCTAGAAGACAGAATAATTTGTACAGCCTTCCTGAATGGACAGCAGGTTAGGGCTCCCTGCTCTGGAGGAGGTTTCCAAAGGATGGGCACCAGCTGAGACCTTCCTCCTGAGAAAGCCCTACCTTTGTCATGAATGGGATTACTAGCAGGGCCTCCCCAGAAGATATTTAAAGCTCTGGTAAGATAGCTTTGAGGGGGGTGGTCTTTAAATATTTGGACTTTAAGCTGATTTTGGAAAATCTGTAAATTTTAAAGCACAAAACTGCTATTGGCTTGTTTCCAGATGAGTCATTTACTGTAAGGAGTATAGGCTCAATGTATTTTAAAATAATATTTTATTTATTGTGCATATGATTTTTTAAAATAGTGGTATTCTGTGTTGATTCTTTTTTAAATTGTCTTAGACTATTTAAAAAAGATTCTATCCAAAATAAATTGAAACAAGCCATTTTAAAAATTTCTATGCACAATACTTTGAAATGGACTCAGGAGTCATGATTGACACTGAGTGAATTTGCACTTTTAATAATCAGGAAGATACAATGGCATTGAAAAAAGTGACTGATGACCATTTTTCACACTTAGCGACCATTTTCACACTTAGCGACCGTTGTGGCATCCTCATGGTTACGCGATCAAAATGTTGATGTTTGGCAACAGATTCGTATTTCTGATGGTCGCTAAGTGAGGAGTCTCGAGGAGGGGGAAAACATTTAGTGACCAAAGTTACAATGGCATTGAAAAAAGTGACTGATGACCATTTTTCACACTTAGCGACCGTTGTGACCATTTTTCACACTTAGCGACCATTGCAGCATCCTCATGGTCACGTGATCAAAATTTTGTTTGGCAACTTCGTATTTATGCTGGTTTCAGTGTCCTGGGGTGACCTTTTGACAAAAAAATTTTTTTTTTATCAAGCCCCCCCCCCCCCCCCCCCGGTCAAGGGCATCCCTCTTTTCCAATCTGAAAATCTGGTCACCTTATAGATGATAGATGATAGATGATAGATGATAGATAGATGATAGATGATAGATGATAGATGATAGATGATAGATGGATAGATAGATAGATAGATAGATAGATAGATAGATAGATAGATAGATAGATAGATAGATAGATAGATAGATAGATAGATAGATAGATAGATAGTAGATATGGATGGAGAGGGAGGGGAGAGAAGGAAGGAAGGAAGGAAGGAAGGAAGGAAGGAAGATATGGATGGATGGATGGATGGACGGACGGACGGACAGATGGAGAGGGGAGAGAGAGAGACAGACAGACAATATAGATAGACATACATGCATGCATGCATGCATGCATGCAGGCTGGTAGGCAGGCAGTTAGATGATAGGTGATAGAATGAGACAGGCAGACAGACAGACAGACAGATTAGTGTCTTGTTCAACCAGAGGCCACCTTCTTTCTCCTCCCAGGTCCAATTCTCACCTGATAGGACTGAACCGCATTTTTGATGGGCAGGAAGTCGTGTCCCCGGTGCTGAGGCAAATCCCGGCAGATGACACAAACGGGCTCCTCATCTTGGCTGCAGAAGAGCTTGAGAGGCTCCTCGTGTTCCTCACAGAAGTACCAGCCTCCAGTGCTGCTCAGCTGTGTCCCTTCATCCAGCTTCAGAAGCCGGGCCTTCTCAGCCAAGCTGCAGAGGGCTCGGTTGATCGTCATGCGGCGCAAAGCGAAGGGGCGTCGGCACTCAGGGCAGAGCCCACGTCTTTGCCCTTTGGGGATGCAGGGCTCCAGGCAGGGAGCGCAGAAGCTGTGGCCGCACTCCAGCATGTGGGGCTCCCGAAAGAGGGAGAGGCAAATGGGGCACAGCAGGTCTTCGGTGAAACTGGACACTTCTCGTACTGAAGCCATGTTGGTCGATTCAAAGAGAGCCTGAACAACTTTCCCAAGTTAGAACTGCTTCTATTTCTGGCTGTTGAATGAACATAGAAAATATAGTACCGTAATAGGGTTGGAAGGGACTGTGGAGGTCTTCCAGTCCAACCCTCTGCCCAAGCAGAAGGCCCTACACCATTCCAGACATTGGCTGTCCAATTTCTTCTTTAAAACCTCTAGTGATGGAGCACCCATAACTTCAATATTATGCAAGCACAAGCAGCAAAACAAAGTCAAACTAGGGGGAAACAACTCAAGAAGCTTGGGACATTTTGAAAAATGAGATTACAAAAGCCCCGTCTAACACAATACCAATGAAGAAGAAAAATAACAGCTCTCAAAAGAAACCAGCATGACTGCATAAAGAACTCTCTGAGACATTGAAAGACAAAAAGGATAAGTATAAAAAGTGGAAAGAAGGGCACACAACTACACTATATTGCCAAACGTATTCGGTCACACATCCACATAATCAGAATCAGTTGTAAGTGAATACTTTTGGCAATATAGTGTAAGGCAGAATATCAGCAAATAGCCTGAGCCTGCAAAGATGAAGTGAGGAAAACTAAAGCTCACAATGAACAAAGGCTTGCAATAAAAGTAAAAAATAATCAAAAAAAGCTTCTTCCCACATGTTCAAAACAAGAAAAAAAAAACAAGGAAACAGTTGGTCCATTGCTGGGAGAAAGTGACAAGAAGGTGACAAGAAACAGGGAGAAAGCAGAACTACTTAATTCGTTATTTGCATCTGTCTTTACCCAAAGGGATAAAACAGTCCAACCTATCAAAAACAGCACCACAAAAACAGATTAGGAACACAAGTTGAAATAGGGAAGAAAATGGTAAGTGAGCACCTGTCTACCCTAGATGAGTTCAAATCACCAGGACAGGATGGATTACACCCCAGGGTTCTGAAGGAACTGGCAGACAAGATCACAGAACCACTGAACTATATCTTTCAGAGATCCTGGAGCCCCGGGAAACTGCCAGAGAATTGGAAAAGAGCTGATGTGGTTCCCATCTTCAAAAAAGGGGGGAAAAAACATCCAGGAAACTACAGGCCTATCACCCTGATCTCAATACCAGTGCAGAGTCTGAAAAAGACAATCAAGCAAGGAATCAGCAAACACCTAGAAGCAAACAAAGTAATAACCAAAAGCCAACATGAGTTTGTCAAAGAAAGATCATGCCAAGCTAAACTTATTGCATTCTTTGACAAAGTGACAAAATTAGTGGATCAGAGGAATGCTGACAATCTAATTTACTTGAACTTCAGTAAGGCATTTGATTGAGTAAACCATAACCTACTACTTGATAAGATAGAAACATGTGGGCTAAACAGCATCAATACCAGATGGATTCATAACTGGCTGATCAACATATAGTCCTCAATGTAACTGCATCTACATGGAGGGAAGTATGCAGTGGGGTACCCAAGGACTCTGCTTTAGGCCTAGTACTCTTCAACATCTTCATCAATGATTTGGACAAGGGGATAGATGGGGAACTCATCAAATTTGCAGACAACACCAAGCTGGCAGGAATAGCCAACACTCCAGAAGATAGGCTTAAGATAAAGAAGGATCTTGACAGATTTGAACATTGGATGCTATCTAACAAAATGAAAATCAATAGTGAAAAAGTAGGTTTCTACATTTAGGCAAGAAAAACAAAATGCACAGGTACAGTATAGGTGGTACCTTGCTCAATAGTAGTAACTGTGAGAGGGATCTTGGAGTCCTAGAAGACAATCATTTAAATATAAGCCAGCAGTGTGCTGCAACTGCCAAAAAAGCCAACACATTTCTAGGCCACATAAATAGAAGGATAAAATCAAGATCACATGAAGTGTTAATAGGACTTTATAGTGCCTTGCTAAGGCCACACTTGGGATACTGGATCCAGTTTTGGTCACTACAATATAAAAAAATGTGGAGACTCTAGAAAGAGTGCAGAGAAGAGTAACAAAGATGATTAGGGGACTGGAGGCTAAAACATATGAAGAACGGTTGCAAGAACTGGGTATGTCTAGTTTAATAGAAAGAAGGACTAGGGGAAACATGATAGCAGTCTTCCAATATCTCAGGGGTTGCCACAAAGAAGAGGGAGGCAAACTATTCTCCAAGGCACCTGAGTGTATAACAAGAAGCAATGGGTGGAAACTAATCAAGGAGAGAAGCAACTAAGGAGAAATTTCCTGACAGTTAGAACAATTAATCAGTGGAACAATTTGCCTCCAGAAGTTGTGAATGCTTCAACACTGGAAGTTTTTAAGAAGAGATTGGATATCTATTTGTCTGAAGTGGTGTAGGGTTTCCTGCATAAGCAGGGGGTTGGACTATAAGACCTCCAAGGTCCCTTCCAATTCTATTCTATTCTATTCTATTCTGGAGGCAAATATTTCACTAATTAATTGTTTTTACTTTCAGGAAATTTCTCCTTAATTCTAGTTAGGATCTCTCCTTGATAAGTTTCCACCGGTTACTTTTTATCCTGCTATCAGGTGCTTTGGAAAATAAGCCAACCCTCTCTTGTCTGTGATAGCCCCTCAAGTACTGGAAGACTGAAGCAAAGGGGCATCTGCCATCCCAGATAGATCAGCCGTGGACACCAAAGTCACGAATCCTAAAACTACTTTTCTTTCAGGGTTACAGAAACAGAGCCTGCCTTTATCCTAAAGCGAACCAGGAAAGATAAACCCTGAGACATTTTCTCAAATTGCATTCCTATTTTGGACACAGAAATGTCTTATCTCACCGTTGCCTGGGCTGCGTTGCTTCCTCTTCTTCCTCGAGGTGATTCTCACAGCCCACCACAGGGAGGGGAAACCCCTCAAAGTGTCAGACCTGCCGCCAATTAAACCTCTAAATAAAAACATCCTCGGCCCCATCTGTTGAGAAAGGCATCGTTTTATTAGGAGCATTGCAGTGATGCGTAGCCAGAACTGAGGATCCACACCAGAAGCCCTAAGTTTAACCTTCCCCTCCCTCCACCCACCCCGTGCAACCAAGTTCAGGCAGGATTTTTTTGTAATGGCCAGTTGTGTACAGGAAGGGAGGCAGGTGGCCTTGAAACAGCAACTCCAAGATGCAAAACTTAACTTTCTCTTTCCTCCTTGCCTTCCTCCCAGTCCCACCCCACAATTCATGGCAGTCTGTGGAAGCACAAGCAAGTATAAGGTTACAGCTGACACCGTGTTTCTTTGAATCTTCAGAAAAGCTTATTTTTTATTATAATTATTTCAGCCTTCTTCATTTTAAGAAAACTTCAGTGGTCATGAAAGCCCTTAAAAAAATTACTTTTAAGTAAGAAAGGAATAATTCTGTTGCCTCACATTCCGTTACCTCAGTTCAAAATGGCAGAAGTTCCACTCCTTCACTCAGGAGAGGTCTGGGACTCCTTACAGTACTAAACATACAGTACCTCACCAATATGTCTACGGCCTTCCACCTATGGAATTGCTTCTGGACTCAAGGCGGCAGGAGCGATATTCTCTTATGTGTTTCAATCGTCAACCACCACTGAGCCAATGGATTGTGAATGAATTTCTCCTGCATAGCCCAGTGGTGAAATTCGTCCGTTGAAATTCAATTTTTTTTTACTACCGGTTCTGTTGGCGTGGCTTGGTGGGTGTGGTGTGGCTTGTGGGTGTGGCTTGGTGGGCGTGGCAGAGGAAGCATACTGCAAAAATCTCCATTCCTCCCCACTCCAGGGGATACTGCAAAATCTCCATTCCACCCCACTCTGGGGCCAGCCAGAGGTGGCATTTGCCGGTTCTCCAAACTACTCAAAATTTTCACTAGCGGTTCTCCAAACTACTCAAAATTTCCACTACCAGTTCTCCAGAACCTGTGAGAACCTGCTGTTTCACCCGTGATATCATCACGAAGCATGGGTATCCAGCTACTAGTAATAAATAAATTGCTAGCATGGAACCAACGTTCAGCAAGATTAAGCATTTAATCCAGCATCTTCAGAGCCTAGGTAGTCCTTTGCATACTTTCTATTAAGCGGTCTTAAATATGGACAGGAGAATCACTCTTCAGCCATGGAGGATGGTGGAGAAGAGAGATTTATATCTCATCAGATTGGGATTTGAGAGAGATTCAAACCAGGATTTTGAGCCACTGCAGACAATTCAGACCACCCTCTACTAAACCCCAAACTCGCTTGCTAATAACACAGATTTCCAAGGAGGATTTTAATTGAAATTTGACGTGTTTTGGAACTGTATAGAAAACCCATCAGGAGCAAGATTAACAAGAGATCAGAACTCATTGCAAAAATCACCCAGCAATAAATAATTTCTTACAGGAACTCGCTTAATGCAATAAATTTAGTGAAAATACTATATATAACTCACACAGACCACTTTAAAGTATATTTCTATCCCAACATTGTATTCAGTTATTTCAACTTGAGTCTATTTTGCAAGGGAAGAGCAAAGCTGTTTGAGTCAAGTTGACTCAGGAGCAAGCAAAGTCACTGAATTCAATAGATTCACTTCCTATTAAATGTTTAGAACTTCAGATTAACAGAGTTGGAAGGACCTTGTAGGTCATCTAGTCCAACCCCATGCCCTAGCAGGAGACCCTATACCATTTCTGACAGATGGCAGTCCAGTCTCTTCTTGAAAGCTTCCAGTGATGAAGCTCCCACAACTTCCGAAGACAAAGCTGTTCATTGGTGATTGTTCTCACTGTCAGAAAGTTCCTCCTTATTTCTAGGTTGAATCTCTTCTTAGTCAGTTTCCATCCATTATTCTTGTCTGGCCTTCAGGTGCTTTGGAAAATAGCTTGACCACCCCCTCCTCTCTGTGACAGCTCCTCACATATTGGAACGCTGCTATCCTGTCTCCCCTGGTGCTTCTCTTCACTAGACCAGCCATGCCGTCATACTTTCCCAGGAAATCTCAAATATTCTTCCCTTTCCCCACCTCCTGGCTTGTTATATGAGTTCTACAGGTTAACTGCTCCTGATTGCAAAAGACTCTTTTAAGGGGTGAATTCAACTGATTTTAATTCCCATTGCTGCCACTGAACCCCTATTTCTGACCTTGAGGATAATCATCCCTTCCTCCGCTTCTTCCGTCCTGATCCCCTAATTTCTCCTTGGAACCAGATCAGGTCTGAAAAGGATGACCTGTCTTACTTCGCACCAGGGGTGGGAGGTGCGCGGAGCTGTGGGAACAGCCTGAATTCCCTCCAGCACTGGCTCTTCCGGTGGGTTCCATTATGACATCAAGGTGGAACCTTTTCAAAACCCGAGGAACTGCCAAGATGGTGGTTGGGATGTGGACCTTCAGCAGCCCACCCCATGAAGGGAAGAGACTGGGCACCTCCGCCTGGATCCTTATCCTGGGTGGCCTTTGGGGGAGATGGATCATGGAGGTTGGAGCTGGGCCAATGAGTGAAAAATCTGGTATTTACTCCTTTGTTTATTTATCCCTCCATCCCATTTCTACCCTGCTCATCTCACCTAGGTAAGATAGGTGAAGAAGGCTAAGGAATGAGCTCTAGGCCCTTAGGTAAGTTCCCCAAATTTAGGATCCCTTTCCTGCCCCTAAGGAACATCCAGGAATGGGGAGATAAAGCCAAGTTGATGGCTACCATGGCATAATCAAAGCCTTGTCTTGTTGTGTGTATATGCAATACACATAAAATAGGGCAGACTTTCACTTCTATGGTCCTATATCATTTGTTTTGTACACATTTATGGAGATTCCCAGTCGTCCAGGTCATGATTGTCCCAAAGGTGCTTTTTTTTCCCCAGGAGGCAGCTGGACTTTCTGGGTTTTTTTCTTTGAAGGCATTTCGCTTCTTCATCCAAGAAGCTTCTTCAGCTCTGACTGGATGGTGGGGAACGGAAGGATTTATACTCCTTGCAGACAACTGGACATTTGTGCTTTTCTATACACACACACACACCAAAATTATGGGTGTTCCTATTGCCTCCCTTGACCTGTAAACACATAATTTCTCATAGCAGGAACAAATAGTAGTTTCAAACCAGGAGAGGCTTGGGTGGGCTTGACTATTGCCACTATTACCATCTGCTATTACCCTTGGGGCATTGCTCTGGACAGTCCCTGTGCAAGAAAGCCCTTTGCCATCTTTGACTGTTCCGGACTTGCTGGACCTTTTCAAATTCACAGAAGAAGAGGGGGATATAAGACACTCCCCCATATACCCTACTTGAACTGCAACTGGACTCCAGTTATTTTAACCATCCTGAACGCTGAGAGCCAGTTACGTTATCTGAACTTGCACTTTTAATCAACTGCGCAATTTCTTTTCTTTTCTTTTCTTTCGTCTTTTCTTCTTTCTTTTTGTATGGGATATGCATGGGATATGTATGTGATTGAATGAATGTCCCACTTTTTACTATTTATTATTGTTGTAATTTTTGTGTTTTTTAACTGCTACGTGGGGATTGCCTGGGTGAGTGCATGAGTATGTATGATTTGGAGGACCTGCCGGGGAATGCGGGGGCACGGGGGTGGTTGAGGGGACCAGAGACACGGGAGAGGGCCGGAGCATTACGGTCGTAACAGGGAGGGGCAGATATGGCGGGGACTTTAGGGCTGGCCATTACCGGGGAAGGAGGGTTTGCTACGTTACAGAGATCCCTCCTTCCGGCCCTATGAGTCCCACTCCGAGGCCAGATGGCGCAAGTAATCAGGACCCTGATCTCAGGCTGCTGTCGCTAATGCCAGGTCTGTGGTTCACAAGGCTCCTCTCGTCCGGGACTTAATTTTAGACGAGAGGGCAGACCTGGCATGTATTACTGAAACCTGGCTGGGCCTGGAGGGAGGAGTCCCCCTCGTAGAGATGTGCCCAGAAGGAATTTCAGGTGCTGCACCAGCCGAGAGCCCAGGAAGGGGTGGGGTGTGGCTATTGTTATCCGGAGTCGTTAGCACCTCGTAGGATCCCTGCTTCCGGAGCTTGTCGGGTGTGAGTCTCTGCTGGTAAAGTTGGACCTCAAGGGTCAAGTGGGTCTGCTGTTAACGTACCTGCCTCCCAACAGCGTTGCAGCAGCCCTCCCCTCGCTCCTCGAGTCGGTAGCCGAGCTAGCAATTGTAGTTCCCTAGACTTATGGTCTTGGGAGACTTCCAATTTGCCGTCGCTCGGTGAACACTCTGATGGGGCGCAGGAGTTCATGGCTTCCATGATGGCCATGGGCTTGACCCAGGTAATCCGGGGCCCAACCCACTCAGCGGGTCACATGCTTGACCTCGTATTCCTCTCGGAGCAGTGGACTTGTGATCTTGGTCTGAGGGGTAATGAGATCATACCCCCTGTCGTGGTCAGACCACTGCCTACTGAGGCTCGACTTCCGGAGACCAAACCCCCACTGTAGGGAGGAGGAACCGACCAGGTGGTTCCGCCCCAGGCGACTTATGGAGCCGTTAAGGTTCCAGACGGAGCTTGGGGTTATTCCTGATACTTTCTCCCACAGTCCGGTAGAGACTCTGGTTGCTGCCTGGCACTCGGCAGCATCGGAGACCCTTGACCGGATTGCGCCACTACGGCCCCTCCGAGGTGGTGGATCCCGGAGACCACCTTGGTTCACCGAGGAGCTCCGGGAGATGAAGCGCGGAGTAGACGCCTAGAGCACCTATGGAGGTCTGATAAGTCCGAATCGAACTGAGCAATGCTAACAACCAGCACCAAGGAGTACATCAGGGCACTTAGGGCAGCGAAAAGATCCCACATTGCCACCTTGGTTGCGTCCGCTGAGTCCCGCCCAGACGCCCGTTTAGGATAACCCGTTCCCTCTAAATAGGAGGATACGGGGGAACCCTTGCAGGTAGAGCTGAGGATTATGCCCAATTCTTAGCGGACAAAATTGCTCGGTTTCGGTCGGATTTGGACTCCATCCCTGCAGTTCCAGCCGAGGCACAAGAGGATGAGGGTAGACCACCTCTGGGTTGAGTTTCAGGATGTTGCCCCTGGGGATGTGGACAAGGCCATGAGGCTGTAAGTGCCTCCACCTGTGTACTGGACCCCGTGTCCCTCATGGCTGGTTGTCAACAGCAGTGAGGTGACACGAGGCTGGATCCAGGCGGTTGTTACCGCCTCTCTTCGGGAGGGGCACTTCCCCGCCGCACTTAAAGCGGCGGTGGTGAGACCCCCTCCTGAAGAAGCCATCTTTGGATCCAGCTGTGCTTAACAACTACCGTCCAGTCTCCAAACCTCCCTTTTGTTGGGAAGGTTGTCGAGAAGGTGGTGGCTTCCAGCTTCAGCAGTCCTTGGAGGAAGCAAGCTATCTCGACCCCTTCCAGTCAGGCTTCAGACCCGGTTACAGCACAGAACCCGCTTTGGTCGCATTGACCGATGATCTTTGGAGAGCCAGAGATGGAGGTCATCCCTCCATCATGGTTTTCCTCGACCTCTCGGCGGCTTTCGATACCATCGACCATGGTATCCTTCTGCGATGACTGCGGGATGTGGGAGTGGGAGGCACTGTGGTACGGTGGTTCTCCTCCTACCCTCTCGGACAGGTCACAGTCGGTGTTAGGGGGGGGCAGAGATCGACCCCTAGGCCCCTAACATATGGGGTGCCCGCATGGTTCGGTCTATCCCCCTACTATTCAACATCTACATGAAAATGCTGGGTGAGATCATTTGAAGGCACGGGATAAGATACCATCAATATGCGGAGATACCCAGTTGTATCTGTCCGCCCCGTGCCAACTCAATGAAACGGTGGACGTGATGACCGGGGTCTTGAGGCCGTTATGGACTGGATGAGGGCTAACAAGCTTGTACTCAACCCGGAGAAGACCGAGTGGCTGTTGTGTTTTCCTCCCAATAATTCGATCAGTGTTCCACGCTCAGGCTGGGGGGTCAAATTCTATACCCCTCAGAGAGGGTTTGCAACTTGGGAGTCCTCCTGGACCCACAGCTGACTTTCGACCATCATCTGACGGCTGTGACCAGGGGGGCATTTGCCCAGGTTCGCCTGGTGCGCCAGTTGCGACCCTACCTGAACCGGAGGCTCTCACAACAGTCACTCGGGCCCTTGTGACCTCTAGGCTGGAATACTGCAATGTGCTCTACATGGGGCTGCCCTTGAAGAGCATCCGGCGACTTCAGCTAGTCCAGAACGCAGCCGCGCGAGTGATTGTGGGTGCACCTCGGTTCACCCACATAACACCTATCCCTCCGCGAGCTGTGCTGGCTACCTGTTGATCTCCGGGTGCGCTTCAAGGTGCTACTTGTCACTCATAAAGCCCTTCATGGTAGTGGGTCTGCGTACTTGAGAGACCGCCTCCTGCCAATTAACCTCCCTGCGACCAATTAGATCACATAGATTAGGCCTCCTCCGAGTTCCATCTGCCAGTCAGTGCCGACTGGCAAACTACAAGGAGGAGAGCCTTCTCAGCAGTAGCTCGACCCTTTGGAACGATCTCCCCGTGGAGATTCGTACCCTCACCACCGTCCAGGCCTTCCGCACAGCCCTCAAGACCTGGCTAGCCCGTCAGGCCTGGGGACAAAGATAATTGCCCCCACCCGAATGATGAATGAATGTTGCTTATTATTTTACTCTATGTATTGTATGTGTTATTGTTCGTATATCCCCTCCCTCATTTTATGTAAGCCGCCCTGAGTCCCCTCAGGGAAAAGGGCGGCCTATAAGTATTAATAAATACTCTAAATACTCTAATGTCCTGCCTACCTCTTCCTTCTCACACCAGAAACAAAACATAGTTCCTCTTCATCATTGCTTGACTCTCCGCAACTGGTTTTTCTAAGATAAAACAAGGAAATTATAAGAATTTAGCTGCTATAATTAACTGGTCTTTGATTGAACCTTACTGATCTAGGGTAGTCTGTCTTTAAGCCCTGGTAATACTAGAAATGTTGTAGGTCTGAATTCGTTTTCTGTAACATAGGATAAAAGAAGACACATGCATTGGCATGTATGTGGTATGTATGTATACGTGTGCAATCTGTGTGAATATGCACATTTATGTAAATAAGTTGTGTATGTATGTGTCTATACACACACACCAATGGTGGGTTTCAAAAATTGTTCGAACCTACTCCTGTGGGTGTGGCCTCCTTTGTGGGAGTGGCTTGCCACCATGTGACTGGATAGGGAGTGGCTTGCCGCCCATGTGACCGGATATGAAGATGCCGAGGTGGCGCAGTGGTTAGGGTGCAGTACTGCAGGCCACTTCAGCTGACTGTTATCTGCAGTTCAGCGGTTCTAATCTCACCGGCTCAAGGTTGACTCAGACCTTCCATCCTTCCGAGCTGGGTGAAATGAGGGACCCAGATTGTGGGGGCGTATATGCTGACTCTGTAAACCGCTTAAAGAGGGCTGAAAGCCCTATGAAGCGGTATATAAGTCTAACTGCTAAGATGCCGATGACACTTGTCAGAACCACCTTAAATTACCTCACACATAGCACTGGCATACATAAGAATATGATTGTAAACTTGTTTTTTAAAAGGCATCTTTGGTTTGCGTTAAAACAACTTCAACACACGTAATGTTCTGACTGCACCACAAACGCAGTAGTAATCCTTAACTTTCACAAGGCACTGAGTTTTATCAATATGAGAATGATAGGGTAGAATAACATATCCAAGGACCAGTGGTGGGTTTCAAAATTTTTTGGAACCTCTTCTGTAGGTGTGGCCTGCTTTCCGGGTCCACTGGTGGAACCTCTTCTAACCTGTTCTACCGAATAGGTGCGAACTGGTAGGAACCCACCTCTGACACACACACACACCTTAAATACATATAAATATATTGTAAATACACATGTATATACACATATGTACACATACATTGTAATTATTCTTCCAATGTTGGAGAGGTCATCCAAGAATGGCTCTTTCTTTCATTTGTGATGGCCATGTGATAAAGTTATACCTTTGAGATACACTGCTTGATTTAGACCAACCACTTAGGACCGTTCAAAGTTATAATGGACCTCCCAGGATGATACGACTCAGTTCTGAAGTTCCAAGTTCCCCAGAGTCACATGGCTGCATTTCGGACACTTGGCAACCAGCCCACAGGTACAGCCAGTTGCAATGTCCCACAGTGATGTGACCACATTTTATGATGTTTTTGCCAAAAGCAGCATTTACTTCTGTTTTTGGCAACACCAGAACATAGCAAACAATTGGTTTTCTTCTCCTAGAGGAGATCAACCCTGACTGCTCTTTAGAAGGCCAGATCCTGAAGATGAAACTCAATACTTTGGCCAGCTGATGAGAAGAAGGGGCCCCGGAGGAGAGCCTAATGTGGGAAAGATGGAGGGCAAAAGAAGAAGGGACAACAGAGAATGAGGTGGCTGGCTGAAGCAGTCGGCATGAGCTTTAAATGGACTCCAGAGGATGGTAGAGGACAGGAAGACCTGGAAGAACATTGTCCATAGGCGATAGGCTGGACACAACTTCGCACTAACAGCAACAACAAATATTTCAATGCTGGGTTTATAGGCAGACACATGGCACACCCTCCCAGCTGGATAGCAACATCTAATAACCTACTCTGATCACTAACCAGACTGGAGCTGATTATATTTGGATGGGAGACTCCCCCACCCTAGCCCCCAAAATCCCAGCATTGTGGGTTAGACTGAAAAGTTGATTTTAAAAAAAGCACTAAAAGAGGTTGCAGCAAGAATATTCAAACTCAAAATGATTGGCATATCAATGTATCGACAAATGTTTTGAAAAAATTAGAAAATAGAAAACAAGAAGTGTTTTAACAGGTCATCCCCAATGCATAGACAAGCGTTTGAAAAAAATTAGAATGTAGAAAACAGATATGTTTTAGAAGTGATTGTCAGGGGCAAACAACCAGACCTACAATTGAAAAAGTTCAATTAGTTGCTTTACTGCTCAAGCAGCAGTACAGAGGAATCTTCTCAAATGAACAGCTTGCAGCTAATTGAGACTAGATAAGGTTCAAAGGCATTCAACCTTGTCCTCTTGTGCCCATGTAGGGATTCTAGCCTAAGTCCCCATTTGATGCCTCTCTCTGACTCAGCCAGTTTCTCTTCTACAGCAGGGTTTCCCAAACTTGGAGACTTTAAGATCTGTGGACTAAACTCCCAGAATTTCCAGCCAGCACATGGCTGGCTGAGGAATTATAGGAATTGAAGTCCATAAGTCTTAAAGTTGCTAACTTTGGAGATCCCTGTTCTACAGAGATGTCCCCATGTATAAACAAGGCGTTTGCAAAAATAGGAAGTAGAAAAGGCAGGAAGTATTTAAATAGTCATTGAGTAGTTTATAAGCAAAGCAGGGCAGTTGCAAGTTGTTTCGTGCATTTTCCCTTCAACTTGGTGAACAGCGGATGCGTTGGTTGTGCATTACATGAGCAATTTTGGGTGCTCTGCAGTTCACCTGAGTAACACTCCTGCTCTTCTGATCTAGGCTTCCTGATACAATAAAAAGCAACCCTTAGTCCCAAAAACCCTCTTTTTATTGCAAGGGCTATTATTCATGTTCATTCACAGCCCTAAATAAGTCACCAATAGTTTGTAAAAAGTCCGACAGAAGGTCTGCCAAAGTCTTTCAGGATAAGGCTGATAAGCACCAAATACCTAATTGGCAATTAACTTGCAAGACACATGGAACAAAGAGTCAAAAAGGAGCTTCAGAATTTAATGAACAAAGTTGCTTCCTGCAAAGCTCATGTGACTTTACTCCTCCTTTATGTCCTTTGGGAGGGGACAATCACCTCCAAGCCTAGTTGTCCCTTTTGTCTTAACTGTTCTTGCCTTCTGGCAGCTCTGCGCATGCACCCATTGGGAACAGGCCTCCCCCTGTTCATCTGCCTCACTGATGTCTGACTTTGGAGGCTCTGGAGGCAGCACATAACTCCCAGATGGCCCTGGCCCCCTTTCTGCCTCTGACAAAGAGCCTTCGTCCGAGTCTTCCCCAGACTCCAGGACTGGCCCATGTTCTTCCCCAACCTCCTCAGTGTCTGACTGCTGCCAGCTCTGCAGACCGCCAGTGGACCACAACAACTGCTGTGTGAGCTGCACTGACTCCCTATTGCTTTCCAGCTGACATTCAAGGTGCTGGTTATCACTTTTAAAGCCCTACATGACACAAGTCCAGGTTACCTGTGAGGCCACTTCATCCTGAAAGTATCTTCCAACACTTCTAGGTTACTTAGGGTAGGTGTGCTGCAAATCTCCCTACCTTACATGTTGCTACCTGGCGGGATCTTGGAGAGGAGCCTTCTTGGAGTCTGACATAACCCTTTGGAATGGTCTCCCACTTGTGATCCAAATGATCCCTACTCTTTTAGTCTTTAGTAGGATTGTGAAGACATGAATCTTCCTCCAAGCATTGAACAGGATGGGGATTGAGCTGCAAAGATCATTGATCTGGCCCTCAGGATAAAAGGGATTTATTTATTTATTGCATTTAACAATACTTTATGGATCATCATAGGAGATAGGTGATCGTAGAAATCCTGCAAATAAATCAATAAATATAAATAAATTGGCTGAATGAGAATCCAATTCTACTCTCTCCCCATGGCAGAGTAGCTTGGAGCCAAATGCTTGGCTTCGTAGTAGCTTTTGGAATATAACTCTGGCAGATGCCAGTGATAGTATGCAAAAAGATTGTTTGGCAAAAGCAGCATCACATTTCTGGGAAAAGCCCAATGGGATTGAAGTCCAACATCAACTAAAGAAGTGACAGCTGTATTTTCACAGGGTCGTGTATAAAATAGTACAAAGCTACGTTGATAGTCATTATAACATGGTTAAGGTAAAGATAAAGCTTCCCCTCAACATGTATGCTAGTTGTTCCCAAATCTAAGGGGCGGTACTCATCTATGTTTCAAAGTCGAAGAGCCAATGCTGTCCGAAAGATGCCTCCGTGGTCATGACTAAACGGCAAAGGTGCACAGAACGCTGTTACCTTCCCACCAAAGGTGGTCCCTGGTTTTCTACCTGCATTTTTACATGCTTTCGAACTGCGAGGTTGGCAGAAGCTGGGACACATAACGGGAGCTCACTCCGTGACGCAGCGCTAGGGATTCAAACCGCCGATCTGCCAACCTTTCTGATCACAAGCTCATCGTCTTAGCCACTGAGCTGCCATGTCCTATATATACACCTATTCTATAAGTAATATTATAGATAGATAGATAGATAGATAGATAGATAGATAGATAGATAGATAGATAGATAGATAGATAGATATAGATATAGATATAGATATAGATATAGATATAGATATAGATATAGATATAGATATAGATATAGATATAGATACACATACATACATACATACATATATTAGTAATTATTCTATAACTAATAAGTAATATTATTTTCACTTTCAATGTTCAGAGACACTTTCCCAATTAGTTTTGAAGACCCTCCCTCCCTCCCTCCACCACACAGCAATAGTTACTTGCTTGCCTGCCTCCCTAGAGTATAGAATACCTATTCTATAAGTAAGCCCCTTTGAGGTACTTTGGTTCAAAAATTGTTGCCCTAAGAATGCACCATTTCACCCATTTAAAGGCCATAGCGATGAGAGGTAAACTACTATCTAGTTTACCTGTCCCAAGGTATTTAGGATGAAAGTGAGCTTACATCTTGATCCATAACTGTGATGCACGTCTCATTTTTTTCTCACCAGCATCAAGCATCTGCCCCATCATCCACAAGTCCATTCCTCTGGACTCCGGAGACTTCATCCCTATTCCCCGCTTTAACAGTTTACTCAGTCCTGTGCCGAGTGAACCTCACCTCATCCCAATGTGAGTGGGTCTTGCTTGCCAACAGAGGGCGCTGTTACTACTTCAACTTGGGCCTGAAGAAGCACCTCGTTCTCCATCAGATGGGCCTTACCGTCGTGAACATGAAGAAGGAGCTGGAAGGAGAGTATCAGGTCCTCTCTGGGATAAACCAGACCTGTCAGGGAAGGGTCTTGATGACGTATGTGGGTAAGAGTCTCCTGGGGAAAGGAAGAGGCAATGGATAGAAAAAGTGTTGATGGGGTTTTTTTTTGTAGATAACTAGTTGATAACCCGGCATTGCCTGGGTATTTATTTATAGGGAGAAAATGTCAGATCAAACATAATTTCTAATGTTGGATTTTCCCCCTTACCAGAGGGAGCCCCCTTGTGGAGTACTGTGAAGCCATAACCATGACAACTCCACTGCACTGCACAGTAGAACCCATTTTATGGCAGTACAATAGAAGCCATTTTTAGGCACAACAGGCTGTATCTTAACAGAACAACCCCCCCTGAGGGGTGTTAGGGGCATCTTACCCCACACATATTTTTTTCCAGACGTGTTCGGCATTTGGTTGACATTGGGTTCAGGCATTCCAGACAGGGGTGGGTTGCTCCTGGCATTACTGCCGGTTCAGTGTGCACAAATATTTTTTTTGCCAGAAAATCCAACATTAGAAATTATGTTTAGTCTGGACATTTTCAACAAGGCTTTGATTATTCTAAATGCCTGTAAATACAATTAATTTGATTTTGATTTGACACTATGCATATAATTCATTCCTTTTCCTGATACAGGATTGGGATAAAATAAATACCCGGGCAATGCCAGGTTATCAGCTAGTTCAAGTATAAAAAGCAACTCTTGCAAACAAATTCCTCAGCCCCCATAGGACACATAAAGCATATGACTCCATTCAGTCAAGCTACAACACACTGCATCACAGTTTGAAAAGCAGAAACTACTTGCAACACAAATGCCCGTGCAACTTCAAGAAAAAGTCCTACCCAACTGAATACAACGCAAACAACATCCCAAAAAGAAGGCTGTCCTTTACATCAAACGTATGTCAGAGTCCATCAACAGGTTATTCCAGGCAAAGCTTTCTGTCCAAACCCATAGCAGTACCACTAGAAGACAACATTGAAACTCTATACCAGGGGTCGGCAACCTTAAACACTCAGAGTCACAAAGTCCTAACCGAATGTCACCCCACTTCAATTCTAGACGCCGACCAGAAGTCCAGTTTCCCCACCATAGAGTCTCCTCCTAGTGCGGCATCCTTTTTCCTCTGCTGCCGGAAGTCCTGTCCCCCCCACCATAGAGTCTCCTCCTAGGGCAGCATCCTTTTTCTCTACATGGTCCTAACCGAAAGCCCTATCAATGTGGAGCTGACCGGAAAACCCACCCCTTGCCATCGAGCCATGATGGCGGACCTATGGCATGCATGCCAGAGGTGGCACACAGAGGCCTCTCTGTGGACACGCACACTGTCGCCGGCTGCTCTTCTGGTTTCTGACACACATATGCACACCGGCCAGCTGGTCTTCATAGGGTCTGAAAAATGCCCTGAAAAAGAGCCAAAAACAGGTCATTTTCCATTTTTGGAGCCATTTTCAGCTGTTTTGGGGGCATTTTTCAACCTCAAAAATGACCCAAAAATGGCCTGAAAACAGCCAAAAAACAGGCATGCATGCGCTGGCCAGCTGGTCTTCAGTTTCTGGTGCTCAGCATGCACACATGCATGGACGTTCCAGTTTGGGCACTTGGTGCCAAAAAGGTTCGCCATCACTGCCATAGAGTCTCCTCCTGGCGTGCCTGCTACACCCCCCCCTCCGCCAAACTGGAAGCTCCTCTTAAAATTGTGGTGCGACTGGCGACAGGGAGCCTCAGCAGAGGAATGAAAGAGCCACATGGCGGCTCCAGAGCCACTGGTTGCTGACCTCTGCTCTATACAAAACACAATACAAAGCCTATAGACACCACTGCATAGGACACATAGGGGGGAACCAGGAGCCCAATGAATAGTCAAGAGACCCAGTACCAGCTCCGCCATTTCATTTCCCACCAACAATCTTGGGACAGAGCATATTCCAACAGGGTTTGGTTTGGGAACGATCAAAATTTTAGATTTAAATTTAACTTAATGTTTTAAATCTCAATTTAGCCAGATTGAAAAAAATACAAGAGAATGTTTAGAAACCTGGGATTCTAACCAAAGCACTTTTTTAACAAAAAAAAAAAAAAAACCCTACATACAGATTTAAACCTAGAAACTGGACTGCCATCTGTTAGAAATGAAGTAGGGCAGGATGTCAAACTGAAGGTCCGCGGGCTGGATCCGGCCCACGGAGTACTTAGGTCTAGCCCACAGGGCTGCCCTGGAAACAGCAATGGATCGGCCCATGGTGCCTCTGCCAGCGAAAGCATGCGGTCCTTGCGAAGCTCTTTTTTTGGCTGGGATGGCCTCCTGCAACCCTCTGCCAGTGAAAACGGAACTCCGTTTTCGCTGGCAGAGGGTTGCAGGAGGCTGCCCCAACCAAAAATGGAGCTTGGTAGCGCTGGCAGAGGGCTTGGGTCACCACAGGTGCCCGCCTGACATGACTGACCTCAAGTTTGCCATGTCCACCATGGTCACACACACATACCCTAGGTCAAACACAGCCCTGATGCGGCCCTTAATGAAATCAAGCTTGGCACCCCTGATTTAGGGTCCATTTGGAGGATGGGGGACTTGGTTTAGATGACCTACAAGGTCCCTTCCAACTTTGTTAATCTGTATCTGTATCTATCTAGAGCAGTGTTTTTCAACCACTGTGCCGTGGCACACTAGTGTGCCATGACATAGTGTAAGTGTGCCGTGGGAGAATTACTTTATATATAGTCAATATAGGCACAGAGTTAAATTTTTTTTAACATTTTCTAATGGTGGTGTGCCTTGTGATTTTTTTCATGAAAAAAGTGTGCCTTTGCACAAAAAAGGTTGAAAAAACCTGATCTAGAGACGCACCAAAAGATCTACCAAAGACTTCCTAAGGTGGTTTTCCAAAAGACAACTGTGCTTTCTTTTTCCTTGAAGATGTTTTGCTTCTCATTCAAGAAGCTTCTTCAGTTCTGACTTTTGAAACCTCTCAGTCTTCAAGCACAAAACTAAAGTACAGCTGCCTTTTGAAAAAGCACCTTTGGGACAACCATGACTTGGATGACTGAGAATCTCCATAGTGCATTTACCAAAGACTCATTCATGTGTAAAGCAGCTGCTGCCAAAGGGTCTCTTCCACCCAAGCATGACCAGATGACACCGAAGAAAGACAGAGAACATCCGTTGCCAACCAAACAATCTCATTTCGTCATCTTTTGTACTCTTGATCTTTCCTCAAGGGAGCAATGTACAACCTCAACACCTATGGTACCGCAAAAACCACAGCAGATGTAAACCTGGTGTGTGTGTGTGTGTGTGTGTGTGTGTGTGTGTGTGTAGTCAGTGTCACAACCCCTGGTATGCCCAAATATGGGAGGAGTATACTGCTTCCCTTTTCTGTCTATCGACTCACTCTGGGAGCCATCCAGAGAGAAAGCCTTGTGTACATTGTGTGCATTTGTGCTGATAAATAAATAAGGGAGCTAGTATAGATCTATTTCAAGCTATTTAGCTCTCATCAGCTAGCCATACCCTAACTGGGATATATATATATACATACATACATACATACATACATACATACATACATACATACATACATACATACTATTATTATTATTGTTGTTGTTGTTGTTGTACAATTGTATCACAGCGGCCAGTTGTTTCGCCGGATTTGGCATTGGTTACTAGTCGGGCCCCACCCAGGGGCCTAGGACGTCGTAACGTATTTTCTTAATATGCGTGCAGATCCAAGCAGTGCGGCTTTTTGCATTTGACTGATGGTGATTTTGTCAATTTTTAACTGTTTTAAATGTAATTCCAGTGATTTTGGAATAGCACCCAGTGTGCCAATTACCACTGAATTACCACTGCTGGTTTGTGCCATAGTCGTTGAATTTCGATTTTTAAGTCCTGGTATCTTGCGATTTTTTCATGTTCCTTCTCGGCAACCCTGCTATCACCTGGTATTGCAATGTCTATGATTGTGACCTTATTTTTCTCAACCAGTGTGATGTCTGGTGTATTATGCGCCAGTATTTTGTCGGTTTGTATACGGAAATCCCACAAGATCTTGACCATCTGATTTACTGTGACTTTTTCAGGCTGATGTTCCCACCAGTTTGCTGCTGTTTTAATATTATAATTTTTGCACAAATTCCAATGGATCATTTGTGCTACTAAATTGTGCCGCAATTTATAATCAGTCTGCGCGATTTTTTTTACAGCAGCTGAATATGTGATCAACAGTTTCGTCAGCTTCTTTGTAAAGTCTGCATTTGGCATCATCAGAGGATTTTTCGATTTTGGCCTTAATGGCATTTGTGCGGATAGCTTGTTCTTGCGCAGCCAGGATTAGTGACTCTGTTTCTTTCTTTAATGTACCTGTTTTTAACCATAACCAGTTTGTTCCCTGTCCACTTTATCTTTTATTTTTTCCAGAAATTGACCATGCAGTGCTTTGTTCTGCCAACTCTCCATTCTTGATTTTATCACATCTTTTCTGTATTCTTGTTTTGTCTGTTGGGCCTTCAGTAGATTTTTGTTCTTTACTTCGATTAATAGATGTTCTTGACTTTCTTTTAAATAATCAGCCAGTGCATGTTTTTCTTCTTCAACTGTTTGCTTCACTTGTAATAATCCTCTGCCACCTGATTTTCGGGGCAGATATAGTCTATCAGTATCACCACTGATAGATGGTCATTTTGTCAATTTTTAACTGTTTTAAATGTAATTCCAGTGCTTTTGGAATAGCACCCAGTGTGCCAATTACCACTTATTATTATTATTATTATTATTATTATTATTATTATTATTATTATTATTATTATACAATTGTATCACAGCGGCCAGTTGTTTCGCCGGATTTGGCATTGGTTACTAGTCGGGCCCCACCCAGGGGCCTAGGACGTCGTAACGTATTTTCGTAATATGCGTGCAGATCCAAGCAGTGCGGCTTTTGCATTTGACTGATGGTGATTTTGTCAATTTTTAACTGTTTTAAATGTAATTCCAGTGCTTTGGAATAGCACCCAGTGTGCCAATTACCACTGGAATTACCACTGCTGGTTTGTGCCATAGTCGTTGAATTTCGATTTTAAGTCCTGGTATCTTGCGATTTTTTCATGTTCCTTCTCGGCGACCCTGCTATCACCTGGTATTGCGATGTCTATGATTGTGACCTTATTTTTCTCAACCAGTGTGATGTCTGGTGTATTATGCGCCAGTATTTTGTCGGTTTGTATACGGAAATCCCACAAGATCTTGACCATCTGATTTTCGGTGACTTTTCAGGCTGATGTTCCCACCAGTTTGTTGCTGTTTTAATATTATAATTTTTGCACAAATTCCAATGGATCATTTGTGCTACTGAATTGTGCCGCAATTTATAATCAGTCTGCGCGATTTTTTTACAGCAGCTGAGTATGTGATCAACAGTTTCATCAGCTTCTTTGCAAAGTCTGCATTTTGGCATCATCAGAGGATTTTTCGATTTTGGCCTTAATGGCATTTGTGCGGATAGCTTGTTCTTGCGCAGCCAGGATTAGTGACTCTGTTTCTTTCTTTAATGTACCTGTTTTTAACCATAACCAAGTTTGTTCACTGTCCACTTTATCTTTATTTTTTCCAGAAATTGGCCATGCAGTGCTTTGTTCTGCCAACTCTCCATTCTTGATTTATCACATCTTTTCTGTATTCTTGTTTTGTCTGTTGGGCCTTCAGTAGATTTTTGTTCTTTACTTCGATTAATAGATGTTCTTGACTTTCTTTTAAATAATCAGCCAGTGCATGTTTTCCTCTTCAACTGTTTGCTTCACTTGTAATAATCCTCTGCCACCTGATTTTCGGGGCAGATATAGTCTATCAGTATCACCACGTGGATGTAAACTGTAGTGCATTGTCATTAGTTTCCTGGTTTTCGGTCCAAAAGGTCAAATCAGCTTGTGTCCAGTTAACTATGCCAGCTGTGTATCTTATAACTGGTATTGCCCAGGTATTTATGGCCTTGATTGTATTTCCACCATTCAATTTAGATTTCAAAATTTTCCTAACTCTGTTGGTGTACTCTCGCCTGACAATAGTTTTTACTTCTCCATGCTTGATGTTATCCAACTGCAGAATGCCTAAGTATTTGTAGGCTTCATTTTCTTTGCATTTAATTAGTTGGCCATTGGGCATTTCAATTCCCTCACATGCAGTGATTTTGCCCCTTTTTATGGATACAGTGGCGCATTTTTCCATGCCAAACTGCATTGAAATATCGGTGCTGAATACTCGGACTGTATTTGTCAATGATTGGATTTCTATTTCTGACTTTCCATAGAGTTTCAAATCATCCATATATAGTAAATGCGAAATTTTTTCAGCTTTTTTGGCTGTTTGGTAGCCTAATTTCATTTTTTTTAAGATTACTGATAGTGGGATCATTGCGATGATGAAGAGAAGAGGTGAAAGTGAATCACCCTGGAAAATTCCTCGCTTGATATTAACCATTCCGTAGCTCTCATTCCCTACTGCCAACTCAGTTCTCCATTGTTTCATTGCCTTTTCAGTAAAGGATGTATATTTTTGCTAATGCCAGTTGTTTCTAAGCATTTTATGATCCAACTATGTGGCAGTGAGTCAAATGCCTTTTTGTAATCAATCCAGACCATATTCAAGTTTGTTTTTTCTGTTCTTACAATTTTCTAATATCATTTTATCAATTAGAAGCTGATCTTTTGTGCCCCTGCTCCTTCTTTGTTGCCTTTTGCTCTACTGGCAAGATGTTGTTTGTTTCCAAATAATCCATCATGTTATCTGCAATAATGCCTGTGAGTAATTTGAAGGTTGTTGGCAAGCATGTTATTGGTCTATAGTTTTCAGGTGTTGTTCCTTTAGTTGGATCTTTCTGAATCAAGTATGTTTTCCAGTTGTCAACCATTCATCAATTTGGCCCTTTTGTAAAATTTCATTAAATATTATTATTATTATTATTATTATTATTATTATTATTATTATTATTATTATTATTATTATTATTATTATTATTATTATACAATTGTATCACAGCGGCCAGTTGTTTCGCCGGATTTGGCATTGGTTACTAGTCGGGCCCCACCCAGGGGCCTAGGACGTCATAACGTATTTTCGTAATATGCGTGCAGATCCAAGCAGTGCGACTTTTTGCATTTGACTGATGGTGATTTTGTCAATTTTTAACTGTTTTAAATGTAATTCCAGTGCTTTTGGAATAGCACCCAGTGTGCCAATTACCATTGGAATTACCACTGCTGGTTTGTGCCATAGTCGTTGAATTTCGATTTTTAAGTCCTGGTATCTTGCGATTTTTTCATGTTCCTTCTCGGCGACCCTGCTATCACCTGGTATTGCGATGTCTATGATTGTGACCTTATTTTTCTCAACCAGTGTGATGTCTGGTGTATTATGCGCCAGTATTTTGTCGTTTGTATAAGGAAATCCCACAAGATCTTGACCATCTGATTTTCGGTGACTTTTCAGGCTGATGTTCCCACCAGTTTTTTGCTGTTTTGATATTATAATTTTTGCACAAATTCCAATGGATCATTTGTGCTACTGAATTGTGCCGCAATTTATAATCAGTCTGCGTGATTTTTTTACAGCAGCTGAGTATGTGATCAACAGTTTCATCAGCTTCTTTGCAAAGTCTGCATTTGGCATCATCAGAGGATTTTTCTATTTTGGCCTTAATGGCATTTGTGCGGATAGCTTGTTCTTGCGCAGCCAGGAGTAGTGACTCTGTTTCTTTCTTTAATGTACCTGTTGTTAACCATAACCAAGTTTGTTCACTGTCCACTTTATCTTTTATTTTTTCCAGAAATTGGCCATGCAGTGCTTTGTTCTGCCAACTCTCCATTCTTGATTTTATCACATCTTTTCTGTATTCTTGTTTCGTCTGTTGGGCCTTCAGTAGATTTTTGTTCTTTACTTCGATTAATAGATGTTCTTGATTTTCTTTTAAATAATCAGCCAGTCCATGTTTTTCTTCTTCAACTGTTTGCTTCACTTGTAATAATCCTCTGCCACCTGATTTCGGGGCAGATATAGTCTATCAGTATCACCACGTGGATGTAAACTGTAGTGCATTGTCATTAGTTTCCTGGTTTTTCGGTCCAAAAGGTCCAAATCAGCTTGTGTCCAGTTAACTATACCAGCTGTGTATCTTATAACTGGTATTGCCCAGGTATTTATGGCTTTGATTGTATTCCACCATTCAATTTAGATTTTAAAATTTTCCTAACTCTGTTGGTGTACTCTCGCCTGACAATAGTTTTTACTTCTCCATGCTTGATGTTATCCAACTGCAGAATGCCTAAGTATTTGTAGGCTTCATTTTCTTTGCATTTAATTAATTGGCCATTGGGCATTTCAATTCCCTCACATGCAGTGATTTTGCCCCTTTTTATGGATACAGTGGCGCATTTTTCCATGCCAAACTGCATTGAAATATCGGTGCTGAATACTCGGACTGTGTTTGTCAATGATTGGATTTCTATTTCTGACTTTCCATAGAGTTTCAAATCATCCATATATAGTAAATGTGAAATTTTTTCAGCTTCTTTGGCTGTTTGGTAGCCTAATTTCATTTTTTTAAGATTACTGATAGTGGGATCATTGCGATGATGAAGAGAAGAGGTGAAAGTGAATCACCCTGGAAAATTCCTCGCTTGATATTAACCATTCCGTAGATCTCATTCCCTACTGCCAACTCAGTTCTCCATTGTTTCATCGCCTTTTCAGTAAAGGATGTAATATTTTTGCTAATGCCAGTTGTTTCTAAGCATTTTATGATCCAACTATGTGGCAGTGAGTCAAATGCCTTTTTGTAATCAATCCAGACCATATTCAAGTTTGTTTTTCTGTTCTTACAATTTTCTAATATCATTTTATCAATTAGAAGCTGATCTTTGTGCCCCTGCTCCTTCTTTTGTTGCCTTTTTGCTCTACTGGCAAGATGTTGTTTGTTTCCAAATAATCCATCCTGTTATCTGCAATAATGCCTGTGAGTATTTGAAGGTTGTTGGCAAGCATGTTATTGGTCTGTAGTTTCAGGTGTTGTTCCCTTAGTTGCATCTTTCTGAATCAAGTATGTTTTTCCAGTTGTCAACCATTCATCAATTTGGCCCTTTTGTAAAATTTCGTTCAGTTGCCTGGCCAATATTGCATGTAAACTGGTCAGATATTTGAGCCAGAAACCATGTAATTGGTCCTTTCCAGGTGATGTCCAATTCTTTACCTTTTTAACTCGATTTTGACCATCTCAGTTGTTATTTCTAATACTTGCATTTGCTTGTTGCCAATGCTTTTCTCAAAGTCATGTATCCACTTTGCTTCCTTGTTGTAGTCCTTTGCATTTCCCACAATTCTTTCCAGAATTCAACTGTGGCCTGTTTTTCTGGTTTTTCACTTTTGGTGTCACCATTTACATTAAGACTTTGGTAAAAACGCCGTTGGTCTGATCGAAATTGCTGATTTTGTTTATATTGGATGATTCGTGCCTCATATCTTTCAATTTTTCTAGCTGTTGCTGTTATCTGCTGTTTTACAATCTCTACAGCTTCATTGATGTTTCTTGTATCCAATCTATATCTCCTGATTAGCCGATCTATGATTTTGTTGTTTTTAAGCCGTTGCTCATGCATGTTCTTTAAGTTACTAGCATCTGCCCTTAATTTTTTGATTTTTTGTTCTAAACGGATTTTCCACTTTGGCTTTGATGCTTTTTCTGTTGTGTGACTAGGTACTTTAATTTTAATGCCTAGTTCATTAGTGACTATTACAGCTGCGCTGTACATTAACTGGTTTGTTTCCAAGATGGATCCCGATTCAATTGTTGAAAACACTGCATTAACCATTTTCATGATAGGGGCCAAAATTTTCTTAGGCACAGTTTTAGTGATGGTAAACGTTGCCTTTCCTCATTAAGCAGAAATGCTCCATGATCTTATCCTTCAATTCTTTTTGTTTTTGAGTTAGTTCATCAGTTGGTTCAGTGATAACTGGTTCTAGTGGTGGTGATGTTATTTCCTCCCCGAGAGCTTCTTCTGGGAGTTCTACTATAATGTCTTTAGTTGTGTCTTGAATATCAGTTATTTCCGCTTGTGATATTGTTTTTTGGGTTTTGCAATTTGCCTGAATTTCCTCATGTTCAACTTCACTAAACACTTTATTCCGTATAATAAATCGCCTTTGATCTGCTAGTCGTTGTTCACTAACATTTGAATGTGGATATTGTTGTTTCCATAATTCATACATTCTCTTTAAATAGCCTCTTTTTTCTGGCTCTGAGTTGTAGTAACAGGCCATTATGGCACGGTTTTCATCTGCACTATATTTTTGTCGTTTTGTTGGCTGGTCCACTTGTAGCCCACTTGTCGACGGATGTCCAGGGACCCCAACATCCACCGCGGCCCTTGTTAACCCGCGCAACGACCGATGCGGTATGGAATTCTTATTTGTTTTTTTCACCATATTGTATGGGTTGGCGGGTTTTTTTTACGGGACCAGATGCCAACCTGACCCCAACCTTCCTCCTTTCTCATCCGGGCTTGGGACCGGCAACGGCGGAGTTGTTGTTGTTGTTATTATTATTATTATTATTATTATTATTATTATTATTATTATTGTACAATTGTATCACAGCGGCCAGTTGTTTCGCCGGATTTGGCATTGGTTACTAGTCGGGCCCCACCCAGGGGCCTAGGACGTCGTAACATATTTTCGTAATATGCGTGCAGATCCAAGCAGTGCGGCTTTTTGCATTTGACTGATGGTGATTTTGTCATTTGCCTGAATTTCCTCATGTTCAACTTCACTAAACACTTTATTCCGTATAATAAATCGCCTTTGATCTGCTAGTCGTTGTTCACTAACATTTGAATCTGGATATTGTTGTTTCCATAATTCATACATTCGCTTTAAATAGCCTCTTTTTTCTGGCTCTGAGTTGTAGTAACAGGCCATTATGGCACGGTTTTCATCTGCACTATATTTTTGTCATTTTGTTGGCTGGTCCACTTGTAGCCCACTTGTCGACGGATGTCCAGGGACCCCAACATCCGCCGCGGCCCTTGTTAACCCGCGCGACGACCGATGCGGTATGGAATTCTTATTTGTTTTTTTCACCATATTGAATGGGTTGGTGGGGGGTTTTTTACGGGACCAGATGCCAACCTGATCCCAACCTTCCTCCTTTCTCATCCGGGCTTGGGACCGGCAATGGCGGAGTTGTTGTTGTTGTTGTTGTTGTTGTTGTTGTTATTATTATTATTATTATTATTATTATTATTATTACAAATCACTTCTTGTAATACCATCACAGGAAACACCACTATTCTTTTATTCTGACCACTTACTGTGATTTTTCAGCAACACTGCTACTCTTTGAGTTACTACTGTAATTGAGGCTAGTAATTACAGACATAAGTCACGATAGTCATAAAGCAGGCCATCTCATGACTGGTCCCAATTTTACGACTTTTGTTGTGGCAGCCAATTACACAAACACGTTATTCCCGATAGGACGTTTTGGGGTTGGAAGTAAATGCTTCTTTCCAGCAATTTTTATATATATATCACTGTCACATGACCATGGGGCACTGCAAATAGCCCACAATGGTATAGAGCAGGGGTGTCACACTCAAGGCCTGGGGGCTGGATCCGGCCCACAGAGTGCTGAGATCTGGCCCATGGGGCTGCCCTGGAAACAGTGAAGGACTGGACCACAGTGCCTCTGCCAGCAAAAACTGGAGCTCGGAAGCCTGTTTTTATTGGCAGAGCTCTTGGGCCACCACAGGCGCCCCCAACATGAGTGATGTAGATCTGGCCATGCCATGCCACCCCCCCTAAAGTCAAACACAACCCCGATGCAGCATCAATTATGTCAGTTTGACACCCATGGTGTAGGATCTCCTGCTTGAGAAAGGGGTGGACTACAAGACCTCCAAGGTGCCTTCCTACTCTGTTATTCTGTACTTCTCTAAATCTTAGATCCCACCCCGCCTTGCTTCCTGGTTTCCAGGATTCCTTTTCAAGGAACACATAACCAATACATCTGTTGTGCAGGGAGATATGGCACCCACAGCATGGCCCTAATCCCCTTTATCCCCAAATGTGCCCAGTAAAAGACACTTAACTCCCCTTCAGAGATATTATTCCATAGGGGGAGAGGGAGATCATTCAGTTTTATAGAAAAACCAACTGATAACCTGGCTCTGCCTGGTATTTATTTATCCCAACCCTCCTTCCATGAACATTGCTGCAATTTGTAATGTTGGATTTTCCCCCTTACTAGAGGGAGCCCTCTTGTGGAACACTATGAAGTGTTACCATGGCAACTCCACAACACTGTACAGTAGAATCCATTTTAAGGAAATATGATAGAAGCCATTTTAAGGCACAACAGGATCTTAATAGAACGTACACCCCGAGGGGTGTTAGGGGTGTCTTACCCCCACAGTATTTGTTTCCAGAGGGTAAGCAATCTGTGTACCAAGTTTGGTTGAAACTGCTCAAGGCGTTCCAGAGTTATGCTGGAATACACACACACACACACACACACACACACACACACACACACACACACACAGTGTCATTTATATAGCTAGATAGATTTTGCATCTTGCTATGTACTCAGAGACCTGGCTTGTCACAATTTATGTTCTGAGGAGATTTCTCCTCCTTTTTCCAGACCTAGGGCCGTTATTTGTTTATCGGATCTGCTTGATTATCCCTGGCATCATGTTCCTGGTGGGGCTGGGAATGCTGTGGGACTGGCTGATCAAAGCCCGCAGTCGCATGGAGACCTCTGAAGAAGAGCAGGCCGCTAACCAACCGATCCAGCTTGTCATCCCTCCCTTGGATACGACTGCCCGCCTGTGACTGTAACTCCGCCTTTCTTTCCCGTTCATTATAGAGGTGACGCCAATGTGACCCAGCGCTCATTTGCTTTAATGGGCGTGCGCCCCACAGCCAGGACCGTCATTGCCCCTCAAGCCGCGTTTCTTCCTGCAAAGCCCTTCGGGCATCAGGCGGAGCTCTCGGGTTGCCCGAAGGGCTTTGCAGGAAGAAATGCGGCTTGAGGGGCAATGACGGTCCTGGCTGTGGGACGCATGCCCGTTAAACGCCTCTCTTGGTTCCCTCCTCCTCCTCCTCCTCCTCCTCCTCCTTCCACAGCCTGCGCGATGTTGCTGCAGTAGGCCGAGAGCTGCCACTGAAGCTGCTGCACAGCTGAGAGAGGGAGAGCACGAAAGCAGAGGCAGGGCGCCAAGCTTTGGTTAAGGCAGGAAAGGGAAACCGCGAGCCGTAAGAAAGTCTTGCTGGGAAGGCGCGGCAGCTGGGCTTTAAAGGGCTCCCCCCTCCCCAGTCAGTCAGCCAGCCCACCCAGCCCATTCCTCCCCCGCCACCACTGTGTCCAACAGGCCAATTTGCTGGGAGGAGAAAGTTTGGGCTGCAGAGCAGAGTTTGAACTGCTGAGTGACGTACGGTGAGCTTCATGGCCGGTGAGGGTCCCGCTCTATGGCGGATGCGGCGCCGGGGCTTTGGTGGGGCTTTCACGCTTGCCTCACTGGCCATGAAGGTCACCACACGTCACTGCTAAGAAGTAAATAAATCTTTTAAAAATTCACATTATTGAGCCTGTCTTTGTACCTCAATAGCTTCCTGGTGTCTTTGTACCTCAATAAGTGTCTGGTTTGTCACAGCAACCAAACAGGACAGGTACAGACTTCAATGGAGAGTTAGGACTGCAAAAAAAAATAATTTCAACCAGCCTGCCTTCCTGTCAAGGCCAATTTTCTCTGCACTTTTGCTAGCAGCCAGACAACAGGCGGGGGGGGGGGCAGGGGGGGGGGGAGAGGGAATGATTGGAAGGTATGGGTGGGCTGGGAGGGAGTTGAGGAGTTCATGTGTCCTCATACAAATGCCATGTTACAGGGTGCACGCTTCAGGATCCATTCTCAAGGAAAGAAAAAAAATCTTTTTTAATCAGGTGTATTTTTCAAGCTCTTTACATTAATGTTGTTTTGAAAGGTGAGAGATGACCCCATTTAATAACATGATCATTTTTACTGGGTTGGGGGTCACCCATTCATTCAGTTTTAAGAGCCCCTTGCACAGGCTTGCATTTTTAAGTGTGAAATCACTTGGCTTATTTACAACTATGTGGTGGTTCACACAGACCACTGAGTCGCAATGGGGAACCAGCTTCACTAGGTCCCAGGCAGGGATCTGAAATCTGTGGCTTAGTGTGCCTGCAGACATGGGGATCCCTCACCACTGGGGATGCTCCGTGTGGCTAGAAAGACAGATTAAGCTCCATTGATTTCCTCCATTTCATCTTCAGAATCCTGAACTCTGAACTGCATCAACAGAGCCTTGAGATTTCTCTCCACACATTCTTCTGTGTGTTTGGTGACTCCCTCAAGGCTTACTGCCCAAATGTTAGTGCTGTGATGGTGAACCTGTGACACACGGAGCCATATGTTAGGGCACACGCGCTGGCCAGCTGACTTCAGCCTTCTTTTGAGGCCATTTTTTGCCCTCCAGAGGCTTCCTTGAAGCATCCAGAGCACAAAAAACTGGCCCTATGGGCAAACCAGAAGTTCAGGAACTGACTTCCGGTTTGCTTGTAGGGCCTGTTTTAGCCTTCTTGAGCATTCAGGGGCCTTCAGGAGGCTTCCCTGAAGGCTCCAGGGGGCAAAAAATGGCCCTTTGGACAAACCAGAAGTGTCTTCCGGTTTGCTCGCAGGGTTGGTTTTTGCTCTCCAGAGCCTTCAGGGAAGCCTCCTGAAGGCCCCTGAATACTCTGGAGGCCCTACGAGCAAACCGGAAGTCTGTTCTCAAACTTCCAGTTTGCCCAGTTTTTTGCCCAGATTTTCACGCTCCGGAGGCTACAGGAAAGCTCCTGAAGCCTCCGGAGGGCCTCCAAGAGCCGGTGGAGGCTGTTTTCGCCCTCCCTAGGCTCCTAGAAAGCCTCTAGAGCCTGGGGAGGGTGAAAAAAAGTGTCAAAAACAGGGGGATCTGCGCATAGCATTATGGGTGTGGCACGCCCGCACACGACTCCCTTGCACTCCCCCTGTTTTTGGCATGCAAGCCAAAAAAGGTTTGCCACAACTGTTAGTGGATCCTATACCACTTGAAATACTGTCGATAGATTGTAGTCCTGAGAAACAATCAGAACATGTACAAAGAGCTGTTTGAGTTCAGACTCTTCCAGTTGTAGCCTCGGCGAGAACAGCTGGTAACCCCTGCCAGGAAACCCTTTTGGGTGATAGCTTTTTTGGAGAGGAGGTGAAGGAAGGAGAGGTGCTTTGACAACCACAAGGAATCCACAAATTCCTTGTTTGGTCCCAAGCAAGCTCACCCGAACGGCAGCAGGCACGACTGCCATTGCTGGCAGTCACGAAGCTGGGACAACCAGCAACCAAGATTTTGCAGGAGCGATGTATGGACAGAGCATTGAAACTAGGTGAGATAATTCCCAACTTTTACTGTAAGGGCTGCAGTAACAAAAAGAATATGAAAATAACACTCCTAAGCTTAAATTAGCCGTGCACCAATCAAATGGAGAAAAAGAGAAAAAAAAACAGAAAAGAAAAAGCAGAAAAAGCCCAAAGGAATCTATAAATTATAGAAAGATTGGGAAAAAACTCAAATATTTTGAAAGTGACTTCAGGAAGAAATTATTTATTATTTGTTTATTTGCATTTTTAAATTTCTTGGACTTGTGGACAATTAGCTGTTTTAAACAGACTGCTTAATATTGATTTGAGAGTAAGAGAGCCATCTACTGTCGAAAGAGAAGTATTGCAATACTACAGCAACAGTATTTTCAAGGGAAGTTAACCTAATATATACAAACAAACAAACAAAAAGACAGGGCTTTACGGGGATAGTAGTTTCTGAGAAATTATAAAATGGGTCACAGGAAACTTTGAGCCAACAATTTGAGTATACCTGTAAATGCATTTGTAGCCTCACACAAACGCTGCCTTAGACAAAACCCGAATGCTTGTAATTGGCCATTTGTTTTACTTTCATTGTGAATGCATTGATGTTTATTTGAAATTTCAGTCATTTCCTCAGAGTTTTTTTTTAATAAATGTTTTTTTAATTTTAATTGAAACAAGTACAGCATCTTTCTTTACATCTGTAGAAAATGTATCAATCGATTACAGATAAACTTTGGTACATCTCCTCCACGGTCAACAAACATAACTCATATTAACTCAAGCATTATTATATATCCATTTTCATTTGACTGTAATTATTATTTAAAGATATTAATAAAAGTAATAATCTTGAACAATACCTGCCCACACCAGTGGGAAAAGAAAAAATCAAAAAGAAAAGGCATAAAAAAGAAAAAAAATAAAGCAAAAAAGGACAAAAACGACAAAGGACAAAGCAGGGAAAAAAAACAAAACACAGGTATCTATTATAAAAAAGAAGAAGTATATCAACTGGTTACAACATGCTTTGGTGCTTCTCTTCCATTAACTCATATTAATTCAAATATCTTAACTCAAATGTTTACCATATTAGCATCATTATACCTCCAGTTTTAATTACCTATAGTTATTTAAACATCCTTCATCCTTAGCTATGCCAAAGAATTAATCCATAACACATTCTGACATTTCATTTACTTACTTGTAAAATCCTCTATTAACATCAAATCCTCTTATCCTATTTTAGCTGAACATCCATAATATTTAATTATATCATATATCATAACATTTTCCCAGTATTGATTAACATTTGATTGTATGTATTTTATTTAGTTTTTATAATAGTGATAATTATTGTAATTAATACTCTTTATGTATAATCCAAAAATGTTTTCTCATATCCAATTGTTATTTATCATGTCGACTCCACATTATATACATTACTATCAATATCAATTATTATTCAGCTATATCTGTTACAAAAAGAGCAATTAGGTTTAGCTAGTTTTCAATTGTATTCTTCAATCTATCAGCCAATTCCACATTATATACATTACCATCAATATCAATTATTATTCAGCTATATCTATTACAAATTAAAGTAATCAGATTTAGCTAATTTTAAGTTGTATTCTTCCATCTGTCAGCCTGTGTCCCTCCAATAGCAAAATTTTCTCAATCCAATTGCCATTCGTTGGATAAATTTACCAAATGTTTTTATAAGCAAGTCCAAACAAAGATATCTTCGCACCTTTTGGCTCTGAATGTCAGTGATGAAATAATAATGTTGTCCCGGGCTTGTAAAACTTTTCAAATTGACTTTAATTCTCAAGGGTGGAGTTTTCATTTCTCCTGCACTCTGTCTCTTTAAATTAATCTTCTTTATAGCTCCCCCCCTCCTTTCTTCCTCTGAGATAGACCAGACACCATTTCTCACATTTTCCATTTGTATTTTAGGAACATTCAAACATTCAACGATCTCAGTTTTTCCTTCATATTTTAAAATCAGATGATCCAATTTTCTTTCCAATCTCTGAAAAGAGTCAAAAAGCTCTCGACATGCGGAAAAAAGAATCTGGAGTGAGACCTTAGAAGTATTTTCAGACGCCATGATGTGTCGTAGTTAGAAATTGCAAGTAAAAACACGCTGGAAACTGTGCAATCTTATCTGATCGTAAACACAGCCAAGTAGTAAAAATGTCAGATCGTGAAGGGCTAATTAGTAGAAAGTTGACTTTACGATCCACTTAGAAAGAGTCAGTGGGGCGGGCTGCCGAAAAGTTCCTTGAAGCGTTTAAGAAATAAAGTAGCCACCAGCCATAAATCCATTAAAAAAAGACCAATTCGCCGCTAGATTCTTCTATTTTTTGGTTTCAATTAGCTTAAGCTTTTAGTGCGGACAGTCTCTCTTGAATAATAAAATCAGCTTACCAGATGACATCACTTCTGCCATTCTTAGGGGCAACCTACAGTTTCAGTTAGCACACAGCTAATCCAGAAAGGAATTGGCACGAGGGGTTAATAACCCCCCCCCCCAGAGACTTTGCGAATGTCTCTGAGGTCCTGGGTCTCCCCTCACCTTTCACTGTCGTCTCCGGGACAGCTAGGGTCCAAAAAACCCATCCAAAAATCCTTCGGAATAGAGGAATTTCAGGAATAACCTGAAACTCCGTCTTCTCACTGCTAAGCCCCGCCTTCTTCCGCCATTTCCTCAGAGTTTTGTGGGCATCCATTTACTGCTGTTGAAGAGCCCAGACTTATAATAGAGCCGAGGTGGCACAGTGGTTAGAGTGCTGTACTGCAGCCACTTCAGCTGACTGTTATCTGCAGTTCGGTGGTTCAAATCTCACCGGCTCAGGGTTGACTCAGCCTTCCATCCTTCCGAGATGGGTAAAATGAGAACCCGGATTGTTGTTGGGGGTAATATGCTGACTCTGTAAACCACTTAGAGCGGGCTGAAAGCCCTATGAAACGGTATATAAGTCTAACTGCTATTGCTATTGCTATTATAAAGGAATTAACCAGAATTACAGTAGAGTTACATACCGTAATTAGAATGTACAATATCTCTGATATTGTGTTCTGGACCAATGTGAGGATTGGTCATGAAGTTACTTTTTTATCACAGTCATAACCGTGGATGGTCACTTAACAAGCAGTCTTAAACGGAGATAACCTAAGTAGAAATGTGCCCCATATTTCAGGATTGCAATAGACCAACTTTCCTTCTCATGCAAATCTCAGAATTCTGTTCAGGTATAAAATGAACTCAGATTTATTTCAATAGAAAGGTTTGATTCTTACTTTTTTTTCCCTTTCCTCTTTTTTTTTCTTTTTTTCCTGTCTGTTAATTTTTCATTTTTTTCCCTAGCAGCTATGTTAGCAGTTAGTCTAGATTATTTAGACTTTTTCCTTTAGGATATTTCAGACTTATTTCTGTTTTTGTCCCACTTTATCTGTACTTTCAAGCTCAATACAATTATTATTTAAAACAAAAAAACAAAAACTTGGGCCTCAGGAGCTGTCCTAAGTGGTCTGAGCTTGATTGTTTTCTTGCAGAAGTTTCATTCCCCAAACTAGGTTAACTTTGCCAATGCAAAAGATAATCAGGCAATGAATATGTGAACATGTAGAGGCAAGCAAAGTTATAACCAGAACCCAACATGGGTTTATCTAAACAGATCATGCCAGTCACATCTTACTGCAATATTTGTCAATGTAACAAAATTAGTGGACCAGCAAAATGCTGTGGATATAATTAACTTGACTTCAGTAAGGCATTTAATAAATAGACCATAATCTACCACTTGATAAGATAGAAAAATGTACATTAAACAGCATCACCACCAAAAGGATTCATTATTAGCTGATCAATTGCACTTAAGGTATCGTCCTTAAAGGAATTGCATCTACATCAAAGGGAAGCATGTAGTGGGGTATCTCAAGGTTGTGATTTTGGCCCAATACTCTTCAATATCTTCGTGAAATGTTTAGATAAGGGAATAGAAGGGGAACTCATCAAATTTGGAGATGACACCAAGCTGGCATCAGACCTGGGTACCTGAGAGACCGTCTTCTGCCAATTACCTCCCAAAGACCAATTCGATCGCACAGGCTCAGCCTTCTCCAGGTTCCATCTGCCAGCCAATGCCAGCTGGCGACCCCCCGGGGGAGAGCCTTCTCTGTTGCTGCTCCGGCCCTCTGGAACGAGCTCCCCGTGGAGATCCGGACCCTTACTACCCTCCCGGCCTTCCGTAAAGCTACTAAGTCCTGGCTGTTCCAGCAGGCTGGGGGTTGTTGAAGTACCCACCCCCGTTTCAATTGTGACTGTTGTGGATTTTTAATATTGTTTGTATTGTCTTATTTATTCCCCTCCCCCCCCATTTATTGTGAGCCGCCCAGAGTCCTTTGGGAGTGGGCGGCATACAAAACCAATAAACCAAAACCTAAACCTGGCAAGAATAGCAACAGGCTAATAGCAGCTTCCCTCTTGCAGTAAGGAGGGGTGGAAGAGGATGCCTGAAACAATATTTGGAAGGAAATTACTGGCCTGGCAAGCCGCTGTATATAAACATGAAACAAACCCCACACTCCCTGCTCCCGCATTGTGCGGCAACGCTGAAGAGGAAAAATGGCTTCTTCAGGTCCAGTTCAACATTGACAACTTAGACATATACTGCCCCATATGTTTTATAGCACTCTCTGGGCACTTTACAAAGTCAGCCTATTGCCCCCAACAATCTGGATCCTCATTTTACCAACCTCAAATGATTGGAAGTTCTACCTCAAGCCCTTTCAGGATTGAACTTGTGGCTATGGTCAGAGTTGGACTGCAACACTGCATTCTAACCAGTGGGCCACCAGGGCTCTTCTTGACTTTGCTTGTCATAAAGTCATAAAAGATGATCACCTGACCTTGGGACTCTGCAGCCATCATAAAGTGATGAAATTGGCAGAGATGGCAAAATTAACCACGGGAAATCCTTGACTTACAACAGTTCATTTTGTGACCATTCAAAAATGACCATTTTTCAGACTTATGACCGTTGCAGCAGGCCCAGGGTCCTGCGATTTACATTTGGATGCTTTACAACTGGTTCATATTTATGACGGTTGCAGTGTCCCCCGGGTCATGTGATCCATTTCTGCAACCTTCTGATGAGCAAACTCAATGGGCAAGCCAGATTCACTTAACAACCGTGTTACTAATTTTAAAACTGCAGTGATTCACTTAACAAACATGGCAAGAAAAGTCATAAAATGGGGCAAAACTCACTTAAGAAATTTTTCATTTAACAACAGAAATTTTGGGGACCATTTTGGTCATAAGTCGAGGGTTGCTTGCATTTTAATTAGAGAAAAGAATGTATCTAGCTTTGTTTCCAGTTGGAAATCGTTTCTAGACTTTCTGCTCAAAAGAAATAAAAATGAAAATTTGATTTTAGATTTTGATGATTAAATAGGTTGTTGTTATAGAAATGGCTAGAAAATAAGATAAAATAGCTACCGGGATATTTATTTCACTAGCAGTATTACAGTGAATAAGCACCAAAGAGAGTTTCAGTCCCTTTTAAACTGAATTTCTGGTGTTTCTTTAAACAAAAGACATACCTCAAATCTCTGGAATACCTTTTTTTCTTTTTTTCTTTCTTTATTTCTTTTTCTTGTGTGGGTGTGTGTGTGTGTGTGTGTGCGAGTGAGAGAGTGAGAGAGAGAGAGAGAGCGGAGGAGGAGGAGGAGGAAGAGGAGGAGGAGGAGGAGGAGGAGGAGGAGGTGGTGGTGGTAATATGTTCCCACTTCAGGCCAAAGAATTTGAAAGAATACAATAAATTTTGTACATAAAAATGGTGACAGTTCACAAAGATTACTGGGTGTAAATAGAAAAGCATACTATTTCCATAGCAAGGAAGATAAAGCAAGAATTATTCAACTGAATCCTTTATTTAAAGAGGAAAATACGTTTTTGTGTGGAAATCATTTCTGGAATTTGTGCCTGTAAAGAAAAAATAAATGAAATGAAACTTTGATTTTGATTATGAACAAAGGAAAGGAAAGGAAGGGGAGGGAAGGGAAAGGAATATTATTAAAAGTTTTGCTTTTACCTTAAATTCACCAGGTCTCCCTGTATTTAAAGGACAGATCATGCCTCTGCTCAGTTGAACCTGGGAGCCCATGTCATGGAGTTTCCTCACCATTTTTGCATCAGCAGACCAGTGGTGGGTTTCTCCCAGTTTTAGTACTGGTTCGCTCATGCAGGTGCACCCTCTCTCTCTCCCACGCGACACTTCTGCGCATGCACAGAAGCGTCTGAGTGGGTGGGCGGAGCCTCCCACTGCCGCCACTACCAGTTCAGCCGAACTAGGCTGAATCAGGAGCAACCCACCTCTGCCTCAGACCTTGGCACAGAGGGTGCCATGAGCTGATTCAGTGTTCTCCTACCCATCCTAGAACAGCCTCCCCCCCCCGTCCACAAAAATATTTGATGCTCCATCCAAGCTAATGCCAATTCTGCAGCTCCTTATCTCATGAAATAAAATTGTTAGCACTCTATTTAACCCACATTTTCAGAGTATGACCCTTTAGGCATTCCCAGATTCCTTCTAATGCATCTTTAGTGTTTAAAATGGGTAAACATAGTTTCTGCTGGTAAACAGTGACGTGCGGTGAGGGATACTGTTTGTGAGGCAAGAGCACAGCAGCGGCGAGATGCAACGTCCCCGCCGCTGTGTCCGACAGGTGTCTCTCGTTTATGATGGACATAAACAAGGGCTCACCGCTCTTCTCCTCCTCATCCTCCCCGCTCGGTGCTTGGCTGGCTGCAGAAGAAATGGCGGCTGGTGAAAGAAAAACCTCTCCAGAATCACCCTTGCACTTGCGCAGTCACTCAAGTGCAAGACATGATTCGCTGCTCCCAGATCAGGAGGCGGGAGAATCAGTGCCTCTTTTGCATATTAAATCTTTTGCTTTTTAACTCCGCCCTAACTTTTAAAAGGCGAAAAATTCCTTAAGCAAAAGAGGCCCCAAGTTCTCTGGCCTCCTCCTAGTTAACACTGAGAGCAGACACCAAGCCACTGTGACTTGAAATCTGGTAGCAACTATCCTGGCTTTAATTCATTAAAAAAAATATTTAAAACTCTTTCCTTTCTCTCAGGAGACTGGGGAGGCCCCGCCTCCCTTGCCTCTAGTGACTGCACGTCCCTGCTGGTAAAATATATTTTAAAAAAAATTTAAACTTATAGATCCAGAACCTCCTTAAGGATTGTAGCATCTCTTCATTTCCACTTATTTAGAAGTCAGAAGGTTATACTGAATTCAGAGGAACTCATTGACTTTATAAGAAAGGAAGTTACATATTCTGGCCAGAAACAGAAAGCACTAATTTTCAGGAAAAAGAAACACAATGAAGAAGTAACTCGTTTTCATTTTGCCACATGAAATGCTGTTTACTAAATTTTGTTTTCTGAATCTGAAATGTTATCGGTTTTTAACTTCTAAGATTTTATTTCAATCACTGTCAAGTTTATGAATTTCAGAAATCCATGGTCGGCCTGTGTAGAAAAAAGCTTCCTATTTATCTTTCCAGACAGAACCAGCTGTTTCTTTTGTATCCCAATTTTTCAAAATATTATTTAAAAAAAAGAAAAGCTCAGAAGATTTTTTCCTAATTCATGTTGTTGGATAGGGTGAACGGATGAGACAGGACTCAGGCTTCAGTGACAACAACAGCTCTTTATTCAACAACTATGTACAGATCCAGTGCTGGCCCTTTCATAGGGAGCTGTCAGATGGCTCAGCCAATCGGCTTTGAGTATTTTCCCGCCAGAATTAAGGACCTTGGTGGAGCCTATTGCTCAAGCCTCAATATGTAATGCCCCTCCCTCTTAGTTGGGCTTACCCAATTAGTGAAGTAGTCACGCAGATAGGCGGGGCGTTAGGGAACCCTTTCAGACCTGCGCTGAAAGGGTTCCCCAATGCCCCACCCTCAGTTGGAGCTGAGGCAGCGGTATGTTCGGATGGACCTGTTGCTTCCCCGGGCTCAACCAATGGAAGTACCTGGAAGCTTTCCTGAGGCATGGCTGGAGTTCTCAGAGCCGGTTTGCCTGGAGCTCACCGCTGGACTCCTGCTTCCCAAGTTCCCCATCTCTTTTGGGCTTGAGTAGTCTGTGGAAGGAGTGTGTGATTGCTCCTTTTAGGTAGGGCCTTGGCTAGCTCATGGCAGAGTTATCTCTGGTTGCCTAAGAGTGGAGTGGCTGAGTCGGCCTCGGAATTGGTCAATGTGCCGTCTCCAGCTTCTACCATCCTCGAATGTTTCAACAATTGTGGCAGGAACCCAGAGAGTACCCCAGCATAGTTGTGGGCATATACGATCTATTCTAAATGACCGGAGTTGACTGGTCGAATCAACTTGGGGCTCGGCAGAATAATTTGGGTGCAGCCAGTCCAAGAGAGACCTTGGCCAGCAACCCATTAACAGTTCAGAGGGGCTTTTTGCTGTAGTGGCACTTGGCGTGATGTGCTGTACGAGGATAAATTTACCGATTCGGGTTTGCCAATCACCTGGTCCCATTCTAGATAGGGCTTCTTTAGCAGATCGCACCATTCTCTCCACTTGACCATTGCTGGTCAGATGGAATGAGGTGACCAGGGCACATCTGATTCCCTGCTCTGCTATATAGGTTTCAAATTGAATGGTCATAAATTGGGGCCCGTTGTCTGAAACCAGAACATCAGGCAGGCCGTGCATGGAGAAAAGTCTCCGTAGCACCTTGATGACCGCCTCTGCCGTGGTGGTGGTCATGAGGACTACCTCTAACTATTTTGAGTAGGCATCTACAACTATGAGGAAAGTTTGTCCATGCAATGTGCACCCTGGACCAGAGTGCCTTGGGACTTTCCCGTTCACACGAGGGCACCTCTGGGGGAGCGGGTCAGGATTCCTGGCATGGTGTGCAGGTTGCTACCCACTCTGTGATCTCCCTGTCCATGTTAGTCCATCACCCATAACTCCTTGCCAATGCTTTCATCCGGACAATCCCTGGATGCCCTACATGTAAAGCCTCTAGAACTGCAACTTGCAGTTTGGGTGGAACAATCTCCCAGTACCCCCACAGCAGAAATCCCCACAATGCAGACAGTTCATTTTGCTTTGCAATATATGGTTTAAACTCAGCCCCAACTTGGGCCACCCCCTCCACATCCAGTTCAGAACCTGAGCAATGGTTCTGTCTTTAGCTGAGTGATGAGCGACCTCATTCAACGTCACCGGGCCCACTTCCAGGCAGTCAATAAGCAAGACCAGCATGTTGGGGGTTGGATTGTCCAAAGGTTCCAGCAGAGGGCACCTGCTGGGGGCATCAGCATGACCCAAAGTCCTACCAGAGCAGTGAGTGAGTCTATAGCTGTAGGCCATGAGAAAGACAGTCCAATGAGTCATTCGCGCCGAGCCGGATGCAGGAGTAGGGCAGTCCCCAGCCAAGAACCCCAGCAGCGGTTTGTGATCATTGCTGAGTTCGAATTCCCAACCTTAAAAGTATTTGTGAAACCGCTTGACCTCTGCCACCATAGCCAGTGCTTCCCTGTCCAAAATGATAAATGATATAGGAGTTCCCACATACTTGCCCAAGTCTCCGCTGAAAACATCCTTGAACTCGGAGATCAATTCCTGAGTACTGTCATTGTTGATGGTGTTGATGCTGGTTACCCCCATGTCCCAGAGGCCCCAGAGCCTGAGAGCTCAGAAGGCAAGGAAGATGACAGCTGCCACATGTGCAGTAGCCGCGCTCAGCCGGCGCTCAAATTCAAAGTGTGTCTCCCACCTTGAGCTACTTGCGGAAGAGACCATGCCAGATCGGCTTGCCGTTTCTGCGACACTACCTGCCAGCGCTGTGAGCAAAAGGGGCACATCGCCAAGGTGTGCCGGAGCGAATTCCCTGCCACCACCTGGGAGCCTAGAAGCATGCCAACCCGCCAACAAAGGCCCAACCAAGGAGCCTGGAAGAAGCCACCACAGCGCTCAGAGGGTGACACTTGGGTCACCTATCATACGTCAATTGGCCAAGTCTGCACCAGGCAGCCAAAAAAGCTGAAGGTCACAGTCCTCATTGAGGACTCTCCATGTGAAATGGAGATAGACACCGGGTCCTCACTGACCATCATGCCATGGTCTACCCTCAAGCAGGCTATCCCTAGCCTGAAGAAACAGCATCTCTGCACCCCTGACATCCATCTACGAGATTACCAGGGCAACCGGGTCCCCGTCATGGGCCAAGGCACCTTCCAGGTGAAATTCAAGCAGCTCAGTGGTCAACTCCCAGTGACGGTGGTCAGCGGCAACCTGCAGAGCCTCCTGGGGCTTGACTGGTTCAAAGCCCTGGGTGACCGGCATCAACGCCTTGAAAGACGACAGTGCCAAAGCCATCTTTAAGAAGACTACAAGTGCATACTCAATAAAGCGCTACAACAAAGTGCTTACCATGTACCGATTATACAGGACCTATTACATTCCTTAGGCCTCGGAAAAATATTTTCAAAATTGGACATGGCGCAGGCATACCAACAATTGTCTGTAGATGGTGCTACGGCGGAGGCCCAAACCATTGTGACGCACAGGGGTGCATTCAAATGTCACCCCCTGCAATTCGGCGTTAGCATCGCCCCTGTACTGTTCCAAAGCGTCATGGAACGGCTTTTGCAGGGATTCCAGGAGTTGTCCCCTATTTTCATGACATCTTGGTATCAACTGCAAATGAGGCGCAACTTTTCAAACGTGTACGAACAGTTTTGGCTCGAATTAGAGACAAAGGCCTCCGTCTCAAGAAAGAAAAATGCCAAATTAAAGTGCCAAGGGTTGAATTCTTAGGATGCCTAATCCATGGCTCTGGGATTCACCCGACCTCCCAAAAAATTCAAGCAATTTAGGACGCCCCCACACCTTGCAATCAAACCAAGCTGCAAGCGTTCCTTGGGCTCCTTAATTTCTACAACTTCTTTCTTAAACAGAAAGCCATCATTGCTGAGCCCTTACACCACCTCCTGACTAAGAACCCAAAGTGGTTCTGGGGCAGAGCTGAGGCTGCCGCATTTGCCACGGTAATATGACTCCTGTCAGCGGAGTCCTTCCTGGTACAGTACTGCCATTGGTGCTGACCTGCGACGCTTCCTCGTACGGCGTTGGCAACCATCCTCAGCACCATCCTCAGCCACCGTATGCCCAATGGAACCGAGGCAACCATTGCTTTTTACTCCAGGACTATGTCCGCTGCAGAGAGGAACTACAGCCAGCTGGACTGGGAGGCTTTGGCTGCAGTGGCTGGAGTACTTATATGGCCGTGATTTTGAACTGATTATGGACCACAAGCCATTGTTGGGCTTACTGGCTGGGGACCAGCCTACCCCAGTGTCATTATCACCATGAATGATCAGATGGACCATCTTCCTAGCTGCGTATTCCTACCGTCTCATCCACCGACCAGGCTCCACTTTGGGGCACGCTGACACTTTGAGCTGATGCCTGCTGCCTGAAATTCTTGCTGACCCTACCCCCGAGACGCCAGTCCTCCTTATTGACTGCCTTGAGACTGGGCCTGTCTCATCCAGTGACGTTGCCCGTCACTCTGCAAAGGACTCCACCATCAAACAAATTTTGAACTGGGTGTGGAGGGGGTGGCCCAAGGGGCCTGTTGGGGTTGATTTCAAAATGTATTTTACCAAATGTGATGAATTATTGGTTGTAAATGGCTGTTTACTCTGGGGGATTTAGCATGGGGGATTTAGCATAGTGGATTCAGTATACACCCACAACTACACTGGGGGAACTCTGTGGTTTCCTGCCACAGTGATAGGCATCACCAGGCCTCGCTCTTACCTCAGAGCTTGAGGACGGTCGGAATTGGAGAAGGCACATTGACCAACTCCGTGGCCGCCTCTCCAACCCCACTCTTAGACAACCAGAGGTAACTCCTGCACGAGTTAGTCAAAGCCCTACCCAAACAGAGCAAACACTTACTCCTTCCATGGCCAGCTCAAGCCCGAGGGTACCAGGAAATATATCTGGTTTTGTTGCAGGCCCGCAGTGAGCTCCGAGCGAACCGGCTCTAGAAGCTCCAGCCACGGCCTGTGAGAGGTTCCAGGAGATTCCACCAAGCGGAGCTGTGGAGCAAACAGGTCCATCTGACCTGTCCAACAAACACCCTCCTACTGAACTGTGCAGGTCTGGCAGAGCTACCCAAAAGCCTGCCTACCTGCGTGACTACGTAACAAGTAGGATTATTCCATCCAAGAGGGGAGGGGTGTTAGATATTTGTTCTAACTACAGTGGTTTCCACCAAGGCCCTCTGTTCCGGCGGGAACAGAGGTTTAATCCTATTGGTCAAAGGGTCTGACAGCTTCCTATAAAAGGGCTGCTGTCAAACTCAACCTTCGCTAGATTGATCTCAGTTTCACATTGAAACAAACCACTTTCTTAGAAATGAAGTGGTTAAGAAACTACTTAGAACATGAAGAACTATTTAGAACATGAAACCACAAAGTGGTTTTCCCGCTTCATTTCTCATTTCCAATCACTGCGGTTGTGTAAACATAATTTGACATTTTGAACGAAAAATCTGCTGCTTTTGTTGCTGCATAAAACAGACATCTGATTTGAATCTTCTGTAGACCTACGATAAAAACAGTTCTGAAGTCTTTCAAAAGCTTCATGGCACTAGGGAAGATGGTTATCAAGAGACTTTGTCCAAATTCTCAGCTCTGATCTTATCTCTGTCGATGAAGATAATCAAATCATTACAAATGGAAGATAATATCACAGCATTCACATTTTTCAATATGCAAGCTTCAGCTAATCATATGATAACACAGAGCCCTAGACTAGTGGTGGAATTCAAAAATTTTTATTACTGGTTCTGTGGGCATGGCTTGGTGTGCGTGGCAGGGGAAGGATACTGTAAAATCTCTATTCCCTCCCCACTCCAGAGGAAGGATAATGCAAAATTTCCATTCCCTCCCAATCAACTGGGACTCGGGAGGCAGAGAATAGATGGGGGCAGGACCAGTCAGAGGTGGTAACAGTTCTCTGGTGTTATTCTGGTGGGGGGGAGGCTCGTCGGCATCTTCAGCGGCAGCCCTGCCCCTGTGAAAAAACCCGAAGATGGAGCAGATGATGTCGCCACCACATGACTGGAGGTGGAATTCTGGGAGTTGAAGTCCATAAGTCTTTAAGCTGTCAGGTTTGAAGACCCCAGGGGTTTTTTTCCCTAAAGGGGCAGGGGTGCAAGGATCTTGTAACTTGACAGCTTTAAGACTTGCATGCTTCACTGCCAGAGTTTCTGAGCCAACGTGACTGGAGGAGGAATTCTGGGAGTTGAAGTCCACAGTCTTAAGCTGTCAGGTTTGAAGACCCCAGGGGTTTTTTTTCCCTAAAGGGGCAGGGGTGCAAGGATCTTGTAACTTGACAGCTTTAAGACTTGCATGCTTCACTGCCAGAGTTTCTGAGCCAACGTGACTGGAGGAGGAATTCTGGGAGTTGAAGTCCACAGTCTTAAGCTGTCAGGTTTGAAGATCCCTGTGTTCCTAATAGAAAGAGTTCAGGTTTCCAATCTAACTTAACCTTTGTTATTTCTTCCAACCAATTTTTGATCCTTTTCCAGAATTTTTTTGCCTCTTCACAAGTCCACCATAAATGATAATATGTGCCATGATGTATTGAATCACATTTCCAGAAATTTAGCGAGGTATTTGTTGAAATTTTGGCCAACCTTGACGGTGCCAGATGCCATCTATAATAAAGCATTTTGTACTGGTTTTCCTTGTATGGGATTGATAGTGTCATTCTTAAATTTATTCCCCAAAATTTTTCCCATTTGTCTAGTTCAATGTTATAGCCAAAGTTCTGTGCCCATTTTATCATTGGTTCTTTTACAATTTCCTCTTCCATTTGATACTTCAAGAGGAATTTGTATATTTTCCCTATCATCTTTCTGTCCAGACTTTGAATAATTTTATCCAATTCGTGTGGTTCTGTTTCAATACCATATATTTTAGTGTCTTTATTGTATTTAGTTTTAATTTGGAGGTAGGTTAGCCAATCACCTTTCATATTCTGATCTGCCAATTCTTCAATTGTTTTTAAATTTCCCTGTCTGTCAATTAGATCTCTGTATCTTAGAATTTTGTTCCAATCTGTAAAATTTGGGTGTGTCGTTCTTTCTGTTGGTGATAGCCAATTTGGGGTTTTCACATAGTGGATTTTTTTGATTTTGAGCCATTGTTGCAGTAAAGTTCTAATTAAATGATTTTGAAAGTATTTGTGCGTTTTATGTTTGTCATTCATTCCATAAGAAATTATGCCAGCCTGCCTGCAGGTCATGGCCTTCTAAGATCAGAATTCTTTTATTCTTTAACTCAATCCAATCCTTCATCATTGTCATTGTTACTGCAGTTGCGTATATATAGGCTCCCTGTGTGCTTCCATCCATCCCTACGAAGATCTGCTGACTCTGCCTGCCTGCTGGTAAGTGAGCTGGGTTTTTTCTTTTATTTTTTTAATGTATTTTAAAATAATATTTTATTTATTGTGCATATGATTTTTAAAAATAGTGTTATTCTGTATTGATTCTTTTTTTAAATTGTCTTAAACTATTTAAAAAAAGATTCTATCCAAAATAAATTGAAACAAGCCATTTTTAAAATTTCTATGCACAATACTTTGAAATGGACTCAGGAGTCATGATTGACACTGAGTGAATTTGCACTTTTAATAATCAGGAAGATACAATGGCATTGAAAAAAGTGACTGATGACCATTTTTCACACTTAGCGACCGTTGTGGCATCCTCATGGTTACGCGATCAAAATGTTGATGTTTGGCAACGGATTCGTATTTCTGATGATAGTTTGAAATGGTGACAGTATAAATTATTGCTGGTGTAATACTTAACAATGGTTTTTAAGGATTTCTTTTATTTATAGAATACCTTTTTTATTATTTTGGGGGGATTTTTACTTTTAAATTGTTTATAAAATGTATTTACTACAAGAAATGTTCCTTTTTGCAAATGTGATCTTTGCAAATCTTTGTGATGCAATATGTTCAGACCAGGTTTATGTGTCTCAAAGTGGCTGCTATTCTATGGGCAGGCCAGGTTGGTGCAAGGCAGCTTTGCCAGATTTGGTGTGTTTCACCCTCATTGAATTTTATATCGTATAAAGAATGGAAGGAGGAAGGAAGAGAAAAAAGGAGGAAGGGAGTGAGTGAGGAAAGAAGAGGATGGAAGGAGGGAGGAAGGAAGGAAGAGAGGGAAAGAGCAGAAGACAGATAAGGTGAAGGTAGATCAGCAAGAGGAATGAAGGAAGAAGTGAGGAGTCTCGAGGAGGGGGAAAACATTTAGTGACCAAAGTTACAATGGCATTGAAAAAAGTGACTGATGACCATTTTTCACACTTAGCGACCGTTGCGACCATTTTTCACACTTAGCGACCGTTGCGACCATTTTTCACACTTAGCGACCATTGCAGCATCCTCATGGTCACGTGATCAAAATTTTGTTTGGCAACAGATTTGTATTTATGCTGGCTTCAGTGTCCCGGGGTGACCTTTTTACAAAAAAAAATTTTTTTAATCAAGCCCCCCCCCCCCCCCCCCCCCCCGGTCAAGGGTGTCCCTCTTTTCCAATCTGAAAATCTGGTCACCTTATATTTAACAGTTCTCCGAACTACCGTATTTTTTGGAATATAAGATGCACCTTTTTCCCTCAAAAAAGAGGGTGAAAATCTGGGTGCATTTTATACACTGAATACAGCATTTTTTACTTCCCAAACCCCACCCCCTTTGCAAAAATGGCTGTGCATAGCCTTTAGGAGGCTTCCAGAGTGCTCCTGGGGGCTGGGGAGGGCAAAAATGAGAGAAAATGAGCCTTTTTGCTTGTTTTTGCTCCCCCAGGAGCACTCTACAAGCCTCCTAAAGGCTATGCATGCCCCTTTTTTTTGACAGTGGGCCATTTTTGGGAGTTTGCAGAGTGCAAAAACTTTTTTAAAAAATTTGCCTCTTCAAAATCTTGGTGTGTCTTATACTCCGGTGCATCTTATACTTCAAAAAGCAGAGTACTCAAAATTTCTACTACTGGTTCTCCAGAGTTGGTCAGAACCTGGTGAATGCCACCTCTGGTCTAGACCAGGGGTCCCCAATCTTGGCAACTTTAAGACTTGTGGACTTCAACTCCCAGAGTTCCTGTGAACAATAAAAAAAAAGTTTTAAAGGTAATATTTCAGAAGCAAAAAAAATGAAGGGGGATAAAAAGTGCTTTTATCACATTTTTCTTAGAACAATTAGCTGAACTCTGCCTTGTTTATCATTATTTTAGGCTGCCTGGATGCCCCAATAGTCTTCATCCAAATATCACATCTGGCCCCCTTTTAGTTTCCAAGCCTCAATAGATATAACTGTGGGGCATGACTGGTTATGGGGACTTCCCATGACAAACAAAGCACAGAATGCAACACAGTTGTGGGAAAGATGTGAAGAGAGGAATCTAACATTGAAAACTGTCTCACACCATCTCCTGAAACGGTTCCACCACAAAACCGCATTCGACTAAACCGTGCTCGACGAAACCGCGTAGCTAACGTCATCAACAGCGCGACAACAGCGCGGAGACAGAAGAATGCTGTAAACGCTAAACCTAAAATTAACCCCTAAACCTAACCCCCCTAAACCTAATCCTAAACCTAAACCTAACCCTAAACCTAACCCTTAACCTAACCCTAAACCTAGCCCTAAACCTAACCCTTAACCTAACCCTAAACCTAATCCTAATCCTTAACCTAACCCTAAACCTAACCCTAACCCTTAACCTAGCCCTAAACCTAACCCTAACCCTTAACCTAACCCTAAACCTAATCCTAATCCTTAACCTAACCCTAAACCTAACCCTAACCCTTAACCTACCCCTAAACCTAACCCTAACCCTTAACCTAACCCTAAAGCTAACCCTAAAGCTAACCCTTACCTTAAATTGAATCGGCTTGCTTTCAAAGCGCTATTTAAAGCGCCCTTCTTTCTCCGCGCTCGCTGTTGTCGCCCTGATGATGACGTCAGCGATGCGGTTTAATCGGGCATGGTTTAGTCGAGCGTGGTTTTGTCGTGCCACGTCCTGAAACAGTTTGTAGGTTCCCTTTATTTCTTGAAGAACACAGGGTTTTTTTTTCCCGGTGATGTCATGTGCCATTTTTCTGCTGGTAATAAAGAAACATTCTCACCATTCCAAGGACAGTTTGAACTTATTTCAGACTGTAGAAACATCTGCGCTCAGTTGGAAGTTGGTGCAGGAAATCACAGAGAACCACGGAATCATTTCAAAGAGGTGAGGAATGGAAAAAGTCTTTATAGATATTTTGGTTTTCTGATTCAGGAGAAGAGGAAACTGAAAGGTTTGCTTAGCGTATCGTACTGAACAAAGCTTCAAGAGTAGTGTGTGTGTGGGGTGTTTCTACCAGTTTGCTGAGAGGGCATTTTGCCTTCTCAATCCTACTTCTTGAACCACTGTTCAAGCGACAGGATTTTCTACAAAATTTATAGATGAGGAGTAAAAAATGTAGGTAGGTAGACAAGCCATGAATTCTTCCATTTATCCAGTTCTTCCCTGTAGCTTTTGAGTGAATGCCGCATTTAATATCACTAATGAAACCAAAAGATTTCTGCTTTCTAGAAAAAAACTAATTGTTGGATTCTTATTTCAGTTTTGAAATCATTGTTGTTTTTTTCTGCTCAGTGATTTCTAACACTCCAGACTTGGCTCTTTCTTAACTTTCTAAATATTTCTTAGATCTCTATCAATATGAAAATTGTTCTGTACTCAGCAACGTATGTTTTGTAAGACTTTGGTTAGCAAAATGTGTGAAACCAGTCAGCATGGTTAGAAAACTATCGGTTATAACTCGCCCAATTTTATTTCATTCAACAAAACTTGAATTCAACAAATCTTGAAACAGCTCACAAATAAATATGAACCTTGCTTTTTGAAGAAATCTAGCATTTCATACACGCTCCCAAGACCTTTTTCTGACATATATTTTAGAATCACTTCTGAGTGGTGTGATGGTTTAGTGGTGAAGAATCTTGTCTCCCATTCGGAAGGTTGAGAGTTCAATTCTAGGTAGCAGCAGATATTTCTCTCCTAGGTCCCTTACAAAAATGCTGTGAGCACCTCTGCTACCCCAAATTAAGGGATTACAGGATTGTAAAAAGGGAGCTTTAGTTTAGAATCAGTATCAATTCCCTAATAGTTGCATTTAGAGAAGAGACCAGGGGCTTTCTTTTATAGATATCAATGGGAAAGATCTAAATTCATCCCTAGAATTTTATTTTCCTTGTGTCCACAAAAGTTTTCAAATTACAGCAAATGTTGTACCTTATGATTCTTGATGAATGTATCTTGTCTTTTTATGTAAACTGAGAACATATGCACCAAAGACAAATTCCTTGGATGTCCAATCACACTTGGCCAATGAAGAATTCTATTCTATTCTATTCTATTCTATTCTATTCTATTCTATTCTATTCTATTCTAAAAGTTTCATTCATTAAAATGAAAATAATAGAGAAGATTGTGATTGTTCTTTTCTCTCTGATTATGAAAGATTTCTTTAATTACATTTTTATTAAATGGAAATCACATTAAATAGGCAGCCCAAAGGGCTCTATTTCTCAGAGAAACCAATTTAATTTAGTAGTGAAGGCACCAAACTAGAAGTCGGGAGGCTGTGAAAACTAATCTCACTTTAGGCTTTTAAGCCGGCTGGGTGAATTTGGCCCAGTCCCTCTGTCTCAGCCCAACCTAACTCAAAGGGTTGTTGTTGTGGGGAAAACAGGAGAGGTAAAGAGTATTAGGTGAGTTCACTGCCTCAAGTTATTTATAAAAATAATAAAGGCGCGTTTGGGGGAAATAAAATCTAAATAAACTAAACCTAATCTAAATAGATCAGGATGGGCAGAAAGCAATTGAATTTATTGGTAAATTAAACAACCTATGATCCAGGGGGGTCTTCTTTTACCAATATTATTTAAACTTGAGAACAATTTTTGGTTTTCTGTCAGATCCCTTTGACTTTCCTTATGGGAAACTGGCAGGATTTATTGGAAATGATGGTCATTGTTTATACCCTGGCCACGTCAGGGTGATTGTGTAACACCCTGGGAGCAGCCATGACTTTGTCAAATCTCAAAACAAATATTGGACACATTCTTTAAGCTAGCCCATTTGAAGTACCTTGATTCAAAATCTGTTGCTGTATGTTACAAGGTACTGTTACAGATAATTGAAGTTACAAACAGACAGGAGAGTTTTAGTATTATCTAGCTCTGAGATTTAGCTCTGAGTAGATTGGCTAAATTCCTTAATTTCTGGTTTTTAAAAAAATATTTAACAAATAACCCATCTCCAGCTTAAAGGGACTGTATGCTTTAAGCATCATGAGTTCTGTTTCATTGCAACAGCTGGATTTAATATTTATTTATTCTGCACATCTGTCTCTCCCTACTCTGCTGTAGATTAACTAGTTTTAAGGCAAGGATCAGACAGCTTGGATTAAGAACAACATCATATCCACCCTGATGTCTTAAATAATAGTTATCATTTGTCTTTTGAAAAACTGATTTTGTGAATCAACTTGTTTCAGATACTCCCAAGAATTTGGCACTATCTGCAATGCTACTCAGGAAAGGAAATGGATGGGTTTTTTATTTCATCTGCATTTTTGCTATTGCTGTTTCGGTTTCTGTTGCCTGTGACAAAGAACTAAGTAAGTATTCGTTTCTAATTTCCATCGTTAATGTACAGATTATCTTGATCTTGTTATTTCCCCCCAAAGTGGTTTTTTCTTTCTAGCTGAGATACCATGACTTGAATCTAGCTACGTCTCTTTAAAAAGTGTAATGCAATGTAGAGTAGAAAAAGATGGAGGGAAGAAAGGATGTAGAAAGGGGGAGGAGAGAGGGGGAAGAAAGTGTCGGATAAGGTATAAATATGGTGTATGGAGAGCAGAAGAGCCAATAACTGGCTTTTTTCCCCCTTTGGTAGTTGATGGTAAGATGAATTGATGTAATTACTTAATAATACAACATGATATTGACATGTGATTATATGCTATGAAGATGGAAAATAAAAAAAAATTTCTATGAAAAAAAAAGTGTAATGCAATGCAGTGGTTAAGTGGAGTCCTAGAAGGAAGGTGTGTGTATTTATTTTATTTATTTTTATTTATTCATTTGTTTTGTAAGGTTCCAGCCATTTCCCTGAGCCACTGAGATGCTAAAGGCAGTGATGGTGAACCTTTTTTGGCTCGCATGCCATAAGTGGGGGGAGCGGAGGAGAGGTCGTATACCTGGGGTATATGCATAATTTTGTATTTATTTATTTATTTATTTATTTATTTATTTATTTATTTATTTATTTATTTAGTCATGTTTCTGTAGTGTATATTGGAGGTGGTGACCTTTTGAAAGCTGTATGCAACAAGATTTCATTTTAATGAATGCCAATTAGTGTATATTCAAAGTGACAATAAAGTTATTCTAAGTCTCTAATCCTCAGTCTGGCAAGAGATTCTGTCTACAGGTGTGAAAAGAACTGGGCTTGGAACAATTGCCACATGTCTTTCTTGGTTTTGGGCCTGACAAAATGGCCTGTATTTTACTAAATAGTTCAAGAAATTAACAGGCAGGGCAAAAGATATTGTTCCTTTATTTTAAATCCTGGAATTGGAAGAATCGTAGTATAGGTGTTATTCTGTTTACTTTGAAGTCCTGCTTATAGCATTTTGATTAAGGTGACCAGATTTTCAGATTGGAAAAGAGGGACACCCTTGACCCGGGGGGGGGGGGTGTTGATTAAAAAAATTTTTTTTTGTCAAAAGGTCACCCCAGGACACTGAAACCAGCATAAATACGAATCTGTTGCCAAACAAAATTTTGATCACGTGACCATGAGGATGCTGCAACGGTCGCTAAGTGTGAAAAATGGTCGCAACGGTCGCTAAGTGTGAAAAATGGTCTCAACGGTCGCTAAGTGTGAAAAATGGTCATCAGTCACTTTTTTCAATGCCATTGTAACTTTGGTCACTAAATGTTTTCCCCCTCCTCGAGACTCCTCACTTCTTCCTTCATTCCTCTTGCTTATCTACCTTCACCTTATCTGTCTTCTGCTCTTTCCCTCTCTTCCTTCCTTCCTCCCTCCTTCCATCCTCTTCTTTCCTCACTCACTCCCTTCCTCCTTTTTTCTCTTCCTTCCTCCTTCCATTCTTTATACGATATAAAATTCAATGAGGGTGAAACACACCAAATCTGGCAAAGCTGCCTTGCACCAACCTGGCCTGCCCATAGAATAGCAGCCACTTTGAGACACATAAACCTGGTCTGAACATATTGCATCACAAAGATTTGCAAAGATCACATTTGCAAAAAGGAACATTTCTTGTAGTAAATACATTTTATAAACAATTTAAAAGTAAAAATCCCCCCAAAATAATAAAAAAGGTATTCTATAAATAAAAGAAATCCTTAAAAACCATTGTTAAGTATTACACCAGCAATAATTTATACTGTCACCATTTCAAACTATCATCAGAAATACGAATCCGTTGCCAAACATCAACATTTTGATCGCGTAACCATGAGGATGCCACAACGGTCGCTAAGTGTGAAAATGGTCGCTAAGTGTGAAAAATGGTCATCAGTCACTTTTTTCAATGCCATTGTATCTTCCTGATTATTAAAAGTGCAAATTCACTCAGTGTCAATCATGACTCCTGAGTCCATTTCAAAGTATTGTGCATAGAAATTTTAAAAATGGCTTGTTTCAATTTATTTTGGATAGAATCTTTTTTTAAATAGTCTAAGACAATTTAAAAAAAGAATCAACACAGAATACCTCTATTTTAAAAAATCATATGCACAATAAATAAAATATTATTTTAAAATACATTGAGCCTATACTCCTTACAGTAAATGACTCATCTGGAAACAAGCCAATAGCATTTTTTGTGCTTTCAAATTTACAGATGTTCCAAAATCAGCTTAAAGTCCAAATATTTAAAGACCACCCCCCTCAAAGCTATCTTACCAGAGCTTTAAATATCTTCTGGGGAGGCCCTGTAATCCCATTATAGAATACAAATTATTTAATAATAAATTTAAAAAGCTGGATACAAGATATGAAAACATTGCAAACTATTGTTCAAGATAATTTGAGAAAAGGGAATCATTCACCAAGAGTGCTAATAACTACTGCTAAGTTATATAGCAAATCAGATACTAAGGCCTAATGCCACAGAGAGGAGAGAAATTTGTAAGTTTTCAAGATTTCCTGCACTGCTTCAAACATATACCCTTAATACCAATGAATCCACAGCTATTATTTGATACAAGAAGATGGGTATGGAGAACGGAAAGAAATTTAAATTAATAAAAAAGATGCCACTGAAATCATCTGTTTTAAATTATAATCCCTCTTCCTGACAGTGGATCAATAAAAAAAGATTATGCCCAATTCAAACTGGAAAAATACATTTAGCTCAAAAAAATAAGATCGTCATGGTGATGAAAGAACATGGCAAGTATCCCTAGGAATTATTTGTCTCTCCAGGCAAATAAGGAAATACCTGTTGCTCTGGTCTTTAATGCAATTCTTGCTTAAGGCAGAGCCCTCCCCCGAAAAAATGCTTCTGCCGGGCTGCGAGAGCCACGTGGAAGTTGTCTGCACAGCTGAAAAAAGGACTGTTTGCTGGGCTGAGAGGAGGAGACAGCCCCCTGCCTTCTCCCCCTTTGGCTTTGCGGAGTTCACAGCCAGCACGGGCGGCAAGTCTGGATGGAACCACGTGGAAGTTCTCTGCACGACCGGCAGCCGCTTTTTACTCCCGAGTAAAATTTTTACTCGGGAGTAAGTAAAATTTACTCCCGAGTAAAATTTTTTACAAAACATGATTTATTTTACTCACCACCAGTAAGCGCAGCTGCAACCCCAACAAGAAAGACAAAATAAAATGGAGACTCGCCCATGCGTCCTCAGCTAAGGAGTCCAGCCAATCAGTGAGCTGGTTGGCCAGCTCACTGATTGGCTGGAGTCCAGCCAATCAACTCAGTGAGCGGCAGGCTGGGCTGGCTTAAATTTGTAGGTAGCATAGAACAGAACGATGAGCCAGCCCAGCAGCTGATGGACAAAAACTGCCAGCGCCAAAAAAAGCGTGCCTTTTAAAAAAGCGGGCGGGATGCGGGAAAATGCATCAAAAAGCGGGGGTGTCCCGCCAAAAGCATTATGTCTGGTCACCTTAATTTTGATTCAAGATTTTTAGTCATTTCCTGAACATAGGCAAGCTTAAAGTCAATGGGACAATGCAGACAAAGGAAATTACAGAAATAATAGCATAGGAGACACCCTAATGAGGCTAGTCACAATGTTTAATAGTACCAGTGGTGGGTTTCAAAATTTTTTAGAACCTCTTTTGTAGGTGTGGCCTGCTTTGTGGGAGTGGCCATGTGACAGGGTGGGAGTGGCTTGCCAGACATGTGACCAAGTGGGAGTGGCTTGGCAGTCATGTGACTGGGTGGGCATGGCCAAGTTGTAAAATGTGGTGAAACTCACTTAACAACGCGCTTGCTTAGCAACCAAAATGTTGGCTCAAAAACTCTGGCATTTGAAGCACGTAAGTCTTAAAGCTGTCAAGCTATAGGACCCTTGCACCCCTAACCCTTTAGGGAAAAAAACCCATGGGTGTTCAAACTTGACAGCTTTAAGGCTTGTGGACTTCAACTCCCAGAATTCCTCCAGTCATGTTGGCTCAGGAACTCTGGCATTGAAGTGTGCAAGTCTTAAAACTGTCAAGTTACAAGATCCTTGTACCCCTAACCCTTTAGAAAAAAAACCCATGAGTGTTCAAACTTGACAGCTTTAAGGCTTGTGGACTTCAACTCCCAGAATTCCTCCTCCAGTCATGTTGGCTCAGGAACTCTGGCATTTGAAACACGCAAGTCTTAAAGCTGTCAAGTTACAAGACCCTTGCACCCCTAACCCTTCAGGGAAAAAAAACCCAGGGGTGTTCAAACTTGACAGCTTTAACACTTGTTGACTTCAACTCCTAGAATTCCTCCTCTCACTTTTCATCTTGATGATGTGTGGACGGGCGGGGAGCAGGGAGCTGGAACCGGTTCTAAACGGCACTGTAGATTTGTGGAACATCTTCTATAGAAGAGGTTAGAACTGGCAGGAACCCACCCCTGAATAGTACTTACTGAGGTACAGGTACTTAACAAATTAATATAGGCATTGTGGTTTCCAGGCCAAAGGAGGTATAATTTTGGTCCAAACAGACTTGTGTGCCTGAAATGATTAAAAAATTATGAATTTCTTCTCTTAACAGGTGATCATGACTGTCCTCCCAAGCCCATAACTGTGGCGGAAGGTGAATCGGTGAAAATACCCCTCTCTGCTTCTGGAATAATTGCAAACGTCTGCATTTGGAATAACATTACATTGATCTGGGAAACTGCGTGCCATTTTTTTCACAGTGTTTGCCAACCACTTCTTCCTTATTTCAGAGAGGACATTTCCACAAAAGGAAAAACATTTGAACTAAAAAATGTTAGCTACAAAGCCAGTGGGCTTTACAGGCTTATAAATAGTTCTGAAAACTGTATAGTGTCAATGCAGATCTCTGTACTAAGTAAGTTTGTAAAGGTGTTATTTAGTGTGCAGATGCTGAGGTTGGGTCTGCTGGGGGAGAGGGGAACGCCATTGATCCAACTCCCATTTTTTTACAACTCCTGATTACCCAAAAATCATGGCACATAGTTGAGAAGTGGCAGTCTGATTGCTAATTCTTTTCCTGTTAAATGTTTTTTTTATTTATATAGTACTAAAATCCCTGTATCTGTTGGATTATTTGTAATTGTCAATTGGGCAAAACAGTGTGTTGTAAGGAAACAATTTTTGAATCAAGGCACCTTTCATAGAACTAACTTAAAGAATATGTCCAAAATCCAGAAACGATAAGTCCCCTGGGACTGAAATTGGGCAAAGCTGTGACTACTTCAAAGCTGTCATACCATCACTGCCCTAGTCATCTGCTGTATTGTGTTCATTATTTCTAATACTTCCTGCCAGCTTCCTACTAGGCAAATCAATGGGGAAGATGGTAGGAAGTCAAAAGTCGCTCTCATTGATTTTTTGATTGCCCATAGTCATTCCGTTTTGGGTTTTTTTAAGATAAACGCAATATATTTGAAACAGTCACCCAACAGGTCACAGGTTATCTACCGTTTAAAAATTTCCCTCAAAATATACAAGCAGTCCTCAAAACAGAATCGTAATGGAGCCTGTCCATTATAAGTCATGGCGGCGGTAAAGGGGTCACCCATGTGACTGGCCTGATTTTATGGCCTTTTTAGTGCCAGTCATTAAGCAAACAAATTGTTTGCGATGGACCAGTTTTGTGAAAATGATAATATTGCTTTACAGGCCTCTCTAAGCAGTTGACAGAGCCAGCCTATTGCCCTCAACAATCTGGGTCCTCATTTTACCCGCCTCGGAAAGATGGAAGGATGAGTCAACCTTCCTGAATCAACCAAAAGTTATAAAACATGCCCATGTGATTGTAGGATACTGCAAATGGTTATAAATGCAGGCTGGTTATTATGCTCCCAAAGTATAGCCATGTGACTGGGGATGGGGTATGTGTGGTCTTGGGGAGATCCATCATAACTAAGTTGATGGCTATTAAGTAGATATAATGGATTCGTCCAGGAACATCTGCAGATTATAGTTTAAAAGATGATGTCCACAACTGCGCAGTCTAATCTCTGATGGGTTTTTATGTGAACTGATGCACATTAAAAAATAGGCATAGCTTCATATACTTTTGTGACTGCCATCTTGAATTCCTTGATCATACCCTGAGGGCAGCCATGGATTCAGAAGACCAGAAGGTGCAAGATTGTGATACACTATTTTCGCTCTTTTTTCCCCCCTCATTCTCCTCCCTTGTTTCTTCCAGGCACAAGACCTACCACTTCCTCTCCTCTTTCCGGAACCTCCAGTATCCAATTGGCAAAATGGAGTAAGTAGAGGTGGGGGAAGCAAGAAAAGATACTTTCATTTTCTCTGAGTTCTGCCATCGATTCTTAAATAGGAGTGGAAAAATGGTTCTGTTTGCATTTTAATGCAGATTTAAGGAATTAGCACTTCCCAAATCTAAACATAGGGTGCCCAATTCCCATCATCTCAGGATAACATGGACCAATGTTGAGTTGGAAACAGGGCATTGAGTTAGACCAGTGTTGGCAACTCTGGAGGCTTTAAGATGGATGGGCTTCAATTCCCAGAACTGAAGACAGCCATCATGGCTACCTAAGGAATTCTGGGAGTTGAAGTCCAGCCATCTTAAAGCCACTAAGGTTGAGATACATTCCTTTAGCAAATTGTATAGGTAATTTCAACTGAATCAGAACATTTTCTGCAACTTTCTTTCATTACATTGTTTCCTTTATGGCGTATTATTACATTATACATTGTTTACTTTATTTATTTTTCCCACCATTTATTTCTTTACATATTGGTCATTGATGGGAAGGGTAAAATTCACCTTTGGCGTGTGCATTAAGATGCTCCCAGACTAAAATTCACTCCAGTTTTAAATAGGCAGAGGGTTTCAAATGAAAAAGCTGAGTCATCGTGGGAGGTTTTCAGAATCTTACATCAGGATATCCTGCATAATGTGACAGTGAATCATTCTGTCTGGCTTCCACTTGATGAACCAGAAGATGTTTTTTTTTCTGGTGGGAAAAATTAAAAGCCATGTTCACAGTTGGCTGAGTGAAGAACTCATGAAGAAGGATCACTTAGATTGTGCAGAGATGAATAGGTTGACAATGAAAATAAAGGATAAAGAGGAATCAGAGCCAAGGTGGCGCGGTGGTTAAATGCAGCACTGCAGGCTGACTGCTAGATCAGCAGTTCAGCGGTTCAAATCTCACCGGCTCAGGGTTGACTCAGCCTTCCATCCTTCCGAGGTGGGTAAAATGAGGACCCGGATTGTTGTTGGGGGCAATATGCTGACTCTGTAAACCGCTTAGAGAGGGCTGAAAGCCCTATGAAGCGGTATATAAGTCTACTGCTATTGCTATTATTATTGCTACTTCAAGACATGGGGAAGATTTTGTGATTAGCTAGAGAAAGCAAGCTAGAAAAGAAAGTAGGGAGAAGATAAAGTACCCAGAGAACACATTATTAAATGGAAAGGGGGGGGGAGAAGGGGAAAATGGGGAAAACAGAAAAGAAAATATTAAATATATAAGTATATATTCAAGAGCGAGATATAAAGGGAGGGGGAACGTAACTAGGGTACACTAGGAGAGGGAATAAGAAATGATACTAAATTATACTTGCGTTGGCGGAAATTCCATCTCAAGGCAACATAAACTGAGTTTTAAAATATTTGCCAATAATAACAGAAAAAGAAAGGGAGAGAGGAGGAGAGAATGAAAGGGAGACGGGGGAAAGAAGAGGTAGAGAGAGGAGGATGGAAGGGAGAGAAAGAGCAGGAGAGAGGTTAGGAAGGGGAAGAGCAGGAGTAGGAGAAAGGGAAGGGAGGAGGAAGGAAGGAAGTAGAGAGGGCAGGGAGGGAGAAAAGGAAAGGAAAACCAGGGGGAGTTACAAAAGGAGGAAGGGATGGTAAATAAAGCAACCCAAACTGTACTTTATGACTTATTAAATGAAATAATAAATGTATAAAAATGATAAACGTAAAGAAGAATAACAATTATGTGAATGTATACTTAAAATGGTATGTAAGAGAATAAAAACATAAAAAAATCTTTGAAAAAGAAAAGAAGGATCACTCATTTTATTCATTCTCAAACATCCAGCTGTTGGATGATTATCTGAGAAAAGCTCCACACAGTCTTTTTTGAGTGATGTGGCATCTCAGTGTATCAAATAATTGAATGGTGGATTAATCTACCTACCTTCTTCTTTCCACTTACAGATGGTGTGGTGTGGCTCTGCTCTCTAGCAACAATTCCAATATTAGCAAGTTTCAATTATCTATGAATGCACTGAAGACACCGCTTGCTGGCCTTGACGGACTTTCCTATGCATCTTATTCTATTTTTAAGTTATTTTCTTACTGTGCAATATAGACTGTTCATAGAGCTGAGGTGGTGCAGTGCAGTGGTGGGTTGTAGGCGGTACGACCTTGGTAAGCTACAATGTGATTTCTTTGGTAGGTACTATTGCTTGCTCAATAAATTATGGATGAAATAAATCAACAGTACTGAATCTTTCATCTGATGTGGAGAAGGACAGGATGCATAAAATTGAAGTCCAATCTATGATAATGGGTTTAAACAATGGCAAATAATAAGCAGGTTCACCTAACTCAAAAAACCACAGGTTGCTTCACCATGTTTCATTAAATAAACCACAACTGGCTAGATTCATAAGGAAGTACCAAGCTGAACCCTGACAGTGAATTAAACCAGGAAAATTTTCTGGCTTAGACCAGAATGCATAACTTTGGATCCCAGAGCTGCCTTTGCACCCATCACAAAATCCTGAGGGTCACCTCCAGTGACCACCAAACATTTTCAGAGTATGGCCCCCATACCTCATTTAAAAGGCCAGTTGCAAGATTCAGACTCCCAAAACCTGAATACTGGCTTTACTCACTCATCATTCAGACACATTCTGGCATACTAATCTTGCTTCGTGTATTATGTAAATCCAGCTAATTGTAGTTTATGCCTTCAACCATATTTAAGCCAGCCACGGCTTAGCCCTTTGTGTTAAATACAACAAATCCTGTAGCACCTTATAACCAAACTCTTTATTCGAAGCATTTATGGGCTAGAGCAGGGGTTAGCAACCTGCGGCTCTGGAGCCACATGTGGCTCTTTCATCCCTCTGCTGCAGCTCCCTGTCACTGGTCAGCTCCACAATTGATAGGGCTTTCAGTTAGGGCAGGTAGAGGAAAAAGGACGCCGCGCTAGGAGGAGACTCTGGTGGGGGAACCGGACTTCCAGTTGGCTCCATAATTGAACAGGAGGCTTCCAGTTAGGACCTTTGTGGCTCTTTGAGTGTTTAAGGTTGCTGACCCCTGGGCTTGAGTTACCTTAGCTTGCTCTAGGTAGACAATGAAGATGTGAGTATGGCTGGACATGTTTGGTTTACAGTCTCTGATAGAAGACCAGCAATGATTTTCAGGAGACATGAAGTGTCAGGCCTACAGAGATACTCACTAGGGACATCGACTGCTAGAAAAGCTGTGAGGTCTTCAATAAAGGAGAATATTTCTATGAATATTTGTAGCTCAGGTTGGTGCTCCCTGAATTTGGTATTTTCTTGCAACATTTCATGACCCAACTAGGTAACATCATCAGTGCCGGTAGGGAGTAGGATTTGCTTTCACTGGCACTGATGTCACCTAGTTTGGGTAATGAAATATCTGCAAGAAAACAAGCTCAGAGAGCACCAAGGAACCCACTTCAGGGGAGATGTTCAAGGAAAAAGAAAATCAAACCACTGTAGATGCTTTCAGGATTGCCTCTTGTAGAACTTAAATTGGATCAAGCTTGTTCTCCAGGGATACCTCCAACTTCCTGGTCCAACCATCTCCAGCCAAAGGCTCTCCAAAATACATTGCAATTCAATCCCATCATTCCAGCAAACATGGAATGCTTTGAATTGCTAAAAGTCTGTATATATTCTCAGTCATCCAGATCATGGTTGTCCCAAAGGTGCTTTTTCAGGAGGCAACTGGACTTTCTGGGGTGTTTTTTTCTTTTGAAGATGGTTCACTTCTCATCCAAGAAGCTTATTCAGTTCTGACAGGATGGTGGGGGAAAGGAAGGATTTATGCTCCTTGCAGACAGCTGGTCATTTGCATCCTTTTAGAGGGTCGTTGAAGCACTTGGAGGTTTATCTGTGTCCTCAAAGTCACCTGAGTGGTGCTCCTGGTTCCTGTAATCTGCAATGTTGTTCTCTGGAAATCCATTCCTACTCCCACCACATTCTAAGCAGAGGTGGTATGCTGCCGGTTCACACCAGTTCGGGCGAGCCGGTAGTGGCAGCGGCACAAGGCTCCACCCACCCACCCAGACATCATCAAGGACCTTCTGCGCATGCACAAACACACGCAGAAGGTTCTGCGCATACCCAGACATGCACGTTCCCGCTATCAAACCAGTAGTGAAGAAAATAGGATACCATTACTGATTCCAAGGTTGTTCATCCCAAATTGTTTAGTTAGTTGCCAGCTGAAAAAGCATCTTGGGGACTTTGACTTGCTAGTTGAGATTTACAAGAGTAGAAGTCCAACTATTTGGACAGCAAAAAAATAAAAAGCACTTGAGGAAGTGGCTTTGTTCAGACCTACAGGTGGTTCCTGTATCCATTTTTGAGGGTGCAATCTTCTAAGCACATAAGCCTCATGTCACATGCCAATGCTGTTCATCTGTGATTCATCTGTGATTCATCTGTGCATTCTAGCCAGCAGTGGGCTTACAACCCCTTTCCAGAAGCTACAGAGCAAAGGCGAAGTGGTGCAATGGTAGACTTCATAGTGTTGAGTCCTAGGAACTTTCATCCTAGAAAGGAGAGTCTATCCACCCTACAACAAATACTTTAGTGGCCTGTTGCAAAGAAGGACCACAGAAGACCAGCAACAAATTTTACAAGGTGTTTTTTGTCCACATCCACCTAACTTGGGTGATTTTCACAAGTCAGGAAACATTGCTCAACTGGGGAGGAGGAGAAGGGAATTTCCATCTGATGCACCCTTGTCTCTCGCGGTCTGGAGGCAACATTCTGTAAAAAGAAGAACAATCTCTGACTTTCTTCAACACCTAGTGAGCAGAAGAACCAGGCAGTTGAGCTCCAGCCTTCTCTATTTTCATAGTTGCAACTTGATAAATTAGATTATATGTATCAGATTAATGCTGAGTCTGTAGATCAACAAAAGCTTACCCATCTCCCACAGAACCTTAGCTTGGCTCTTGATTCAGTCTTTTTATTTTCTCCAGTCTAGTTGGATTATAAAAAGAGCTGTGGGGGGCGCAGTGGTTAGAATGCAGTACTGCAGGCTAATTCTGTTGACTGCCAGCTACCAGCAGTTCGATTCTGACTGGCTCAAGGTTCTTAACCTTCCAGCCTTCCGAGATCGGTAAAATGAGGACCCACGTTGTTGGGGACAATAGGCTGACTCTGTAAACCCCTTAGAGAGGGCTGTAAAGCACTGTGAAGCGGTATATGTCTAAGTGCTATTGCTATACTAGATCATACTTCCATTTAGATCCTGCAATAAAAGGTTTCCTGCCTAACAATGCTGGGACGGGGCGGGAAAACCCAAAACCATTCTAGTTGTGGTCCATGAGTATCACATCAACATCTGCCTGCCTTGAGGCTGCACAAGGATGTCACAGATGCTGCCTCTCTATTGTACCCAGGAAGCATCAGTTTCTTGGATCTAAGGACACATGCCGGCTTTTCATTAAGATGTTGGGGGATTTTCCCTCCCCAAAATGCATAGAGCAGGATAGATAAGTATCTAGATGGGAATCTATTTCTTTGGTAATTACGTTCATTAAAAGAGAAAACAAACAAATCATTATCTCTTTAAAACAAGTCCCTTTCTTAGGAATCTCTGTAAGAGTAGGGTGAGAAAGTCAAGATCGCAATTCCAATAGCATGACTGCAATCACCATCTTATTTCTTTTAACCCTTTCTGGAGATATCCCTCTAAAGCAGGGTGTCTCCATCCTTAGCAACTTAAAGCCTGGCGGACTTCAACTCCCAGAATTCCCCAGCCGGCTGAGGAATTCTGGGAGTTGAAGTCCTCCAGGCTTAACGTTGCCAAGGTTGGAGATCAGAGGTGGGTTCCTACCAGTTCGCACCAGTTCTGTAGAACCGGTTCGTCAAATCTACCGAACCGGTTAGAAGAGGTTCCACCAGTGGACCCGGAAAGCAGGCCATACCTACAGAAGAGGTTCCAAAATTGACACACACACACACACACACACACACACACACAGACAGACAGACAGACAGACAGACTCACACAGAGAAAGAGAAAGAGAAAGAGAAAGAGAAAGAGAAAGAGAAAGAAAGGAAGGAAGAAAGAAATAAAGAAAAAAAGAAAGAAAAAGTGAGAGATGAAAGAAGAAAAGGAAAAAGGGACAGAGAGACAAAAGGAAGGAAAGAGAGAGAGAGAGAGAGAGAGAGAGAGAGAACATGGTCAGCAAGCCACTCCCACCAGGTCACCTGGCCGGCAAGCCACTCCCACAAAGGAGGCCACACCGACAGAGTAGATTTGAAATTTTTTTTGAAACCCACCACTGTCGGAGACCTCCTGCTCTAAAGACAGGTACAATCATCTCAAAGAGATTTCCTATCAACGGAGCAGGGAAGTTTATCTAACATTTTTCCAGGAATCTGTGCTTACTCCATCTTGTGGAAATCCACATCCTTCATTTTCTTGATCTTGCAATGACAAGGGATTTGATAAGGTAGAAAGGCATCTGTGTTGTTGAGCCGTGGACTTCAGTAACTCTCCCATCTCCAGAGAAATACAATCATCGAGATGGGGATGAGATCTAGAACCTCCCCCTCTCTACAACCCCCCCACAGATCTAGACTGAAAGATGGCGTGGTTGAATTTCAAGATTCAGACTGTACTCTAGTATATATAAGAGAGGAGCCTTGAAGGATTTCATGGCAGAGTGAAGTTAGCATTGCTTGGGTATCACCCAGGAAGGAAATCTAAGATCTGCTCAAGCAAATATCGGTAATCCTCAATTTACAACTGGTTCTTTAATGACCATTCAAAGTTATGATGTAACTTGAAAAAGTTACATATGAATTGTCCTCCGAGTTATGACTGCCTTACTGCCCTCCCAGTAACAGAAACATATTTCGGGTGCTTGGCAACCAGCTCACATCTACAACTGGTTTTAGCATCCAATGGCCACATGATCACATTTCGCAACATTTTTTTTGCCATTTCCTAGTCCAAAAAAATGCAATGGATAAGCTGGATTCAAACTTATGATCACATGATCCATTTAATCATCATGTGATTTGCTTAATGACTACAGTGACTCACTTAACATCTGTCATAAAAAAAACCACCCATAAAATCGAGCTTGGTTACTTGAGTACAACAAATAACAACCAAAATTTCAGGCCCAATAGTGGCCAAAGTCAAGGGTCACCCATCCTGCAAATGTTGAAAATCCGGATGCTGAACGATAGGTGGTCCTCAACTTATGACCACAATTGAATCCAAACTTTCTGTTGCTAAACAAGACAGCTGTTAAGTGAGTTTTGCCTCATTTTACAACTTTCCGTGTCCCAGTTGTTAAGCGAATCACTGCAGTTGTTGAGTTAGTAACAGGGTTGCTAAGTACATCTGGATTCCCCAGTGATTTTGCTTGTCAGAAGGTTGCAAAAGGTGTTCACATGACCCCAGGATGCTGTGACTGTCATCAATATGAACTAGAATTGCCAAGCTTCCAAATTCCAATCAGGTGACCGTGGGGATGCTGCAATAGTCAAGAGTGTGAAAAATGGTCATTGGTCACATTTTCAGTACTTCAAATGGTCATTAAATGAACTGTTGTAAATTGAGGACTACCTGTATTGTCTTTCCCCCAAGGAAAGAGCATATCAAGCAGAGGTGGTATTCAGCCAGTTCTGACTGGTTCTAGCAAACCAGTAGTGGAAATTTTGAGTAGTTCGGAGAACCGGCAAATACCACCTCTGGCTGGCCCTGCCCCTATCTATTCTCTGCCTCCCGAGTCCCAGCTGGTCAGAGACCCAGCTGATTGGCTGGGTCTTCTTCTGTTGCCCTGCACAGGAGATCAGAGCTGGAAAGCAGGTTAGTGGGGTGGGGAGGGAATTGGGATTTTACAGTATCCTTCCCCCAGGAGTGGGGAGGATATTGAGATTTTACAGTATTCTTCCCCTGGAGTAGGGTGGAAATGGAATTTTTACAGTATCCTTGCCTTGGAGAGGGGAGGGAATAGGGATTTTGCAGTATTCTTCTGCTGCCATACCCACCAAGCCAAGCCCACAGAACTGATAGTAAAAAAAAATTGGATCCCACCACTGATATCAAGGTCATCTTTAACTCTCCATTCAGCAAACTGGACAAGCAATATGACAGAGGGCTGGAGGAGAAACACAATACGTAGCCATTTACCTCTGCTATGATGAATCCGAGGAGACAGAGAATCAGGCCAGCTAAGCTCAGTCGGATGATATTGGTCATCGTATAGTCTCTGCCAAATTCTGCCTTTACCAAAGGGACTGGAGCTGCTACAAGAGACATTGGACAGAATCACCGCCATGATTTCCTCAGGAAGAAGCAAGAGGAAAGAATTCACACAAAAAAAACCATCCTATTAACTCCCAACGTTGTCATAGTGAGAGAAGGAGGGGGAGTGCATTCCACTCATACTGTCGAATGAAGTTGGATCTCAGATTACTGCAGCAGGCTTGGGAGGGCTGCATCTCATAGGGGAATGTGATTTATGACACAGACTGAGGGGAGGGAAGGAACTGGGGTAAAGTGCAGCCATAAATCAAACAAAGCTTAGATCTGATTGTGAAAAGATCTTGCCTATGATGCTCCTAATAAATGATTAGTTTTGTATTGAAACTTGACTCGATACTCATAAATCAATTAGGGCATTATTAGGAAACCTTACACTTCCATTTCCGAGTGTCTCAAGCTGCAGAGCTGGCCAACAACCAGCAGCTGGGAATAGCAAGGAAGCCAAGCTCAGTGAAACAGGAGTATGAACTTCCTGCCGTGAGAAGAATGGCTAGATAAAGGAACTGCCTCAGGGGTGGGTTGCTCCCGGCATTACTGCCGGTTCGATATGTGCGAAAAATTTGCTATGTACGAATTTACACAAAAATAGGTCTCTGCATGTACAAAAATTTTAAAAAACAAAAATAAATAAATGTGTGCAATTACAATTGTTCTGTGCATGCACAGAACTGAAAATTAAGATGGCGGAACTGGTTTGGGGGAGTGGCAGACCTGGGTCACTGCAGGTTCCAGCAACCCAGGCCACCAAACCACTACCGGTTTGGCTGAACCAGTCCAAACCAGTCCAAACCAGTAGGAACCCACCTCTGAACTGCTTGCTTCAAGAGGTGGCTGGCTCCACTTAGTAAGAAACATAATCATCAAATTATAGAAGTGGAAGGGACCTTGGAAGTTTCTAGTCTGAATTCTGCCCAAGTCAACAGTCCTTATATCATTATGAAGTCTTAATACCACTTTATAATGTCTTGGTAAGACCACACTTCGAATATTGCATCCAGTTTTGGTTGCCACAGAGATGTTGAGACTCTAGAAAGAGTGCAGAGAAGAGCAAGAAAGATGATTAGGGGACTGGAGACTAAAACATATTGTAAGGTCTTGCCTCTCCAATCTTCCCAAGAAAGCAGGACTGTGAAACTGAAACTGCAAAAGGAGCTTTATTATTGGAAGGTTTGTGATAACAAGAAATCTAGGCATGAACTGAAGCTTCTCACTTAAAACCAGCCATTTAAAGCAATGGTAACCAAACCCCTCCCACACTACATCATTGCAGGGTAACAGAAACAGAGACTAACACAGTAGTGCAAAAAACAGAAACATCATATAGAGATTAGCACAGTAATACGGGAAACAGAAACAGAAACTGGAAACAGGAACTTCATATACAGACCACTCCATTCCTTCCCCTCTTCCTCCCACCAAAATGCCAATGTTCCTGTAGAAATATCTGGGACCTGATACATATGAAGAATGGTTGCTGGAAATGGACATGACATGTCTCATTCTAGTGAAAAATGTCTAAGGGCAACATGATAGCAGTATTCCGATATTTGAAGGGCTGCCACAAAGAAGAGGGGATCAACCTATTCTCCAATGCACCTGAAGGCAGGACAGGAAGGAATGGATGGAAACTAATCAAGGAGAGGACCAACTTAAATTTCCCGACAGAACAATAAACCAGTGGAATAGCTTGCCTCTGGAAATTGTGGCTGCTCCATCACTGGAGGTTTTCTAAGAAGAGATTGGACAACCATTTGTCTGAAATGATATAGGGTTTCCTTCTTGAGCAGGGGTTGAACTAGAAAACTTCCAAAGTCCCTTCCAACTCCATTATTCTGTTCTGTTCTATTCTTGTGGATAAATGAATATCGAATCTTTTCTTGGTTATTCAATCAAGGTCAACAATTGAATTGATTGACATTAAACAGGCAGAGTTATCTGATGCTGAAACAAGATTTGGAAGGAGAAAGTCCATGCCAATATGTCTTCTTCTAAAGACAGACAAAAATTGTGATCTGGTTGTCCAGTACCCCTAATATGATGACATCACTGTGGGGTGGTAAGGGAAAAAGAGAAGATTAAGCTATTGCACATTTAATAGTTATGCAATGAGGGAATTTCCTCCAATGTGGCTGGTGTGGTAACCTATTCCTGTTGAATTAGCACATGTGCTCAAAAGCCCAATTGGGCTTATTATCCGGGGAGGTCTTATTGTCAGGGAAACAGGGTAAAATGTCACAAGTTTCAACACAGAAATGTGGGGACATTACTAAACATAATTTCTAATTCAGTTTGCATCTTCCAAACTATGCAAACTATCCAGTTCAGTTTGTATCTTACATACTTCCAAAACTCCATATCTATACACAGTGCTTGATTATAAGATGTGGTGGCGCAGTGGTTAGAATGCAGTACTGTAGGCTAATTCTGCTGACTGCCGGCTGACTGCAATTTGGCAGTTCAAATCTCACCAGGCTCAAGGTTGACTCAGCCTCCTGTCCTTCTGAGGTGGGTAAAATGAGGACCCAGATTGTTGGGATATGCTGACTCTGTAAACCACTTAGAGAGGGCTGTGAAGTGGTATACAAGTTATATTGCTATTGATGATTTTTTTATTAAATACCAGCAAAGATCAACACAATTTACTGGTAAAAATGGGAGAAGAGGCACGCCAAAACTGGGAGGGAGAAAACCATAAACACCAGGCAACAATATATATCAGTGTCTCTCAACTTCAGCAAATTTAACAGGTGCTGACTTCGACTCTCAGAATACCCCAGCCAGCCATCTTGACTGCAGAATTCTGGGAGTTTAAGTCCACACCTGATAATGTTGCTGAGGTAGAAAAATACTGATTTACATTAACTGCATCTTTGTTTTTCTGTCTATATCAAAAGGCTCAGAACTGTTCAGAGCCACTGGAAGCAATATGGGGGATAATTCGCATTGACTGTTCCAAAGGGAGCAGTCTTTGCTTATTCCAGCTTTAGTCCATTTATATTACATAGCAGCAGCAGTACAGAGATGGAAAATAGGACCGCCACAGAGAGGAGGGGGTCAAGCTATTTTCCAAGGCATCCAAAGGCCAGACAAGGAATAATGGATGGAAGCTGATCAAGGAGAGATTCAACATAGAAATAAGGTGGAATTTTCTGACAGTGAGAACAATCAACCAATGGAACAGCTTGCCTTCGGAAGCTGTAAGAGCTTCATCACTGGAAGCTTTCAAGAAGAGACTAGACTGCCATCTGTTAGAAATAGTATAGGCAGGGTCTCCTGCTTGGGTGGGGGTGTGGACTCAGTGGTGGGTTCCTACCGGTTCGGACTGGTTCAGCCAAACTGGTAGTGGTTTGGTGGCCTGGGTCACTGGAACTGGCAACCACCCAGGCCTCCCACGCCCCCCGAACCGGTTCTCTGGGCAGCTCTGTAGCAGCACCACCATCTTATTTTTTGCTTCTGCGCATGCGCGGATCGCCCACGAACAAATCGGCAGTAGTGACTGCCAGAACCCACCCCTGGTTGGACTAGATGACCAACAAGGTTCCTTTCATCTCTGCTAAATCTGTATACTGGGAAGCAGGTGATCCCACTTTAGCATGTGATGGATGGAGATAATGTCTAAAAGCATGATTAAGTTTCATGTTCCAGTACCTGATAGTCATGTCCCCCTTCCATAGCAATAGATAGCAATAGCAGTTAGACTTATATACCGCTTCATAGGGCTTTCAGCCCTCTCTAACCGGTTTACAGAGTCAGCATATTGCCCCCAACAACAATCCGGGTCCTCATTTTACCCACCTCAGAAGGATGGAAAGCTGAGTCAACCCTGAGCCGGTGAGATTTGAACTGCAGAACTGCAGAACTGCAGTCAGCTGAAGTAGCCTGCAGTGCTGCATTTAACCACTGCGCCACCTCGGCTCTTCCACATTCCATTTAATTCCTGGTTTTCTTTTCTAATTATTTCCATCTCCCATACAAACCTGCTACATTTGTGCTTTTGCTAGAAGAGATCCCTCTTCTCTGATCATCAAAGGCAGCACCATTCAAGAGGGGATTGCTGGTTTCTGTTAAGATTTTTTTTTAAAAAGACATTATTTTTTTTAATGCTAAGCACACCTCAGCCCTTTGAGGGTTCCTTCTGTTCACTTTCCCAAACAAGAAACACAATCGGAGAAACTAATTCTACTTTATTGTAAAGCTACATTAACAGAATCTTGGAAGTCTAAAAATGCAAATCTCCCAGCTAGGGGAGGGGATGACCAGGCTGAGCCGGAGGGAGGGGTCAAATCAGTGGTGGGTTCCTACCGGTTCGGACCAATTCAGCCAAACCAGTAGTAATTTGGCGGCCTGGGTCGCTGGAAACGGCAGCAACCCAGGCCTGCCACACCCCCGAACCAGTTCTCCCAGCGCCGCTGTAAAGGCTGCCATCTTGTTTTTTGCTTCTGCACGGGCGCAGAGCAATTTTTATTGCATTTATGGTCAAATGTGCATGCGCACGGACTACATGTCTAGCATTCATGTAAAATTGTGCATGCACCGAACCCACAGTAATGCCAACATCCACCCACCCTTGGGTCAAATGCGTCATCATTCCCAAGTCCCTTTGTGCCCACAAGAGATCTATGTCCAGCCCACCTTGAATTCCACTGGCTCCTATCTACCGCCAATTTGCTTTGATTTCCCAATTAAGAAAAATCCTCTCCCAAATCAGCTGCTTACTCCCTCATGAATAAAGCAGGGATGGGAGAGCCATGATCCAGCAGCAACCAGGAGTGGATGTTCAAGAAAGTCAAAATGACACCATAACCATCAAACCCTGATCCATTTTTTACATGTGTGTCACACACAATACACCTAAAAAGACACGGGGCTGCAAATTGTGCAGCACAGCTGCGTTCGTAACCTTTCCCAAGGTGGGAGGAGAATTTTTCTCAAGCATATGTGGAATAACAGAGCAAGTATAAGGATTTCATGCAGAGAATTCCGGTATTCAGATGTATAGACCAGTGTTGCTCAACATTGGCAATGTTCAGGTGTGAGGACCTCAACTCCCAGAATTCCCCAACCAGTCCTGCTGGCTGAGGAATTCTGGGAGTTGAAGTCCACACATCTGAAAGTTGTCATATTTGAGGAACACTCGTATAGACTTCAGATCCCAGAATTCCACAGCCAGCATAACCATTGATGAGAAATCTGGGAGTTGAAGTCTACGCAGCTGAGCATGCCCAAGATTGGGAAACACTACTCTAGACAAAGTGCAACTTGGAAATATGGGCATTGCTGTCCAATCGGCAGGAGATTTGGCCATCGTGACTTAGCTGTGAAGTGCTACTGTACATAGAAAACAGCTGCTTTGAGTGGACCTGAGAACTTCAATCCAGACAATGTGGGCTGGGAAATAAAATTAAGGACATTCCGTCTGCTTTTAATATTTTAATAGCCTCAGGAGATGTAAAGATTATTGAAAATGTTATTGAAAATGTATTCATCTTAAAGGTCTGGTGTAAGCCTTATAAACCAGATAAAGCAATAAAGTCAAAACAAAGAAATAACATTTAATGTCAATAAATAAAACTTAGGGTCCTCCCATCAACTATGTCCAGGGGTGAAGTAAAGATGGCCACAATTACACAACTCAGAACAAGAAGCAACACATGGAAACTAATCAAGGAGAAAAGCAACCTAGGACTAAAGAGAAATTTCGTGACAGTGAGAACAATTAATCAGTGGAACAACTTGCCTCCAGAAGTTGTGAATGCTCCAACACTGGAGGTTTTTAAGAATAGATTGGGTAACCATTTGCCTGAAATGGGATAGGCTTTCCTGCCTGAGCAGGGGGTTGGACTAGAAGATCTCCAAGGTCCCTTCCAACTCTGTTATTCTGTTATTCCTGCACAACTCTGATGCCATGAACAATTGGATTGCAGTTGACATCTCAACTTCCTTGACTTCTCCAGAGATGTCCTTCCCTGCAAGTACAGACCTATTTTCATTCTCTTACCATTGATCACAGTTAGGTTGATGTTGGCTGACACTCGGACCCCCAAAGCCAGCACCTTGATGTTATAAATTCCCGAATCTTCTACTCTGGCATCCCGCAGTATCAGCGAAGTGTCTTCGGAAGACCACTCTGCTCGGTGCCTGTATCTCTCTGCTTCCGCCACTGTGATCTCGCAAGCGTCCCACCACTGATGGGTACCATTGTCTGCCTGGCAGTTATCGGCTTTCACAATCAACACCAGCCACTGGCCGGGGATGAAACGCCATCGGATCTGGAAGTAGGCGGGCACCGAAGAAGAGAAATTCAACGAGACTGGAAGCAAGGCGGTCTTACCATGAGAGACGGAAACTGGGAATGAGGGTGTAGACAGCACAAGGCCTGCAGCAGGGCCTGGGGAGAAGAGAACAGGAGAAGGTATTAGCAGCGAGGTCTACAGAATACAGAATAAGAGAGAGAAGGGACTTTGGGGGTCTTCTAGTAAAATTCCATGCCTGAGCAGAAAACTCTGTACCCATGATGGCGAACCCATGGCATGTGTGCCATAGGTGGCATGTGGAGCCATTTCTGAGGGTACGTGAGGCCAGCTGATTTTTGGCCTTGGTTTTTGGCTGTTTTTTGCCCTTGCAAAAAAGCTCTCTCAGCCCTAGGAAGCAAGCAATGGCAAAACAAAGTAAAGCAAGGCAAAGGCAAAGGCAAAGGCAAAGGCAAAGGCAAAGGCAAAGGCAAAGGCAAAGGCAAAGGCAAAGGCAAGGGCAAGGGCAAGGGCAAGGGCAAAGGCAAGGGCAAGGGCAAGGGCAAGGGCAAGGGCAAGGGCAAAGGCAAGGGCAAGGGCAAGGGCAAGGGCAAGGGCAAGGGCAAAGGCAAAGGCAAGGGCAAGGGCAAGGGCAAAGGCAAAGGCAAAGGCAAAGGCAAAGGCAAAGGCAAAGGCAAAGGCAAAGGCAAAGGCAAAGGCAAAGCAAACACTTTGTTCTTTTATGAACAAAGTGTTGTCCCGATTTCCCCTTTAACATTTTCACATATACATAATACATTTTGCATTATATTTCCATTTTCAATTTTTGCCGTATTCTTTTCATATCTTCCAGTTTTTAATGTTTATTACATACATAAAACTGTGGATTTTTCCCCCTTTAAAATAAACCAAATTCATCATCCCCTTTCCATCTATATCCTATAAGTAACATGTGTCTTCAAATTCAGTTTTTTTATGTAGTAAACATTTAACATGATTACTTTGCACAGTTAAAGGTATTAATGTAACTCACGCCCATCCTAATTAGATATATACCGTTACCATGTTTAGAATGTTTCTTTTCATTCTACTAACTGGAGCTCCATGTTGAAAAGCTTTGAGGTTTATTGAAACCGGCCCTTCTCTTTCGACGCTGCCAAAGAATTCCGCCCTCAGCATTGCTGCCATGCTGGGCTCTGTAGAACATGGGCAGCCTGAAGCCCCCATCTCAAGAAAAGGTTTTCTGTCTCTTTCCTGCTTAGCAAAGCAGCCCCTTTACTCACCCACCAGCATCAGGAGCAGCCACGGACTTGGCATCGCAGCCAAGAGTGTCTTCTCCTCTGCCTTTGGAGCACTTTCTCCTCTGCCCATCACTTTCCCTTTGTCAGTTCATTTCACTTCCACCTTCCTCTGCTCCATTTTGAGGAAGTGTGCCAATGGAGCCAGGCTTTTACCCTACGTCCTCCTGGCTCCAGCAAAATTCTGCCAGCTCGGCACAAATATAAAAACAACGGTTAAAGGCCTTTCCACAATGTGCGGTAGCCGGGGGGGGGAGGAGGGGGATATTTGTCAACAACACACCCACCCTCCTTCCTGGAGCCCCCCAGTTTATATCACTATCTGACTTCCAGAGTACGTGGACCAAAGACTTTCCACAATAACTTCAGTCTCCTTCAGTCCTGGTCCTCCTCCTCCAGAGTGTCACAACATTCCCTGCTTTACAGATGGACCTAAAGGATTCAATCTATCCAGGGGTGGTGGGTTCTAGCTGGCATTACTGCCTATTGAGCACACTGGATGTGTGATGCCTGCCCATACGCAGTTCAATAGAACTCCAAAACAAGATGGCAACAGTGATTTCGGCAGCCAGGGAACTGTTCGAGAGGCATGGCCAGCCTTGGTCGCTGCCAGTTCTGTGACCCAGGCCAGCATACCAATACCGGTTTGGCCGAACCATCAGCAACCCACCTCTGGTGTAGATATGAACTATTCCATTTCATGGAGTTCATTGTAAATCAGGGATATCCAGAGCAGGAGGTACAAGAAGTCAACAGGAAGACATATGCATGCAATGGAAGCCCCATCCCTTTTGCGTACATTGTGATGCACATAAAAGGGGCAGGGCTTGTGGAGTTGGGACTTCTTTGAGCCCCCTTGTGCATCCCTCCCCAGTGTAATTAGCTTCTACTGAGAAACTGGGATTTGGGATTTGATGAAATCCCGAACAACTTCTTCTAAAAGTTAAACCAAAGTTACAAATTAGATGCATTTTTTTTAAAAAAAAACCTTAAATGCCATCCTATGTAACCCCAGCGAAACACTTTCTGCCATCCATAAATCATATAGTGAATTCTGGGTGGCTATTTCAGATCTTGGCCTCCGAAAGGAGAAACTCCAGGTTCATTTCTCCTCTGTTAAGCATGAAGCTGTTCCTTGAAAGGAGGAGGAAAATTGGTTTAGGTGTGTTTAAATTGTGACATCTCCACTCACTTCCACCCTGCAGGCTGACCAGCTGGCACTTTGCACAGAACATCAGGGCTTTGGGTGCATCCATCGTTCTCTCCCCTTTTAAAAGCTGATGCCAGAGGCCTTGGGGGTTCTGGGAAGGAGAAATAGGTGACTAATGAAGTCCTGGCTTCATACCAGGGGTGGGCTGGTCGGGGGCTGCTCAGGTTTGGGTGATCCTCTAGCTAGGATTCTTCCCAGTTTGGCAAACCCACGAATGCCACCCCTGGCTGGCCACGCCCACCCCACCCCTCCCACCCCACCACGCCCTTCCCAGGAGTCTCCACGCAGCCCATTCATCATGCTAGGTAAATGCAGGGCCTGCGTGGAACCTGGGGAGGGCGAAAAATGGGTCTACTGGAAGTTCCTGAAGTCTGGAAATGGGCTGTTTCTGGCCTCCAAAGCCCGGGGGAAGCAGTTTGCGCCCTCCCAGAGGCTCTAGGAAAGCCTCTGGAGCTTGGGGAGGGCAACCCCCCCACCTGTGGTGCTGCAGGCTGACTAGGCCATGCCCACCATGGCCAGGCCCACCCAGCAACGGGGCAGCGAACCTGTTGCTGCAATTTTTGAAGCCCACCCCTCTTTCATATCACTCTGATCTGCAGTGAATCTTCAAAATATATGTTTTAAAACCTTGTGTTCTGACCCAGCTCCCCAAACATAACAAACCCTTTGAAATTAACTCAAAGATTCCTTTAATTAGGAGTGCCAGCAGCCCCGGCAAAAAGTTTCTCTCTCACCACAGGCTAACAAGTCCATCCTGCAGGGAGATGAATAGTTGTCTACTACATCTATTCATCTATGCCCCCGGCGTTTTATCGCCAGAGCTAGGGTGGGGATTCGCTAGCAGTGTTGGCTCTTCCTTCCCAAGGATTGGCCCATGGATTTCCACTGCTCTCCTCTCCTCTGCCTTCTGTGCATCTGTGTGTCAGGCACTGGACCCATCTGTCCCTCCTCTTCTTCATCAGCCACCTCCAGAGCTGGGGCTGTTGACTCTCTATCTGAGGGTTGACAGACTGCTCAGGATCCACCTCCCTCCCTCCCTCCCTCCCTCCCTCCCTCCCTCCCTCTCTCTCTCTCTCTCTCTCTCTCTCTATCTGCAAGCTCCACTCCCCCTTCCCCCTCAGAGCTCTCAGGTTGCCTTGATGCTGACCCCGACTCCCACACCTCATCCAATTCAGCTGCTGGAAGGACCAGTGGCCAATAGACCACAACACCTTGCCTGAATTGTTAAGCATTCAGCACACCCGAATTAGCTTGGCCTGAAAAGTGAACAAGAAAACCAAAACATTGACGAATCACAGAATCTCTTTGCAAAGTGACTACCCACAAAACCAGCCATAGATTTATAGGCCTGCAAATAGTAACAAGAAAACGAAACAATGATGACTAAGAGAATACCCTGGGATCTTTGCAAAGTGACTTTACTCCCAAAAACAACTTGTAGATCGGTGCCCTTGATAACAAGGGACTGAAGTCACAAGACTATTTTGGGATAAATCCTTCTTCTCCTTTTCTGAAGGGCTTCCTCATTTTTGTTTTGTAGGCTCCTAAGCTGACTCCAAACCAAAGTTATTTATGCTAAATTGTATCTATAGCTGGTGATTTCCTGTCAGGAAAGTCAAGAGAGAGTTTTTTTTTCTATGTTAACAAGAGACAGGAAAGAAAAAAGAGGGGAGGAAAAACCTTTAGCAGATGAGAAGCAGTTGGATTAACATCTGTCAGATATATGTTAGTTTGCATTTCTGAACCAAGCAGGGATTTGGACTTGAGGGTCTCATTCAGCTCCATGATTCAGTAATCAGAGGTCCTAAAAGGCCAACTCTAAAGAGATGGGTGTATTCAACACTATTCGTGTAAGGCAGGGGTGTCAAACTCAAGGCCCCGGGGCCGGATCCGGCCCATAGGTTGTTTAGATCTGGCTTGCGGGGCCACTCTGGAAACAATGAAGGCCCACAGTGCTTCTGCCAGTGAAAACAGAGCTCGGTTTGCTGACTCTATAAACCACTTAAAGAGAGCTGTAAAGCACTGTGAAGCGGTATATAAGTCTAAGTGCTATTGCTAAACTTCCTGATTACTAAGTTTTTGCTGCTTAAACAATAGCTATAGCTTAAGAACCAATTTACAGCTCTAACCCAACAGGAGAGGCTGGAAGTGGAAAAAGAATGGCTCAGGACAGCAAAAGGTATTATTTCTTTATTACATATCATTTTATTAAAACTTAAAAACAAGTGTTCAAAACTAATAACATGTTTTCCCCAAAATAAGACAGGGTCTTGTCTTTTAACCCCACCCCCACTCCCCCGAGATAAACACTTGGTCTTATTTTCGAGGAGGTCTTATTATTTTTGAGATGCGGGAGGTGGCGAGCGTGATCACCTCAAGGCTGCTGCTGTGTTGCAATATTTTCAGGGAGGGATTATTTTCGGGGGGAGGGATTATTTTAGTGCATGCTCTCAAAAGCCCGATTGGGCTTATTATCTAGGGAGGTCTTATTTTGGGGGAAACCGGGTATAAACTAATAGAGAGTAAGGAAGAAAAGAGAAAAAGAGAGACATCCAAGAAAGAGTTAAAAATCCCATTTGAAAAAAACAGTATTGTAAAAGAAAAAAAGAAAGTGGGTTTTGATCATCTTTTCAGCGGCTATAAGTCCGATTATAAATTTACCATTCGTTGTTTCTATAATCTACCCTATCTAACCAACAAAACCAAAAGATGGTAAGTTTATTTTTTGTCCTGCTTTATGCAAAAAAGTCCTTAAAGGTGTTCTAAGAAGTTATGGAGCAATAACTGCTTATTTTTTAAAAAGCAATTATTATTTTTAAAGCTGTACCTCAGTCAAGCAGCCCTGTTCCTAAAATCTCTCAAACCCCCATAACATTAACCTTAAACTATCTCAAACCCCCATAATGTTAACCTTAAACTGTCTACTGTTGACTTCACCCCATTTCTAAGAGGTCCATAAAGGGGGTGTACATAAGCGGACCAGCATACCTAACATCCCTGTCCTACTGTCCCCGTTTATTTGTATCCATTCCTGTGTTCTTATTCATGTTTATTCTTACTCCTGTTATCTTGTACATGAGTGACAAATTAAATAAATAAAATAAATAAATAAACAATTGGCTTGTTGTTCAACAGGGAGAAAAATGAGGCTCTGCCTTGTTATATGAGTTCTACAGGTTAACTGCTCCTGATTGCAAAGGACTCTTTTAAGGGGTGAATTCAACTGATTTTAATTCCCATTGCTGCCACCTGAACACCTATTTCTGACCTTGAGGATAATCATCTCTTCCTCCGTTTCTTCCGTCCTGATCCCCTAATTTCTCCTTGGAACCCGATCAGGTCTGAAAAGGATGACCTGTCTTACTTCGCACCAGGGGTGGGAGGTGCGCGGAGCTGTGGGAACGGCCTGAATTCCCTCCAGCCACTGGCTCTTCCGGTGGGTTCCATTATGACATCAAGGTGGAACCTTTTCAAAACCTGAGGAACTGCCAAGATGGTGGTTGGGATGTGGACCTTCAGCAGCCCACCCCATGAAGGGAAGAGACTGGGCACCTCCGCCTGGATCCTTATCCTGGGTGGCCTTTGGGGGAGATGGATCATGGAGGTTGGAGCTGGGCCAATGAGTGAAAAATCTGGTATTTACTCCTTTGTTTATTTATCCCTCCATCCCATTTCTACCCTGCTCATCTCACCTAGGTAAGATAGGTGAAGAAGGCTAAGGAATGAGCTCTAGGCCCTTAGGTAAGTTCCCCAAATTTAGGATCCCTTTCCTGCCCCTAAGGAACATCCAGGAATGGGGAGATAAAGCCAAGTTGATGGCTACCATGGCATAATCAAAGCCTTGTCTCGTTGTGTGTATGTGCAATACACATAAAAGAGGGCAGACTTTCACTTCTATGGTCCCATATAATTGTTTTATACACATTTATGGAGATTCCCAGTCATCCAGGTCATGGTTGTCCTAAAGGTGCTTTTTTCAAGAGGCAGCTGGACTTTCTGGTTTTTTCTTTTGAAGACATTTCACTTCTCATCCAAGAAGCTTCTTCACCTCTGACTGGATGGTGGGGAATGGAAGGATTTATACTCCTTGCAGACAACTGGACATTTGTGCTTTTCTATACACACACACACACACACCAAAATTATGGGTGTTCCTATTGCCTCCCCTTGACCTGTAAACACATAATTTCTCATAGCAGGAACAAATAGTAGTTTCAAACCAGGAGAGGCTTGGATAGGGTTCATGTCCTGCCTACCTCTTCCTTCTCACAACCAGCAACAAAACATAGTTCCTCTTCATCATTGCTTGACTCTCCGCAACTGGTTTTTCTAAGATAAAACAAGGAAATTATAAGAATTTAGCTGCTATAATTAACTGGTCTTTGATTGAACCCTTACTGATCTAGGGTAGTCTGTTTTTAAGCCCCTGGTAATACTAGAAATGTTGTAGGTCTGAATTCGTTTTCTGTAACATAGGATAAAAGAAGACACATGCATTGGCATGTATGTGGTATGTATGTATACGTGTGCATCTGTGTGAATATGCACATTTATGTAAATAAGTTGTGTATGTATGTGTCTATACACACACACCAATGGTGGGTTTCAAAAATTGTTCAAACTTACTCTGTGGGTGTGCCCTTTGTGGGAGTGGCTTGCCACCCATGTGACCAGATATGAAGATGCCGAAGTGGTGCAGTGGTTAGGGTGTAGTACTGCAGGCCACTTTAGCTGACTGTTATCTGCAGTTCAGCGGTTCTAATCTCACCTGCTCAAGGTTGACTCAGCCTTCTATTCTTCCGAGGTGGGTGAAATGAGGACCCAGATTGTGGGGGCGACATGCTGACTCTGTAAACCACTTAGAGAGGGCTGAAAGCCCTATGAAGCGGTATATAAGTCTAACTGCTAAGATGCCAATGACACTTGTCAGAACCACCTTAAATTACCTCACACACAGCACTGGCATGCATAAGAATATGATGTAAACTTTTTTTTAAAAAGCCATCTTTGGTTTGCATTAAAACAACTTCAACACATGCAATGTTCTGATTGCACCACAAATGCAGTAGTAATCCTTAACTTTCACAAAGGCACTGAGTTTTATAAATATGAGAATGATAGGGTAGAATAATCATATCCTCCCATAATTGGGACTTACCAGGGGTTGTGACACTAATATATACCTTCTTCCCTGGCTTCAGCTGATAAGGAGGAGACCTGTGGCCTGATGGCTAAGACGTTTGCCTAAGATGCAATACAGCACAGGTTCGAATCCCAGTAAGGTTATGGCTAGCTGATGAGAGCTAAATAGCTTGAAATAGATCTATACTAGTCTCCCTTTATTTATTTATCAGCACAAATAAAAAAACACAAATATAATAAAGGCAACAGTAAAAATATTGGGTTTCTGTCGTGATGGACTCTTGTGACGAGCCGATTGACAGATGATGGAAGCAGTTAGCTTCCTCCCATAATTGGGGCTTACCAGGGGTTGTGACACTAAATATATACCTTCTTCCCTGGCTTCAGCTGATAAGGAGGAGACCTGTGGCATAATGGCTAAGACGTTTGCATGAGATGCAATCAGCACAGGTTCAAATCCCAGTAAGGGTATGGCTAGCTGATGAGAGCTAAATAGCTTGAAATAGATCTATACTAGTCTCCCTTTATTTATTTATTTATATATATAAATAGCCGAGGTGGCGCAGTGGTTAGGGTGCAGTACTGCAGGCCACTTCAGCTGACTGTTATCTGCAGTTCAGCGGTTCAAATCTCACCGGCTCAAGCTTGACTCAGCCTTCCATCCTTCCAAGGTGGGTGAAATGAGGACCCAGACTGTGGGGGCAATGTGCTGGCTCTGTAAACCGCTTAGAGAAGGCTGAAAGCCCTATGAAGTGGTATATAAGTCTAACTGCTATTGCTATTGCTATTGCTATTGCTATTGCTATTGCTATTGCTATTGCTATTGCTATATATATATATATATATATATATATATATATATATATATATATATATATATATATATATATATATATATATATATATATATATTGCCTCTTAGGCAGATGTGTTAACCATTGAGCTACAGAGCTCGACTCGACTCGACTCGACTCCTTATCAGCCAGGCCAGGGTGAAAGGTATATATTTAAAGTCACAACTAGTCTCCCTTTATTTATTTATCAGCACAAATATAACATATATAACAAATGTAACAAAATGGCAACAGTAAAAAATATTGGGTTTCTGTCTGAATGGTCTCTTGTGACGAGCCGAAGGACAGAGAATGGAAGTGTGACCTTCCTCCCATATTTGGGCATACCAGGGGTTGTGACTTTAAATATATATATATATATATATATATATATATATATATATATATATATATATATATATATATATATATATATATATATATATATATATATATATATATAATATTAATTATTCTATAACTAATAAGTAATAAGTATTTTCACTTTCAATGTTCAGAAACACTTTCCCAATTAGTTTTGAAGACCCTCCCTCCACCACACAGCAATAGTTACTTGCTTGCCTGCCTCCCTAGAGTATAGAATACCTATTCTATAAGTAAGCCCCTTTGAGGTACTTTGGTTCAAAAATTGTTGCCCTAAGAATGCACCATTTCACCCATTTAAAGGCCATGGCGATGAGAGGTAAACTACTATGTAGTTTACCTGTCCCAAGGTATTTAGGATGAAAGTGAGCCTATGTCTTGATCCATAACTGTGATGAACGTCTCATTTTTTTCTCACCAGCATCAAGCATCTGCCCCATCATCCACCAGTACATTCCTCGGGACTCCAAAGCCTTCATCCCTATTCCCCGCTCTAACAGTTACGCAGTCCTGTGCCGAGTGAACCTCACCTCCTCCCAATGTGAGTGGGTCTTGCTTGCCAACAGAGGGCGCTGTTACTACTTCAACTTGGGCCTGAAGGAGCACCTCGTTCTCCACCAGATGGGCCTTATTGTCATGAACATGAAGAAGGAGCTGGAAGGAGAATATCAGGTCCTCTCTGGGATAAACCGGACCTGTCAGGGAAGGGTCTTGATGACGTATGTGGGTAAGAGTCTCCTGGGGAAAGGAAGATGGCAATGGATAGAAAAAGTGTTGATGGGTTTTTTTTATAGATAACTAGTTGATAGCCGGCATTGCCTGGGTATTTATTTATAGGGAGAAAATGTTCGGGTCAAACATAATTTCTAATGTTGGATTTTTCCCCCTTACCAGAGGGAGCCCCCTTATGGAGTACTGTGAAGCCATAACCATAGCAACTCCACTGCACTGCACAGTAGAACCCATTTTATGGCAGTACAGTAGAAGCCATTTTAAGGCACAACAGGCTGTATCTTAACAGAGCCCCCCTGAGGGGTGTTAGGGGCATCTTACCCCACACAATATTTTTTTCCAGACAGTAAGTCATCTGTGTTCGGAGTTTGGTTGAAATTGCTTCAGGCATTCCAGACAGGGGTGGGTTGCTCCTGGCATTACTGCCAGTTCAGTGCGCACAAAAATTTTTTTTGTGGAAAATCCAACATTAGAAATTACGTTTAGTCTGGACATTTTCAACAAGGCTTTGATTATTCTAAATGCCTGTAAATACAATTAATTTGATTTTGATTTGACACTATGCATATAATTCATTCCTTTTCCTGATACAGGATTGGGATAAAATAAATACCCGGGCAATGCCAGGTTATCAGCTAGTTCAAGTATAAAAAAGCAACTCTTGCAAACAAATTCCTCAGCCCCCATAGGACACATAAAGCATACGACTCCATTCAGTCAAGCTACAACACACTGCAACACAGTTTGAAAAGCAGAAACTACTTGCAAAACAAATGTACGTGCAACTTCAAGAAAAAGTCTGCCCAACTGAATACAATGCAAACAACATCCCAAAAGAATGCTGTCCTTTACATCAAACGTATGTCAGAGTCCATCAACAGGTTATTCCAGGCAAAGCTTTCTGTCCAAACCCATAGCAGTACCACTAGAAGACAACATTGAAACTCTATACCAGGGGTCGGCAACCTTAAACACTCAGAGTCACAAAGGTCCTAACCGG